>NW_010961398.1:196025-198544 GCF_000463585.1 Tarenaya hassleriana | reverse complement strand
AGATCTATTCTACTCCCATTGACTCTCTTGGAGACGAACTCTCTCTTCAAGAAAGATCCATTCCGAGCAACAAACACTTTGTTCTCAGATGGGTTGTAGAACCAGTACCCTTTAGTTTCCTTAGGGTAACCCACAAATATGCATTTATCAGACTTGGCGGATAGCTTATCAGAAGCCAGACGTTTCACGTAAACGTCACATCCCCAAATCTTCATGAATGCTAACCTGGGACGCTTCCCAGTCCATATCTCATATGGAGTCTTCTGAACCGACTTTGTTGGACAGTTGTTCAGTATAAGCGCTGCTGTTTCCAAAGCATATCCCCAGAAGGATTTAGGAAGATCGACCTGACTCATCATTGACCGCACCATATCTAATAGGGTTCGGTTTCTCCTCTCAGACACGCCATTCCACTGTGGCGTTCCAGGTGGAGTCAGCTGTGAGACAATCCCACAATCTGCCAGATAGTCAGTGAACTCTTGGCTCATATACTCGCCGCCTCGATCAGATCGAAGCAACTTGATCGTCTTGCCAAGTTGGTTCTGTACCTGTTTCTGAAAATCTTGAACAATTCAAGCGTGTCAGACTTATGTCTCATCAAGTAGACATAACCGTACCTACTGAAATCATCAGTAAACGTAACAAAGTACAGATAACCTCCTCTAGCGGGAGAGCTCATAGGACCGCATACATCACTATGTATGAGTTCTAGCAACTCTGTAGCCCGTTCTCCTTTTCCAGAAAAAGGAGATTTTGTCATCTTGCCCATCAAACAAGAATCGCATGACTCAATTGATTCATAATCAAAAGAATCAAGAAGTCCATCAGAATGAAGCTTCGCTGTGCGTTTCTCGTTGATGTGACCAAGTCGACAATGCCAGAGATAGGTCGGATTTAAGTCGTTCGGCTTAAACCGCTTGGTACTAACATTATAGATCGACCTGTATCCAGATGGTTCATCTTCCAAAATATAAAGGCCATTAAACTGGTAACCCTTACCATAGAATAAATTGCCTCTATAAATGGACAGACATTTGTTCTCAATAACAAATCTGAAACCATCTGAGTCTAAGCATGAAATCGATATGATGTTCCTAGTGATGGCAGGTACAAAATAACAATCACAAGCCAGAACGGACGGTCGGCATCCGTGGACCGTCCGTTCCAGACCTTCTGGAATGGATGACCGAATGCAGACCGACCCCGAATACCGAACGTTCCAACAGACCCAGAACGGACGGTCCAAGGACCAGAACGGACGGTCCAAGGACCAGAACGGACGGTCTGTTGAGCATAATTCGAAATCCCCTTTGATCATCGGTCCAGACCGATCGGTCCAACCCTTGGACTGGTCGGTATGACCTAATTTGACCAAAAGGAAGAACCACCGTCACGCATAGACCGATCTGTCTACTCTCTAGACCGATCAGTCCATGCGATGGACAGATTTCGGATCTCGGTTTCGGGTCCCGTAAACTAGGGTTTTCATCCCCGTTTCGACGCACGTCTAGCCTCCCAAAACCACAGCTCATCCATGCATCATTCAACAATCAAATTCATCAAACAAGCATAGATCTCATGTTTACATGCATTCTAACCATTAAAACCATGAAAAACATGCATAGATCTATAGTCTACATGCATTCTAACAATTAAAATCATGCAAACCTGCAAAGATCTATTGTTCACATGCATCTCAACAATTAAAATCATGCAAACAAGCAACAGGCACGACGATATACAGAGAACCAGGCTCTGATACCACTGTTGGGTTCCCTTCGGGTTCCTAGCATGCGATCTCATCGATCTAGGGTTTAGATTCTAGGTTTCACGCAGCGGAAGGAAAGATCTAAACCTAGCCAAACGTCACACAAAACCAATTGTGCAATAACCCGAACAATCGTGTATATCGTCGTGGGATTCGAATACTTACCTCGTTCTTTCAAGATCTGGAAGTATCAATCGATCCAGGGCCTGTTTTAATCACCGAGAGTTGAAAGCACAACTCCTCTACACGTATCCACACCGGCGGGATGAATTCCAACACTTTGGAACGTATCTACTAGGATTTGTGAAGAGAAAACCGATGTCCTTGACTTGAAATCGATATTCCAATCTCTATAACTCAAAATCAAGCTTCTCTAAGCTCTAATGAGTGTCTTGGACGTCTGAGGTTCGTTCTCTAGGGTTTGTGGCGGCTCTCACTTTAATTAGAATTGCCCAAAACCCTTAAAACGCGAAAAAGGAAACTTTCCCCGAAAGTCGGACCGTCCGGTCTAGGTCGTGGACCGGACGGTCTGGCTTTTAACGTAGAACGGACGGTCCATATTTCTACGTGGAACGGACGGTCTGCACCTCTGGACCGGACGGTCCAGGTCTGGACCGGACGGTCTGGCCATCTGGAACTCTTCCAGATCGCTCCGTCGCTCTTTTCTCGCGTTGTTCTCTTCACGTGTGATCCATCCCTAATGGTGTGTGACCCTGTAGGCCCATTCGAAGTGGCAGTGGCTTCGGAAACC
>NW_010961398.1:191853-194785 GCF_000463585.1 Tarenaya hassleriana | reverse complement strand
TCTGGCCATCTGGAACTCTTCCAGATCGCTCCGTCGCTCTTTTCTCGCGTTGTTCTCTTCACGTGTGATCCATCCCTAATGGTGTGTGACCCTGTAGGCCCATTCGAAGTGGCAGTGGCTTCGGAAACCTTTCCCGAACCACAAGTCATGGTTAGTCTCTAGCAAGACGCCATGACCACCCACCTAGAATAGAGTTAGAGGTGATCTAACAAAGCCAGCAATAGTTCGAGTTCTGATCCTTTGTCTCACGATGTCGTATGTTGAACAAGGGCATGGTATGAGCCACCCTTCAAGTTCAACCGCTTACTCGTCTAGGCAAACCGACTGATAAAATAGATGTACATTCATCTATAGCGTGGTCACGCATTTTCACAGTCCGATTTCCACGAGGGGCCCAGCGACATCTCTCCTGCGTAGGAGGTGACAAGTCTCGTATTGCATGTCTACTATCTGCATATGATTCGTGAACGTATCTGAGCAACGCCGTTATGATCATCCGGTTAAAGACGACGTTTGACGCAGTCAAGACACGTCACTCCTCATATCAGATACTCTAGACATCTCAGGTCTGAGGATCCAAGAACGAACCGCTGTATGAGATTCAAGTCATGACTCATGTCCATGTGACAATCTCATGCGGGTCATCCAGTAACTCGTTCCAAACGAGAACCCATGATTGTGATTTGCATCTAATGCATATGATCATAATCATCTATCACACATCATGCTGGTCTTAATTCATCATTGTTCCCACAATGATAACTGACCAGGGAATTTAGAATCATCTGCAATGATTCAAGGATATTTACCGTAATATAACAAACATGCTAATCATATAACGGGAAAAGTAATGCATTCATAAACCAATGAATCAATACATAGTCAAAATGTCATATCACGGATCATCGTAGAGCATTACAACCAACAACCCTTTCGCGACGAGTCGTGCCTTATAGGTATGCACGATGCCATCCATGTCCACACTTTACTGTCGTACATGGATTGCATCTCAGACTCCATGGTCTGGTCCCATTTCTCGGAATCGGAACTCCCCCCAGCCTCTGAATACGACATAGGCTCGTCATGTTCTAACAACATGAGTTCGCCGTTTCCAGTCACAAGAAAACCGTATCTTGTAGGCTCTTGGCGAATTCTACCAGTTCTCCGAAGTCCACTAGGAGGTGTTGTCTCAACAACTTGTGACACAGGTTGAACCGATTCGACCTGTTCACCCGGTTCTTCGACTATTTGTAGTTCTCGAACTTCTTCGAGATCTATTCTACTCCCACTAACTCTCTTGGAGACGAACTCTCTCTCCAAGAAAGATCCATTCCGAGCAACAAACACTTTGTTCTTAGATGGGTTGTTGAACCAGTACCCTTTAGTGTCCTTAGGGTAACCCACAAATATGCATTTATCAGATTTGGCGGATAGCTTATCCGAAGCCAGACATTTCACATAAACGTCGCATTCCCTAATCTTCATGAATGCTAACCTGGGACGCTTCCCAGTCCATATCTCATATGGTGTCTTCTGAACCGACTTTGTTGGACATTTGTTCAGTATAAGCATTGTCGTTTCCAAGGCGTAACCCCAAAAGGATTTAGGAAGATCGACCTCCTCTCAGACACGCCATTCCACTGTGGCGTTCCAGGTGGAGTCAGCTGTGAGACAATCCCACAATCTGCCAGATAGTCAGTGAACTCTTGGATCATATATTCGCCACCTCGATCAGATCGAAGCAACTTGATCGTCTTGCCAAGTTGGTTCTGCACCTCGTTTCTAAAAGTCTTGAACAATTCAAGCGTTTCAGACTTATGTCTCATCAAGTAGACATAATCGTACCTACTGAAATCATCAGTAAACGTAACAAAGTACAGATAACCTCCTCTAGCGGGCGAGCTCATAAGACTGCATACGTCACTATGCATGAGTTCTAGCAACTCTGTAGCCCATTCCCCTTTTCTAGAAAAAGGAGATTTTGTCATCTTGCCCATCAAATAAGAATCGCATGATTCAATCGACTCATAATCAAAAGAATCAAGAAGTCCATCAGAATGAAGCTTCGCAATGCATTTCTCGTTGATGTGGCCAAGTCGACAATGCCAGAGATAGGTCGAGTCGGGTTTAAGTCGTTCGGCATCGAGTGGACGGTCTGGCCATCTGGAACCCTTCCAGCTCGTTCTGTCGTTCCTTCTCGCGTTGTTCTCTTCACGTGTGATCCATCCCTAATGGTGTGTGGCCTTGTAGGCCCATTCGAAGTGGTAATGGCTTCGGAAACCCTTTTCCGAACCACAAGTCATGGTTAGCCTCTAGCACGACGTCATGACCACCCACCTAGAATAGAGTTAGAGGTGATCTAACAAAGCCATCAATTGTTCGAGTTCTGATCCTTTGTCTCACGATTTCATATGTTAAACAAGGGCATGGTGTGAGCTACCCTTCTAGTTCAACCGCTTACTCGTCTTGGCAAATCGACCGATAAAATAGATGTAACTTCATCTATAGCGTGGCCACGCATTTTCACAGTCCGATTTCCACGAGGGGCCTAGCGACATCTTGTTGGGGTTCCCTTCGGGTTCCTAGCATGCGATCTCATCGATCTAGGGTTTGGATTCTAGGTTTCACGCAGCGGAAGGAAAGATCTAAACCTAGCCAAACGTCACACAAAACCAATTGTGTAATAACCCGAACAATCGTGTATATCGTCGTGGGATTCGAATACTTACCTCGTTCTTTCAAGATCTGGAAGTATCAATCGATCCAGGGCCTGTTTTAATCACCAAGAGTTGAAAGCACAACTCCTCTACACGTATCCACACCGGCGGGATGAATTCCAACGCTTTGGAACGTATCTGCTAGGATTTGTGAAGAGAAAAACCGATGTCCTTGACTTGGAATCGATATTCCAATCAATAGAACTCAAAATCAA
>NW_010961398.1:176663-191652 GCF_000463585.1 Tarenaya hassleriana | reverse complement strand
GGCCCGGGAGGGGCGCCCCCAGCCATGAGTAGTCCGTTCGTTCCGCTGAGGAACGGACGGACCGTTCCGTAAGTGCTAGACCGTCCGTTCCAGACCTGGAACGGACGGTCTGGCATTTGCGGAACAGTTCGTCCGTTCCTCAGCGGAACGAACGTTCCTCAGCGGAACTCTTCCAGATCGCTTCGTCGCTCTTTTCTCGCGTTGTTCTCTTCACGTGTGATCCATCCCTAATGGTGTGTGACCCTGTAGGCCCATTTGAAGTGGCAGTGGCTTCGGGAACCTTTTCCGAACCACAAGTCATGGTTAGCCTCTAGCAAGACGCCATGACCATCCACCTAGAATAGAGTTAGAGGTGATCTAACAAAGCGAGCAATAGTTCGAGTTCTGATCCTTTGTCTCACGATGTCGTATGTTGAACAAGGGCATGGTATGAGCCACCCTTCAAGTTCAACCGCTTACTCGTCTAGGCAAACCGACTGATAATATAGATGTACATTCATCTATAGCGTGGCCACGCATTTTCACAGTCCGATTTCCACGAGGGGCCCAGCGACATCTCTCCTGCGTAGGAGGTGACAAGTCCCGTATTGCATGTCTACTATCTGCATATGATTCGTGAACGTATCTGAGCAACGCCGTTATGATCATCCGGTTAAAGACGACGTTTGACGCAGTCAAGATACGTCACTCCTCATATCAGATACTCTAGACATCTCAGGTCTGAGGATCCAAGAATGAACCGCTGTATGAGATTCAAGTCATGACTCATGTCCATGTGACAATCTCATGCGGGTCATCCAGTAACTCGTTCCAAACGAGAACCCATGATTGTGATTTGCATCTAATGCATATGATCATAATCATCTATCACACATCATGCTGGTCTTAATTCATCATTGTTCCCACAATGATAACTGACCAGGGAATTTAGAATCATCTGCAATGATTCAAGGATATTTACCGTAATATAGCAAACATGCTAATCATATAACGGGAAAAGTAATGCATTCATAAACCAATGAATCAATACATAGTCAAAATGTCATATCACGGATCATCGTAGAGCATTACAACCAACACATCTCTCCCGCTTAGGAGGTGACAAGTCTTGTATTGCATGTCTACTATCCACATATGATTCGTGAACGTATCTGAGCAATGCCGTTATGATCATGCGGTTAAAGACGACGTTTGACACAGTCAAGACAGCCACTCCTCATATCAGATACTGTACACATCTCAGGTCTGAGGATCCAAGAACGAACCGATGTATGAGATTCAAGTCATGACTCATATTCATATGACAATCTCATCGGGTCATCCAGTCACTCGTTCCAAACGAGTACCCATGATTGCGATTTGTATCCAATGCATATGATCATCATCATCAATCACACATCATGCTGGTCTTAATTCATCATTGTTACCACAATGACAACTGACCAGGGAGTTTAGAATCATCTGCAATGATTCATGGATATCTACCGAAACATAACAAACATGCTAATCATATAACGGGAAAAGTAATGCATTCATAAACCAATGAAATAATACATAGTCAAAATGTCATATCACGGATCATCTAGAGCATTACAACCAACAGCCCTTCCACGAAGTCCATTGAATTATCAGACCATACATTGTTAGGGATAGGAAGCGGTTGTAGGAGCCCTGCGGGTGATAGAGTTGAGGTCTTGAAACGTTGGCACGTCTCGCAAGCTGCCACAAATTTAGCCACATCACTACGCATTCCCAACCAGAATACCTCTCACATCAACCTCTGCACGGTCTTGTCGACACCTGAATATCCTCCCGTTGGCGAGGCATGATATTCTTCCATGTACTGAGTGGTGAGCTCAGACTTTCGAGGTATTACTACTCGATCATCGTAATATAGTCGTCCGTTGGACAACTTATATCTCCCTACCGATCTTCCAGCTTCGAGATCGGCCTTAACGTCTTGAAGTACGGGGCCGCGGCCACAGCCGCGTCCACTCCTTCGAGATCCACTCCACTTGATGATATCCAACCGAGGTGATGGTCATTAAGCTCTAGAGGTCGACGAGACAATCGATCTGCCACAATATTCTTCTTCCCAGGCCTATACTGAACCTCAAAGTCGAATCCCATGAGCTTGACCATCCACTTTTCCTATGCAGCCTTAGTGAATCGCTGCTCTAATATATATTTCAGGCTCTGTTGATCGGTGCGAACCACAAACCGTCGCCCCCACAGATAATGCCGCCAGTTCTGAACCGCGAGTACGATAGCCATCAATTCCTGCTCATATGTCTCTTTCAATCTATCTGGTCTGGACTCATATAGGCCAACGATCGTCCTCCCTGCATCAGAACAACATCTACTTCTTGCATACAAGCATCAGTATCCACTACAAATGGCTTACTAAAATCCGGCAAGGCGAGTACCGGTGTAGTGGTCAATGCTCGTTTCAATGCCTCGAAGGCTCGAGCAGCTTCCTCGCTCTAACAAAAACACCCTTTTCAAAGTAATTTCGTTAGTGGCCAAGTGATCTTGTCGTACCCTCTCACAAATCTGCGATAGTAACCCGTTAATCCCAGGAGTCCTCGAAGTTCCGGAATTGTCCTTGGCATAGGCCATTTAGTCATCGCACGTATCTTAGCTCCGTCCACCGAAACTCCTTCCCTCGTCACCACGTGCCTCAGATAATCAATGCTCTCCTGTCCAAAACGAAATTTCTTTCGGTTTGCATAGAAGGCATTGTCCCTTAAGATGGTAACACAATGCGTAAATGACGGCGGTGTTCGTCTTCTGTCGCACTATACACCAGAATGTCATCAAAGAAGACCAATACAAACTTCCGTAGATACTCCTTGAAAATATCATTCATCACAGATTGAAAAGTGGCTGGAGTGTTCGTCGGCCCGAAAGGCATAACTAGGAACTCGTAGTGCCCCTCATGCATCCGAAAAGTCGTCTTCTCGACATCCCCGACCTTAATACGAATCTGATGGTAGCCGGATCTCAGGTCGATTTCCGAAAACATGCTCGCTCCATGGAGCTCATCCAACAACTCATCGATCGTGGGAATTAGAAATCGGTTCGGTATCGTCGTCTTATTCAAGGCTCGATAGTCCACACAAAACCGCCAACTCCCATCTTTCTTCTTCACTAAGATGACCGGGCTCGAATATGGACTCACACTTGGTCTGATTATTCCCGCCGTAAGCATGTCGCACACTAACTGCTCGATGGCGTTCTTTTGCACGTAAGGATAACATCAGACATTTACCGGTGATTCTCCTTTGCGGAGCACAATTGCATGTTCCCGCGTGCGCGAGGGTGGAAGTCCCACTTCCTCCTGGAACACATCCGCAAATTGATCGATGAGTCGATGTATCCCGTCTCCCAGCTCCTCTTATTCTCCACTCTCCTCACGGGTCAACTCCGCCAACTCAATTATCACACTTTCCTTCCTCTTTCGCAGGGTCTTCACCATTACATTAAGAGAGATCTCTGAACGTATCAAGCTCGAGTCCTCCTTAAGAATGACTGTTTGTCCACCTCGTTGGAATTTAAGCGTGTGTCTCTTCCAATCTATCACGGTCTCCCCTAACGTCTCTAGCCATCGGTATCCGAATATAACGTCCGCACTCCCGAGTTCAAAGACCAAGAAGTTGGCTAAAATCTCCACCCCTTGCACTACTAAGCCCAGATTCTTGCACTTTCCTAGGCTAACCAAGACCTCTCCATTCCCCACTGAGATCTCATATTCTTGACTTAGGTCTACGGGAAGGCCTAGTTGAGTAACGACCCTATCAGAGATAAAGTTATCTGTCGCTCCGCTATCGATCAAGATTTCAACGGTGTTGCCCAGAAGCTCCCCCACGATTTTCATAGTATGTTTCGAGTTTATCCCAACGATGGAATTAAGGGATAATTCAGCAACTTGATGACCATCCTCTTCGTCCGAACCCTCTCCTTTCTCTTTGACCTCTTCATCATCAATCAACATGACCTGAAGAGAGCGGCTAGGGCAACGATGTCCAGGATGCCATTTTCCATCACAACGGAAACATATTCCCCTAGACTTCTTTTCTTGTATTTGCTCGAATGTGAGGTGTTTCGAACCCATCGCCACTGTCTTTGAACTATTCCCTGTAGACGACGAGACTCCCCCGAGAGATTTCAGTGAGAAAGGTCTCGGCGAAAAGAGTGGGTTTCGGCTCGATGTCATCGTGCCCGAGCTCCCCCTGACTTGGGGTGCTGGTCGATTGAGCCCCCTCTCCTCAATGAGTCCTGACTGCTCCACTCGATGCGCCATTTCCATAATATGTTGCAGGTCATTCACGGGAAATAATTTCACATACTTGGCAATGGTTTAAGTCCACGGAGGAATGCCTTCTCAAGGAATTTGGTGCTTAGGTCATGTGTCGGTGCCCGAATCTCGTCAAAGCGCTTGCGATACTCCTCCACAGAGCCGGTATGATCTAGTACCATCAAACTCTCATACGCTGATCCTGATTCTCCATGTCCGAATCGGATCAATAAACGTTCCCTGAAGTCCTCCCATCCTGAGAAAGGTTTTGCAGTCTCTTCACATTGAACCCAGATTAAGACATCACCACACATATGCCATAGCACAATCTTCTTTTTCTCCTCATCGGGAGTCCGGTAGAAGAGAAAATACAGCTCAACTTACATCAACCAGACTTCCAAGTTCTCACCATCAAAGGAAACCAACTCTGTCTTCTTACCGTAGTCGGTCGGTGGACTCGGGGTCATGTGACCCCTGTCCCCAACCCTTACGGTCGTTGTTTCTCTGTTCTCAGAGCGTTGGGTTCAACTGTTTGTCTGCCCAACCCGGCTTCAACCCCGAATGCTGCCTGAGATCTCTATTCCCGACCCACAGCCACACAACCCAGCGGTACGGTTGGGTTTGTCAGAATCGGTCTGCCCTGCTGGTTCAGAGCTCGTTCCAGTCGTGCTCCCATGGCCTCCCACGAACGCATGAACTCAGTCCCCATGGAGGTCATAGCCTGTAAAATTTCAGACAAAGCGGGATCTCGAACCTGAGAGGGGTTTCCAAAATTCCCCTATGTCGTAGGTGCGCCGGTGATTCCTCCGTCTGCAGCGACGGTGTCGCCAGATGCCGGTTCGCCCACCGTCGGCAAGTCCTCATCCTGTCGCGGTTCCTCCTACGTCGTCGCCATCGTGTCTCTAGGCTGGGTACCCTTTCCTCCCCTCGTGTTTGCCATACCTTTGTCGTTTCTCCGTGTTCTTGGTTGCTGTTCCCACTCGTCCGTCGGCGCCCGTCTCTTTCTTCTCCCGGAACGCCGCCGTTCGCCGGTGTTGGTCTTCGGTGGCTTGGTGTCGGCTCTCTTGGTAAAGGAGTAGTATCGTGCTTGGAAAGAGAAAAAATGGGAACAGAAGTCAACAACCCAGGTCTCGAGAAACACTTAAGGTTTTAGAAAGTGTTGTGTTAATCGTTGTTAAGTCTGAGGAAGGAAAAAAAAAAGTGATTTTTCCTAGATTGTTGTCTCTGATACTAAATGATGTAAACACTAGATTTACACCAAAATATCAATCCAAAATCAGCAAGAACAAGAAGAACAATAGGGTTTCGAGGTTTTCCTTCCTCCCATTTGATCAAATACTTTCTGATACCATTCATAACCAAGGGTATTGTCTTATATACACATATCAAACTCAAAAGGGCTAATGTCATTAGGGTTTTTCCCCTTCATGTACATTGCCTATAATACCCTTGTCTATTACATATTTAATATAGCAAAATAACTTAGCTCCTATCTTGTTAAGCCTTGTCTGATGTATCAATCCCAGAGACATTTCCCGCTTCCTCCTCTTTGTCTCCGATCACCGACGGTTCTGCTTGCTTCTTGCCTTTACGCTTCCTCGAATATACGTATCGCAATGGATGTCTATCAGATTCTAGCCATGTTATGGATTTGTTTATGAACTTAATATCATTATTGCATATTTTGGTTAGATCCAGTCTTATGAATTGAATGTAATACTTTCATCAGAATGATCACCTTTTGAATTGATGTGGTTTAATTAATTGCAAAGGAATTTGGATTAGTTAAAACTGAAATTCATTCATAGGATAGATTCAATTATTAATTTTGAACTCATAAGGGACTTGATAAGGAATTATTAATTCAATTTAGGAACAATGATAGCGGACGTTAATACTTTTAATGTGGAACTAGAGATGCGAAAAGTGATAAGAAAGCATTAGTAAGAGAGCGATGACTCCTGATCCGAATGTGTTCTAAATTAGAAGATAGAGTTTTCCAAACTGAAACCAGAACTACAATTCAATCTAGATATTTATAAACAATCCATAACATTGGTGAAAATCAAACCTATAGTGCTTTTAGTTATAGTTTTATCAACCAACCAACCAATTTGCAATCAACCTTCGCTATAGTTAGAGTCACCATCGCAACCAATACCTTTTGATCCCTGAATTCGACCTTTTTACTACAATCGATCCGTAACCTTGCAGAATCGGTTTAGTCTAAGATTTATCACTTGATCATTACTCAATCGAGTTGGCATCTTGATGAGAAAATTGGATTTTTTTTGTTAAAATTTAAACTAGACTTTGTTAATTTGAACTCAGCCCGAAAAATATGTTCCGAATCTGATTTGTCCGCGGTCAGCCGGACCAAGAGTTTAACTTTTGAATCGGACAATTCTAAGTTGAACTCGCACCAATTCGCTTTAGAAAACCAACTTTTACTCCAACACTTGAACTGAACCGATTTATAACTAAATGGTTCGAGTTAGATTTACCAAAAATCACGATTTTAAGAAGAAATTAGGTTTCTGGGGTGTTTACAAAAAAGGTTCTTCCCAAACACTTAGGGAAAGTCGATGCACAGCATTAGAACAATTCTAAGCTCCAGAAACTCACATTATCCTCCTAGAAACCCTAACACAGAAAAGACAAAGAGTTCTCTAGTCCTATCATACATAATCTAATAGTTGGATTCTATCCCGCTGTGTGGATACTTGTAGAAAGCGTTGACATCCTTCAAAGTCTCTTCTTTTTCTTAAATTTTAAAACCGAGTCCCTATATGATTATCAAATGCACATTTCGGAATCCTAGAAAATCCTACAGTTTTCTTGTACGAACTTCATGAACTCTCGCATGAGTTCGATGTGTTTCCAAACAAAATTCGTGAATTTACTGACGGATTTTGTAAACTGTCGAACGAATTTTGTACGCTCATAAATGAGTTTCTTGCACTACAAAAAAGTTCGAATTGAAAAAATTGTGGTTATTTAAAAACTTTTTTAGGAGATTTTAGAAAGAAAAAATGGGAAGATTAGCTTTTAAAAAAATGCATTTTTAGCGGTGATCTTGATATTTTTGAAAAAACATAGATGTTGCATATGCCAACTTTTTTTTGGTACAATTTGCAAGTATACATATACATTTTTTTCAACTTTTCCAAGAAATCCAATATATATTGCTTTCTTTTTATTTTGTTAGGAAACATTGTTTTCCAATATGAGATTAAAGGTGGACGATTCGGAATTGTACCATAACGAACCGAAAAATGCTATATTTTTTTCGATCTAAACCGTCCAAAATTCTCGAACGGTATTAATTTTCGAAAAAACTGAATTTTTCGCAACCGAAGTGAACAGAACCAAATTTTTTTGACGAAGATCTAATTTTTTTTAATAAAATTAGAATCGAATCGAAATTAAAATCGAATCGAACTAAACCAAATATAATATAATAATCGATTAGTATCTATTTTTATAAAATCGAAAGAAATGAACTGAACTATTTTCGACCCAAACCCGAACCGAATACCAAAACATCCACCCCTATGTGATAGGTTCAAATTTCCTGCCGAATTTAATTTCAATTTGATCATTCCCTTACTACGTATATGAGCACAACGATGATAATACTCAAAATAATTTGGTGAGTCTTGCAATCCGGCTCACGAAACCACAGAACAGAAACTGTTTTTTTTTTTTTTTAAACGAGAAATTCATATTACATAAATTATAAAAAAAAAGAAAAAATCACCAAAAAAATTCTATATTTTTCACATATCGATAAGAAAAACCTGTTTTTTTATATAAAAAACTCTATATTTATTCGCCGAAATATACATATACTTTATAAAATCCATCAAATAAGTCCCTAAACGCAAACACCAAAAAAATACGGTAAAAAATCTGATGTGACATTATTTTAAAAAATAAATAACCGAACCGAACCCGACCGATATATACTCGAACTGATTAAAATAATATACCAAATTGGATATCAATATTTCAAATCCAAAAAAACCGAATCTGAAATAACCGAACCGAATTTGACTGATATATATCCGAATTGAATCGAACCGATTAAAATAAAATACCAGATTGGAAATAAATATTTCAAATCCGAAATAGCCGAATCCGAACCGACTCATACAAACCGAACCCGAACCTAACAGAAACTGTTCTATGGGGAATTCATATTATTAATTGCAAAAACAAAAAAAAATGTTTATTGAAACCCTTATTCACTTACAAAACATTAAATATTCACACACGCAAAAAGTGCATTAAATCACTAAACCACCACTCTCTCCAACATCTCCGCCACTTCCTTCATCGACGGACGCTCCCTCGAGACTTCGTTCAGACACAAACACGCGATCCTATAATACTCCTTAACGCTCTCAACGCTCTCAATACCGCCTTCGACCATACCGGAATACCGCTTTTGCCCATACATCTCCGTCGCCCACTCGACCAACCCCACTTCCCTCCCGCCATCCTCCTCCGCCATCATCAGCGGCCAATTCGGCCGCCGCCTCGTCGCGATCTCCACCATCAGAATCCCGAAGCTATACACGTCGGCCTTCACCGTCGCCGCCGTGTTCCCTTCCCTGTACTCCGGCGGCATGTATCCCATCGTTCCCGCCACCTGCGTCGACACGTGCGACCTCGAGAAGTCGATCCTACGGGCCAGCCCGAAGTCCGATATATGAGCCTCGAAGTTTGGGCCCAACAAGATGTTGCTGGACTTTATGTCTCTATGGATAATGGGCTTTGAAAGCCCATGAAGGTATGCGAGCCCATTAGCTATCCCACGCGCGATGTTGACGCGCGTGGGCCAGGAGAGAGGGGATGAAACGGCGGCGTTTTCGTCGTGGAGCCAGAAGTCGAGGCTTCCTCTCTCGAGGAACTCGTAGATCAAGACCCGATCCTGACCAGAGATGCAGTAACCGAGGATCCGTACGATGTTCGGGTGATGGAGACGACCTAGGGTTTCCATCTCGGCTCGAAATTCTCTGAACCCTTGGATCGCGTCTGGGTCGAGCTTCTTCACGGCGACAACGACGCCGTTTGAGAGCTCCGCTCGGTACACGAGGCCGAAGCTGCCGTCTCCGACGATCAGATCGGAGGAGAAACCTTTCGTCGCGGCGGAGAGCTCCGACATTGAGATATGGCTGATGGAGGGGTCGAAGCACGCGCTCTCGTCGATCGATGAGGCAGAGGAGGTGAGGTCGCCGCCGGGGTTAGGCGACGGATCCGGGCTGGTTCTGGCCGTCCGATTGCGGCGGCGATCGGCATATGCAGGACGGCGGCGGCGGCAGACGAGGAAGGTGAAGGAGAGGATGAGCATGACGAAGCAGAAACTTGCGACGGCGGCGAGAACCGCTTGGAGAGTGGCGTCCATCGGGGAAGTGGAGAGAGAATGATCGGTGTAAAAGAGAGAGAAAGAAAGAGAGAGGAGCCGCCATTGAAAACGATGGAGAGAAATGGGAAAGAAAATTCTAAGTGGGGGAAGGCGAAGGCGGTGGTGGTGGTGACTGTGGAGTCGTAGATAATACGAGTCAACGCTCTGATTAGGGAGAAAGTCAATATTGGAATTTACACGTGTCGTTGGAATAACGGCTGTGATTTCGTTTAGTCGTTGTCTGAACGGTGATGATGCACCTTTGCTCATACGGTTCTGAATAGTTTTTTTCTTTTTTAAGTTGGATTTCGGGGTTGCAATCCAACGAGAGGGAAGGGAATAGTGTTTTTCTGTTTCATAGTTTGATTTTGAGATAATCGGTTTCAAATAGAACCGGAAATTCATTTTGGTAGGTTTCTTTTCAAGCCATTACATGAATTTTCATATTCGATATTTGTTAGGTTTAAATATTTCCATCAGAATTATAACCTTGCGAAATCGAAAATACACCTAGATCTAGTTTGATTTTTGTCAACTCCTAAATCTAAACACAAAATATTAGAAAAACTTATGTTTGTATCTGAAAAAGTTGAACTCTCAAAGAGTAACGCAGAAAACCAATCAGTTCTATTCACTTGAGAAAGATAGTCAAGTACAATTCACTTTTTGTTGTAAGAATCGTACTTATTACACACCCGAAACTTCCACTGAATTTCTTCCCCTCTCACAATGAATTCTACTGATTCAAAAACCTCACAACACAAGTCACTCACCAGAGAAAGGAGATTTGCCCAATCGGTCTCCCTCTCAGACTCACACTCACCAAATAGTGAGTAACCACTCAAAGAACAGAATAGACTCGGAATTATGCTTATGCTCGCTCAAAGGCCTGATATGCATCTTGTCTCCCTTATGTAGACTCCTCCAGTTTGCCTCAGATCTTCACGAGTTTGATAGACTTCTCCGTGATTCTTGCTGATTTCGTGTCTATCTTCAGGATCTCAACTTATCTCTTGTTTTTGACTCTATCTCTTCAACCTTTGACTCTATCTTTTCAGTCTTTGACTTTATCTGAATTTCTTCAGTTGCATCTCAGATTTGCTCGAATGTCATCTCGCCGGATTCTTCTCCTGAAATCTCTCATAGTTTGTTTAACCTGCAACAACTCAACCAATATATCGTGCAAATAATTGCACTAACAATCTCCCCCTTTTTGGTTATTTCAGATCATGCACACAAACGCAAACTCTTCCACTGATTTCATCAAAGTTCAAAACCAACAAACTAGAGTCATCAAGGCACACGGTTACCAAAAACATAACACTTCAGTTCACCACATAGAATCATCAAGAGCAAGAAAGTTCAGATCATAAGCAAAAGAAACTCAAAAACGAAGTGATGAGTTATCGGAAGAACTCCTGGCTCTTCTAGTCTTCCTGCTTGTTCCTGACTTCTTCGATGCCTCCGCTTTCTTAGGAGTCGGTTTAGGCATCTCAGAATCATCTCCTTCTTCCTCCTCCTCTGAGTCTTCTTCTTCTGAATCTAGGTCTCCTTCGGCTTCCTCAATTTCTCCCCCTGTGGGCATGGATGAAATAATCAAAAACAATAATATCAAGGTGAGGAGTACCTGAATGAATAATGAACACATTACTCAGAGTTGCTTCAATATATTCGTGGACTGTTGCACAGATTTGCTGACATTGTGTTGTCTGCTTCCTTAGTCCGAGCTCCATCTTTATCAATGCTTTTTCTGCATCCTTCAGAGTCTCCAGCATCTTCTTGTAGTCCTTCTTTCCTTTACCCTTCTTCCTTTTGATTCTTGTCTCAACCACCAGGGGTTTTTGAATCACTTCAGTGTTTTCCTTTGGATCGATGAGTTCTGGGCACTGCTTGGTGAGGATGCTTTGAATTAGACAGGGATACGGCAGTCTGAACCTTGCTCTGAAGTTCAGGGCTCTCTCTAGAATATGGTCGAAGATCATATTTCCATAGTTGATCTTAATTCCTTTCTTCACACAGTAGATAAGTACTGCTAACCTCTTGTGAATCAGACTTGATAGCTGGGTTGGTAACTAGTTAGATATGGCAATTTTGAACAGTACTGAAGCCTCGAAGTTCAGCTCTACTGGGGCTATTTCACCTTTCCTCTTTTCATCAAATGTGTCAGTGAGAGCTATCTCCAGCTCTTTCTGGTCAATCTCCCTGTCCAGCTCATCTATGGTAGTCACAACTGTGTTCGTCAAGCCGAAGAACTTGTTGATTACTGCTGGAGAAAAATGCAGTATCTTTCCTCTTATGTACACCCGATGGTACATTGGATCCCCTGCCTTCACAATCTTCTTAGTGATGTTTGCATAAAATTCTTTGATCAGAATTTTGCTGTGTGAACAAGCATAGGTGACTGTTTCTTCTAGACTTAGACGTTCCAGGATATCCCATATGCCATGCTCCTTGAGGTTGCTAACATTCACGTTTCTCTCCACAATCGTGTTGAGATTCTTCATGTCATTGAACCTTTGTTCAGATTTCTCATCAACAAAGTGATGAGACATACACAGGCTCACCAGTAATTCCTCATCTTCTGTCCCAGAAGGAGAACTGCTCTTTGTTCAGCTATCACTCGAGAGTCAGAAACCTTGCCCTTTCTTTCAGCGCTCTTTGCCTTAGGTTTCTTGCTTTCAACCTTTTGTGCACGTGAGTCCACCTCAGGTTCATCATCCTCTTTTGATTTCAGCACTTCTGTCTCCGTTGCTGAGTCCGCAACCACTTCGATTTCAGCATCCTTCGATTTCTCCTGCCCTAATTGA
Source organism: Tarenaya hassleriana (assembly GCF_000463585.1). NCBI lineage: Eukaryota > Viridiplantae > Streptophyta > Magnoliopsida > Brassicales > Cleomaceae > Tarenaya > Tarenaya hassleriana. The sequence continues at coordinate 179,138 of NW_010961398.1, read as the reverse complement.
GCTGAGGGCAGTTCCTCCATTTGTTTGGATATATCACCCACATCCTTCCCAGACTCTACATTCTCTACACTCACATCCTTATCAAAATCTACACGCCTTCTTGTGTTTTTTCTTCTCAACCTAGGCTCACTATCCGAACTTTCCTCTATATCTCCAGTAGAGTAAGTAAAGAGTTCATCAAGTTTACCCGTATCAACTTGTTCAGGAGGCAGAGAGGTTTGTAGATCCTCGGTTTCCTTGCACTCATCTTCGATCCTAGGGTTTCCTTCCTGGAATTCTTCTGGGATCTCCGCATTTGTTCCTTGGATCTTCTCCTCTGGGCTTTCGAGTTCTTGGATTTCATCGCCCACTATATCTTTCTTGCTAGTCCGTCGACTCTCCCTCGGATTTTTGCGAGATTCTTCTGATGGGTTTTCTTCTGGATCTTCTTCCGCACTCACAAACGAGTTCGAAGATTCTTCTTTCCTGAGTCCACTCGATTTCCCTTCGCCATATGAACCTTCTTCTGATTCTAGGTGACGATCCTCACCAGCATCTTCTCTCCTTTCTTTCGGATCCATGCTGAGACTGAACCTTGAAATTTCACTCTCTCTTTACGATTTTCTTCTGTTGAACCACACAACTCTCTTGCGAATCAACCTCTCAGATTTTAGGGTTTTTAGCACCAGAACTTTGCAGGGATAGAGATAGGAAACACCTCTTTTTATTGTGGGGCAATGGATTCTTGCTGATTTCGTGTCTATCATCAGGATCTCAGCTTATCTCTTGTTTTTGACTCTATCTCTTCAGCCTTTGACTCTATCTCTTCAGTCTTTGACTTTATCTGAATCTCTTCAGTTGCATCTCAGATTTGCTCGAGTGTCATCTCGCCGGATTCTTCTCCTGAAATCTCTCATAGTTTGTTTAACCTGCAACAACTCTAACAACCAACATATCGTGCAAATAATTGCACTAACAGTACCAATTTACCAAAGATGATGAATTATGTTTGAGCGGAGCAAATAAAAAAAACTCTGGTGAAAATGTGCAGCTATATATAAATCGTTCGTCTGATTTGAAGAGTTGTGGTGATACAATAGCTACCTAGGTTTTGGGAAGAGCAGTTTTCTGGGATTTAACGGGAGCATCTGCGAGGATAGATTTGTCCCCTGATGAGAACGCAGACATTGGGGACGTCGGGGTCGGGGCAATTGAATCCACCTTAGGGGAAGGATAACTCGAAGCCTTGTGTCCGAATTGATGGCATTGAGAGCATCGGGGAGGGAGCCATGAGTATGCAACATTTACTATGACGACAACACCCCTATCATCCTCAACCTCCACCGCCTCAGGCAGAGGAGCTCTGACTTGAACCTCTATTTTGACCCTAGACTCTCCTATATTCAGGGGGTCGAGCCTCATCTTCTCCGTATGCAGTGGTTCTTCAACACTGCTAGCGATGTAGCTGATACCTTTCAAGGAGTACATTTCAGTAGGAATATTCTTGAGAGTGATCGATATTGGAGCCGAGGTGATACACGCCTTGACTCGGAGAGGATGGAACAAGGCCGAATCGCAGTCTCAAGCGCTTCACGGAGAAGGCTCTCGACTTTTGATCGGGTATGGTGTTCGAAGGGGAAGTCTATCAAATCAACTCGTAGAGATCTGAGGCAAACTGGAGGAGCCTACATAAGGGAGACAAGATGCATATCAGGCCTTTGAGAGGGCATAAGCATAATTCCGAGTCTATTCTGTTCTTTGAGTGGTTACTCACTATTTGGTGAGTGTGAGTCTGAGAGGGAGACCGATTGGGCAAATCTCCTTTCTTTGGTGAGTGATTTATGTTCTGAGGTTTTTGAATCATTAGAATTCATTGTGAGAGGGGAAGAAACTCAGGGGGAGTTTCGGGTGTGTAGTAAGTACGATTCTTACAACAAAAAGTGAGTTGTACTTGACTATCTTTCTCAAGTGAATAGAACTGATTGGTTTTCCGCGTTACTCTTTGAGGGTTCAACTTTTTCAATCACTACAAAAAAATCCTCGAATTCCAACGGATTTTCCAACGGATTTGTCCGTTGGAAAATTTCCAACGGATTTTCAACGGTTTTCAACGGCGTTTCAACGATGATTTCCGTTAAAATTCCGTTGAAAATTTCCAACGGGTATCTGTTGGAAACACCCGTTGGAAATTTTTAACAGAATTTTCAACGTATTCAATTGAAAAATTGGGTTGGAAATTTTCAACGGTATTTCCAACGGATATCCGTTGGAAATTTTCAACGGATTAACGTTGGAAAAATCGGTTGCAAATTTTTAACGGAGTTCCAACAGATGTTTGTTAGAAAACAATTCCAACGGATGCCGGTTGGAAATTTTTTTGGAAATTTTTAAAAAAAATTCCAACGGATGCCGGTTGAAATTTTTTTTGGAAATTTTTTTAAAAAAAATTCCAACCGAATTCCAACGGATGCCGGTTGAAAATTTTTTTATAAATTT
>NW_010961398.1:167760-176138 GCF_000463585.1 Tarenaya hassleriana | reverse complement strand
TATACACATATATGTATACGAATAAGTGTATATATATATTAACCATATATATATATATATATATATATATGAATTTGAATATGTATATATATTAATGTTATATGATATCAGAAGTTTAACTTGGAGGAGTTGGAAGAGTTCTAATTGGAACTCTAGGGTTAAGGAGGATTGAGCTGGAGTAGTGGAAGGATGGGTGACCTACTGGGAAGTGAGTTTCGGGATCGTGGTTTGGTCGGATCGGATTGGGGTCGGGTCGGGGTCGGGGTCGGGTCGGGAATATGTTTCGAATTTTTCATTAGAAAATTCCAACGGAATGCGGTTGAAAATTCCGTTGGAAAATTCCAACGGATATCGGTTGGAAATTCCGTTAGAATTTTCCAACCGAAATTGCGGTTGGAAATCCGTTGGAAATTTCCAACGGAAAAATTCGTTGCAATTCCGTTTAAAATTCCAACGGTTTTCCAACGGACACCGATTTCTAACGACGAAATTCCAACGGATAAATCCGTTGAAAATCCGTTGGAAACGTTAATTTCCAACGGAAATTTGGCCATTTCCAATGGATTTACCCGTTGGAAATGACCATTTTTTGTAGTGAATTGGTATCAGAGCTGGTCACTGATCGTAGGAGAAAAGTCCTCTCATATCAGTGTACGTGTTGAAGAGTCAACATGGACTCACTCAAAGAGTTTCAGTCTCTTGGAAAATCCACAATTCTCGATTCGGAGAATTATAGTTTTTGGAAGGTAAAAACTATGAATCTCATCAAAGGAATTGATGAAGATGCATGAAGTTCAGTAGATGAAGGATGGAGTGCCCCTACCGACGCGAAGGATGGAAAGGAGATCTTGAAACCTAGATCTGAGGGGACACCGCACGAGAAGCGAGCATCTGCACTAAACTCAAAGGCCATAACCATCATTTTCAACACGGTTGATAAAGATGAGTTTAAGCAGATTCAAGGATGTAAATCTGCAAAAGAAGCCTGGGATGCACTTGAATTAATTCATGAAGGTACTTCAAGTGTCAAGCGCACAAGGAGAGATCTGATCAAGCATCAATTCAACATGCTTCAGATGGGTGAAAACGAGAGTGTCAAAGAATTCTGTGGAAGGCTGAATGCACTGGCAAATGAAGCAGAAGTCCTTGGAAAGACCTATCGAGACAAACAACTCGTGGCAAAACTTCTCGTAAGTTTACCCAAAAAGTTTATGTCTCATAAATCTGCTTTCACTATGGTAAACAATGTGGGTACAGTTAGTTTCAAAGAAACAATTGGTGCGTTTGCTGCTCATGAGTTAGAACTGGAACTATATGAAAAACCAAAGGGGGCGACTCCAAACAAGGGGGTTGGCATTTCATGTTCCAAGGTCATCGGAGGATCCAAGTCAAGTATCACTAGAGGATCCAAGTCAAGTATCACTAGAGGAAGACATGGCGATGATCGTAAAAAAGTTCAACAGGTTTTTCAAGAAAAAACCATTGACCACTGGAAAAGAAGAGACAAGAAATTCCGGAAAATGTCTGGAATGCAAGGGAGCGGGTCAATGGAGGGCCGAATGTCCCAGCGTTGCCAAAAGAGAGGCAATGTTGAAGAATCTGAAATATATTCAATGCTATGAGTGCAAAGGATATGGACACACAAAGAATGAGTGTACAAATGGTAAAACAAAAGGTAAATCTCTTATCACTCATGAAGAAATTGAAACAGATTCTGATGAAGAAAGTGGAGAAGAGAATATGTCAAATTTCGTTGCATTCATTGGAATAATCGAAGAGACTGAAGAAGAGATATCCGAAGAAGATCTGTACAAGGATATGTCAAGGTTATACGATATCAACACAAGATTGATAAAAGAACAAAAGAAGAATGAGGTAAAGCTCTTGGAAATCAAGGAGCAGCTGGATACAAAAGTATCAGAAGTTGATGATCTGAAGAAGCAACTAAAGGTGAAAGAGGAGAAGATTATATTACTACAGAATCAGTTGGAAAGTACCATGAAGAATGTGAGAATGTTTGGCAATGGTACTGAAAAACTGGAGCACCTACTGACAATCGGGCGAACAGATTCTGGACATACTGGACTTGGATATACTGGAGGGAGCAAAAACAAAGTAGGAAACTTTGTTTCAGGAGGAAAACTTGGAGATAAAATAATCTCACAAGTAAAACAGGCTCCAAAGATCAAGATTGATCTATATCCAAGACCGCAGAAATATCGAGAGTATCGCACTTGTTTCTACTGTGGAAAAAGAGGTCACATCATAATCAATTGTTACTACTGGCAAAATTATCAGGTACCACCCATTCTGAGATGGAAGCAAATCTGGAGAAGAAAAGATGCCTCGAGGTGTAATGTGGCATACACTTCTGAACTGAAGACAAGCGAACAACAGTGGTATTTTGACAGTGGATGCTCACGTCATATGACTGGAGATGTCAGTATGCTGTCTACATTCGAAGAAAATCTCAAAGGAGGGAACGTGACATTTGGAGATAGAAGAAAAGGAAAGATTTTGGGCAAAAGAAATCTGGATGCATCAGGACTGCCCAAACTTACAGATGTCAATGTTGTCCAAGGACTTAAGGCAAATCTCATAAGCATCAGTCAACTGTGTGACTCTGGATTTTAGGTAAATTTCACTAAAGATGCTTGTGTTGTTACAAATTTTCTTGGAGATTGTGTGTTGACAGGAAAAAGAACTCCAAGTAATTGCTACACTTGGGTAAATCCTGACGAAAGCTCTCAAAGTGAGAAGTGCTTCACAACAGCTGACTCTGAACTCGAGTTATGGCATCAACGATTGGGACACATTAACACAAGGTCGTTGGTAAAGCTGTCAAGGTCAAATGTTGTACGAGGATTACCTGAGTTATCATCGCAGGTAACACTAGTGTGTAAAGCATGTCAACTTGGAAAGCAAATCAAGGTGAATCATAAAATGATCGATGGGATACACACATCTGAAATCCTTGAGTTGATCCACATGGATTTGATGGGACCAATGCAGACGGAGAATCTTGGAGGAAAGAGGTATGTGTTTGTATGTGTTGATGATTTCTCACATTTTACTTGGGTCAGGTTCTTAAGAGAGAAGTCAGAAACATTGGGTGTATTCGAACACTTATGGCTGCAACTCCGAAATGGAAAAGGAAGTGTTCAGAGAATTCGGAGTGATCATGGGCGTGAATTTGAAAATGAATAGTTTGCGGAATTCTGCAACAAATATGGGATTGTCCACGAGTATTCTGCACCTAAAACTCCTCAACAAAATGGAGTGGTTGAAAGGAAGAATAGGACACTGCAAGAAATGGCGAGAACAATGTTACATGCAAGAAACGTTGCGAAACGTTTCTGGGCAGAAGCGGTAAGTACGGCAAGCTACCTTGTCAACCGCGTCCATATCAGACCAGGCACAGCCAAAACTCCATATGAAATATGGAAAGGTAAGACCCCTCCTCTGAAGTTTGTTCACATATTTGGTTGTCGATGTTTTGTGTTGAATGATCGTGAATACAGAGGGAAGTTCAATGCCAAAAGTGATGAAGGTATGTTCTTGGGTTATGCAATGAACTCTGATGCCTATCGAGTATACAATTTGCGTACTAGAACGATTATGGAATCAGCTAATGTTGTCTTTGATGAGGAACATAGTGCAGAGCAGAGTGAAGTCCCGCCAAAACTACTTCACGATGTTCCCAGTGAACACTCGGTAGAAGGACAGAGTGACGATGCAGAAGTTGAGACCAAGGAAGAAGAAGATTTGAAAATTGCTCCTACACCTACAGTTCACAGGAATCATTCCGAAGATGATGTGATCGGAAATGTACTCGATCCCATGCGTACACGAGGTAAAATAATGAATTATCAAGATATGATACGCTTTGTGTGTTTTTCTTCACAGAATGAACCTTCCCAGGTGGATGAAGCATTGAAGAACGAATTCTGGGTGAAGGCAATGCATGAAGAACTAGAGCAATTCGTGAGAAATGATGTGTGGTATCTTGTTCCCCGACCAGGTCACATTAATGTGATTGGAACAAAATGGATTTTCAAGAACAAAACAAATGAATTGGGAGAAGTAGTTCGAAATAAAGCCAGGTTAGTCGCTCAAGGATACACACAAGTGGAAGGTATTGATTTCGATGAAACTTTTGCACCCGTTGCTCGACTGGAATCCATTAGATTATTGCTTGGCATTGCGTGTTTTCTTGGTTTTAAGCTATTTCAGATGGATGTCAAGAGTGTCTTTCTCAATGGTGTCATTCAAGAAGAAGTGTACGTTGAACAACCTGTTGGATTTGAAGACCCGCACTTTCCCACTCACGTGTACCGATTGAAGAAAGCTCTCTATGGGTTAAAACAAGCTCCTCGGGCATGGTATGAACGTTTAGCCAGTTGTTTACTCGAGAACGGCTACAAAAGAGGGGGAGTAGACAAAACGCTTTTCATCCATAATTCGGACGATGTACTATTAGTAGTACAGATCTATGTGGATGATATTGTGTTTGGGTCTATAGCTCAGTCAAAGGTTTACTGGTTTGTTCAAACAATGACTGCTGAGTTTGAGATGAGTATGTTTGGCGAACTCAGTTACTTTTTGGGACTACAAGTCAAGCAAGACAAAGATGGAATCTTTGTTTCTCAAGGGAAGTATGCTCGGAATCTGGTGAAAAGATTTGAACTTGACACGTGCAAATCAGCACGTACTCCCATGTCAACAACCACTAAATTGACCAAAGATGATGAAGGAGAAGATGTTGATCCAAAACTCTATAGGAGTATGATCGGAAGTCTACTGTACTTAACGGCAAGTAGACCTGACAGGGGTTTGAGTGTGGGCGTATGTGCAAGATATCAAGCAAAACCTAAGAAGTCTCATCTTCTGGCAATAAAAAGGATAATCAAATATGTCAAAGGGACAGTTGATTATGAGCTTCATTACACAAAGGATACGAGTACGCATCTAGTAGGATACTGTGATGCAGATTGGGGAGGAAACACGAATGATCGAAAAAGCACATCAGGAGGGTGTTTCTTTTTGGGTAACAATCTCGTATCATGGCACATCAAGAAACAAAATTCAACGTCACTATCCACTGCTAAAGCCGAGTACATTGCACTGGGAAGCTGCTGTACTCAACTAATGTGGATGAAGCAAATGCTGACTGATTATGGGATTGATACTCACTCGTTTACGGCTCATTGTGACAACACAAGTGCAATCAACATCTCTAAGAATCCATTACAACATTCACGAACAAAGCATATAGAGATAAGACATCATTTCCTCAGAGAGCAAGTGGAGAAAGGGAGTCTTTTGATTGAGTACGTACCCACTGAACATCAATTAACTGATATATTTACTAAACCACTTGACATGAATAGATTTACCTGTTTGCAAAAATCTCTTGGTATTGAAAATTTTTTATTTTGACCACTAACTGAGTTTGTTCTGAAATGCTCAAGTGATACAGTGTTGAAAGGGCAGTCGGTGATACTTCACAATTCTGTCAGGTGCACTTCAAACATATGTGATACAAAAATCCCCTGGTACTCCTCTGTCAGCATACACTCAGGCAAAAATGAGTGGTGAGCGGTTTTTTTGTTTCGATTTGTCAATTAAAAAAAAAGGGCTGACATGAGTAGTTTAACAAGATCGCTCGGGTCTAAGTTGAACAACATACAGTTCTTTCGACGGTCTAAGGTCAGATGTAACTGATTCATCATACTCCGCTGTAAGGTAATACTTTACAAGAGTATATCTCAATGAGATAGACTAGGCTTAAGTGGTGAAACAGTATGATTGGACTCAACGTCCTAGAAGTTCAGGCGGGTGAAAAACAAATACGAGAAAAATGTATCTTCACTGGGTGAAGTAAGCACTGGACGAAGAGTGAGGTGTCACTGACTCAACTGGATACACTGCGAACTAAGGTACGAAAGAATAAATCCATTTGGTGTTAAAATCGTAATTTTATCGCGTAACGGATTTTTGTTTTAAATGTTTTTAAACGTTATTTCTCGAAATGATTGATGTGAGTGGTTGAGTAAATTTTCGGTTATTGGGAAGTGGGATCCGAAAAATCAGAGATTTCTCAAACAAACCTCGGAATCAGTCACAGATCAAGCGATGCTCGACGTAATTCCGAAAAGGAAGATGGATGGAACGAAGGGGAAGAATAGATAGTGGATTTAGGACACACCAAGGCTTGAGTTCGGACACACCAAACTCGTGATCTCGGACACACCGAAGATCGGGATAAATTTCAGACAAACCGAAGAAGAGTTTATAAAATCTTCATCCCTTTTGTGATCGGACGAACACATCAATTGATACATGTCCCGGATCGATTGAGGTAAGCGTTCTAACATTTCTACGAAATCATGCATGCTTGGTTTTAGGGTTTATTAGAAAATTTTTGTTTTACATCCGCTCCGCAAACCCTAGAACCGATCTCTTAGGAATTAGATTCGCTGTAGAGATCCCAGGAAACCCAACAGACACGTCTTTCACCGAGTTAGGGATGGATGGGGTAGGATTCAACGAGTTACGGGGGAGAATGAGAGGAGAAAAATCATGGGAAAGAAAAATATCAGGGTTAGACAGAGATGTAACCGATGGAGTAAACGAAGAGACTTCAACTAATTTTGTGGGATTATGGAGAATTTGGGAAAATTAGGGTTTGGTGAAATCAAAGGAACACATGTGGAACAGTGATAGAGGTTTGGGGAAAGACAGAGTGAGAGGTGGATGTAAGAGGAGAGACAGAGAGGGTAGAAGACATAGAACATATTGCAGAGACGGAGGCCGACGGAGGCAAAGAGATCAAAGGCCTTGTGGGAGTCGCCTCCAATAATTGCTCTGGAGAGCTCTTCCTTTCCTTCACCATTTGGGACCTCTTAATAACATCTTTTTTTGGTAACCGGGTACTAATTCCTCTTAATAACATTCATCTCAATCAATAATCATATTCCAAATAACAGATAAGCCTCCTTTTGCTATATCACATATTTTGAAGATTCCATTGTAAAACAAGTAAAGCCTAATCCTGGCAAATCAACGTTGGTAAACCGTCACAGTACGAATTTTTTTTATTTAATTTCATTCAATACAACATGTAGATTTTAATAAGAATTCGATAGGAAAAAATGCCACGACTAGGACACAGCAAGTAATAATTGTCCGATTGTCAACTTACTCAAATCCTTCGTAATCTTATAAATTTATTTAATATAAAAAATAGTTAATGTATAAAAAAATGATTTTTTAAAATTAAAACAAATATCTATATATTTATATATATCATAAAATGTAAATGAAAAACGTATGGTTTTATAATAAACTAAAATACCAATGAATATATAATTTAAAACAACTTATTTTAGTTTCATTGATTTAAGTACTCTGACTCAATCCCACAAGTCGTCTCGATCTATCACTATAGATCTTGATGCCTAAAATATAGGTCGCCTCTCCTAGATCCTTCATAGAAAAATGCTTTCCAGCCAAGACTTTATGTCTTGCAAGGTAGGAACGTCATTCCCTATCATGAGAATGTCATCCACGTACAACACTAAAAATACTACTGTGCTCCCACTGATTTTCTTGTAAACGCATGACTCGTCCTCATTCTGTGAGAAACCAAACCTTTTGATTGTCTCATCAAAGCGAAGGTTCCAGCTTCTCGAAGTTTGCTTTAGTCCATAGATGGACCTCTGAAGCTTGCACACCTTCCTCGGGTTCCTTGGATCGACAAAACCTTCGGGTTGTGTCATATACACATCCTCGGTCAAGTTTTTGTTAAGGAACGCGGTCTTGACATCCATTTGCTATATCTCATAGTCGTAATAAGCGGCTATGGCAAGTAGGATCCTAATGGACTTCACCATGACTATAGGCGGAAAAGTCTCATCATAGTCAATACAATGAATCTGACGGAATCCTTTCGCCACAAGTCGTGCCTTATACGTGTGCACGTTGCCATCCATGTCTGTCTTCTTCTTGAAGATCCACTTGTATCCGATGGGTTTTACCCCTTCAGATGCATCAACCAGAGTCCATACTTGGTTGTCTGACATGGATTGCATCTCGGACTTCATAGCCTCGTGCCATTTCTTGGAGTCGGGACTCGCCATAGCCTTTGGGTATGTAGAAGGCTCATCATGTTCTAATAACATGAGCTCCTCATTCCCAGTCATGAGAAAACCATATCTCACAGGCTCTTGGTGAATCCTGCCTGATCTCCGAGGTTCACTAGTCAAAGGTTGAGTCTCAACTAGCAGTGATACAGGTCGAACGTTTTCAACTTGTTCACTCGGCTTAGCGTATATCTGTTGCTCTCGAACTTCCTCAAGTTCGATCCTACTCCCACT
>NW_010961398.1:166451-167095 GCF_000463585.1 Tarenaya hassleriana | reverse complement strand
CAACGGATTTCCAACCGCAATTTCGGTTGAAAAATTCCAACGGAATTTCCAACCGCAATCCGTTGGAATTTTCCAACGGAATTTCCAACCGATATCCGTTGGAATTTTCCAACGGAATTTTCAACCGCATTCCGTTGGAATTTTCCAACGAAAAATTTGAAACATATTCCAGACCCGACCCTGACCCGACCCGACCCGACACCGACATCGACACCAATCCGATCCGACCAAACCACGATCCCGAAACTCACTTTCCAGTAGATCACCCATCCTTCCACTGCTCCACCTCAATCCTCCTTAACCCTAGAGTTCCAAATAGAACTCTTCCAACTCCTCCAAGTTAAACTTCTGATATCATATAACATTAATATATATACATATTCAAATTCATATATATATATATATTTGTTATGTATATGTATATGGTTAATATATATATATACACTTATTCGTATACATATATGTGTATATACACACACATTATATTTGTATATATAAAAATATATAAACACAAAATATATCTATATTTATACATATATAGATGTATAAATATATAAAATATTTGTTTATACGTATATATACACCTACTTAATATACATATATATACACATATTCAGCTCGTTCCGACGGTTTTACTTACCGTA
>NW_010961398.1:161285-166211 GCF_000463585.1 Tarenaya hassleriana | reverse complement strand
ATATATATATTTCAATTGATTTTTCAATTAAAATCCAAATTTCCAACCGATATCCGTTGGAATTTTTTTTAAAATTTTCAAACAAATTTCCAACCGGCATCCGTTGGAATTCGGTTGGAATTTTTTTTAAAAAAATTTCCAAAAAAAATTCCAACCGACATCCGTTGGAATTCCGTTGGAATTTTTTTTAAAAATTTCCAAAAAAATTTCCAACCGGCATCCGTTGGAATTCCGTTGGAATTGTTTTCTAACAAACATCCGTTGGAACTCCGTTAAAAATTTGCGACCGATTTTTCCAACGTTAATTCGTTGAAAATTTCCAACGGATATCCGTTGGAAATACCGTTGGAAATTTCCAACCCAATTTTTCAATTGAATACGTTGAAAATTCCGTTAAAAATTTCCAACGGGTGTTTCCAACGGATACCCGTTGAAAATTTTCAACGGAATTTTAACGGAAATCGTCGTTGAAACGCCGTTGAAAACCGTTGAAAACCGTTGAAAATTTTCCAACGGACAAATCCGTTGGAAAATCTGTTGGAATTCGAGGATTTTTTTGTAGTGAGTTAATTGTGATACAATACAACAATCAACCAGATAGTTAGTGAACTCTCGGTTCAAATACTCGCCACCATGATCAGATCGAAGTGTCTTGATCGTCTTGCCAAGCTGATTCTGTACTTCGTTTTTGAATGCCTTGAACATTTCAAGTGTTTCAGACTTATGTCTCATCAAATAGACATAACCGTATCGACTGAAATAACTCTGTCGCTCTCTGTCCTTTCCCCTTGAAAGACGTTGGTTTAGTGCTCTATGATGTAATGTTATGTGAGCTTTATTTAGATACATTTGATGTATTGACACTTTCTATGAGTTTATGGATGAGTGTTTGATTCGTTACGTATTGTGCATACTTGATATGATATGAAATCCATGTATTGTTATGAACAATATTAAACTCTCTAGTTATGTATCATTGTGGGAATAATGATATACTAAGACTAGTATGATGTGTGATTGATGATCATATAGATGATCATAGGTATTGGATACGATCACGATCATAGGTATTCGTTGGAGAACAGAATACTAGAATGACCCGCATGAGATTATCACATGGACTAGCGTCATGACTTGAATCTCATATGGCGGTTCCATGATTGGATCCTTAGACCTGAGATATCTACGGAATCCAACATGAGGAGTTGCGTACTTTGAATACGTCAAAAGTCCTGCCTAACAGGAGGACTATAAAGTCGTGTATCAGGTACGAAACGAATCATGTGCTGGATTGTAGATAGTCAAGACGGGATTTGTACCTCTCGTAAAAGAGAGAGATATCGCTGGACCCCTCGTGTGGGCGAGACTGTAGAAATGTGTGGCCGCACAATAGACGAACGTCGTCTATTTTAGACAGTCAAACTCAGTGAACGAGAAAAAAAGTGAACGAGAAAATAGTCGAATCAGATAAGGTGGCTTGTCCATGCCTTATGTTCGACATATGATATCGCGATACAAAAGGATCATCAGTCGGAATCATCACTGGCATTCGTAAGATCACGAACAAACTGTATTCGAGATAGGTAGTCATAGTGTCTTGCTAGAGACCGCCTATGACTTGTATATCCGAAATAGAGATTTCGGGTTATACCGCTATATCGAATGAGCCTATAGGGTCACACACACAGGGAAGGACAAAACGCACGAGAAAATGACGAAAAAACCGAGACGGAAGGGTCCAGACCGGATGGACCAGAAGGGTCAGACCCGACGGTCCGCCAAGTCTAGACCCGACGGTCCAGAATCGTGGTTCGTTCCTAGTCTGGAACGGACGGTCCACGTTATGACGCAGATCGTCCATTCTACACCTGGAACGGACGGTCCGCTGAAAATCTAGACCGTCCGTTCCAGGCTTCATATTTTTCAAAAATTAGACCAAAATTAGGGTTAAATCACTTTATAAGAAGGAGATTAAAACTCTAATTAAGCAAGAGATTTGGCAGGTGTCTGGGCAGACTTTTGACAGTTTTTGGTGAGATCGAAAAGGTCCAAGAGTTTCCAAGTCTCGTTTTCTCGGAAGCACAAAACCGAATAAGAGATTCGGGTCCTAGCAGACAAGTTCCAATCGTTGGAATCCATCCCGAGGTGTGGATACATGTACAGGGCGAGGTATTCTTCCTGCCTAAAGTGATCGAACGGATTCTTCAGTTGATACAGGCCCCGGATCGATTGAGGTAAGCGTTCACACGTTTCTACGATTCATACTTGCATTGTTCTAGGGTTTCATATAATTTTTGTTTTACATCCGCTGCGCAAACCCTAGAATCGATCTCTTAGGAATACGATTCGCTCTAGAGATCCCAAGAATACCAACAGTGGTATCAGAGCATGGTTGCTCTGTTTTGATTTTGTAGAACCCAATCACGCACGTTTTAGGATTTGAATCGTTTGAATCCATGTTTGCTTTGATTTCTATGCATGTTTGATGATTGAATCTATGGTAGATTGCATGTTTCATGCTGTATAGAGTGCAGGATTTGAATTTTGGGTCTACAGATGAATTCGGATGAGTTTCGGGTCTGATCGGGGCTGAGAAAGCGGAAGAACGTGATCTGATCGCGTACCCTAGACCGTCCGTTCTGGGTATGCCAGACCGGACGATCCAGGGATGGCGTACTGGCTGGATCGAAACGGAACGGGCCCGTCCGTTCCGGCTACTGCAGACCGTCCGTTCCGTCTGGTATGATCGTGGAACGTCCGTTCTGACTTCTGAAATCGAGACCGCTCGTTCTGCCAAGCCTGGAACGTCCGTTCTACATGCAGAACGGGCGGTCCAAGGTACTGATTTCGAAATTTTTCATTTTTCTAATCCGATTGTGCAATCGTTGCTTAATCTGATCAACTGGAATTCAAATAGCATGATTCGTTCATTTGGATGGTCCATAGTGAATGAATGCATGTAATTTAATCAAGATATTAGATATGCTTGATTGAATGGGAGCTTCGGGATTGGGATTACATAATCGAATGGATGGTCTATTCGGATTATGTACAATCGTTGCACAAGAAATCGGTTAGATCTAGGAGCTCTACGAGTAAAGCACTTTTCAAGGCCTCGATCGTACGTGTCATGGGCCATGCCAAAGCTTTGGCTGGGTGTGCCGTATTATCTTGGTGAGGCAAGATGGAGAAATGGTGGTTCTCATAGCATGAAAGTAGATGTTTGATCTGAGTGTGGTTTCGAAAATCTCTTATTTATGTAATGCTAAGCGTGTACCTTCCATTACTAGAGCGTCTGTCAAGGCATCGATCGTCCGTAACACGGGTCATGCCAAAGTTGAGCATGTGGATTATCTTTGTGAGGTAGGGTGGGAAATCGTGGTTCCCACAGCTTGAATATGGTTTACCTTAGGTTAAGTCGTCAGGTTTGACTTGAGACTTAATGGTACAGATGAGACGAGTATGCAATGATATTCGATATCATAGTCTAATAAAAGATTTAAGAATCACATTGGATGTGATTGACATTAGATGTCTACCTAAATAACATAGGGATAAGTGTAACAATTTATTCTTATGTGAAATATGGATCTTAGACACATATAGAAATTTATTGTAGGGTTATTTTTCTTTATGTGAATATAGCTTGTATGTGGGAAAGAGCGTGTTTGATATGATCGGACAGCTCAAGACCATGTTTCAGGAGCTAGCGCGTACTGAAAAGTACAAGACGCTGAAAGCTCTGGTGAAGACGGAGATGCCGAGAGGCAGCTCTGTCAACACCCACGTCCTCAATATGAGAGCTCAAATTGAGGAACTTGAGCGTATGAGAGTGAATCTCGATGGAGACTTGGCCGTGGACTTGATCCCGATGTCATTGCCCGAGGACTATAACCAGTTCGTGATGCAGTACCATATGCACGGGATGAATAAGAGCTTAGCCGAACTGCATGGGATGCTGAAATCGGCTGAGCAGGATATCGTGGTACCCAAGATTGTGCTTGTTGTTGAGAAAAACTCCAGCAAGACGCGGCGGGGCAACGCCAAAAAGAAGGCAGCTTAGCCGAACTGCATGGGATGCTGAAATCGGCTGAGCAGGATATCGTGGTACCCAAGATTGTGCTTGTTGTTGAGAAAAACTCCAGCAAGACGCGGCGGGGCAACGCCAAAAAGAAGGCGGCGAAAAAGGCAAAGGTTGCCTCTACGCCCAAGTCTAAGCCCGATAAGGGTGACTGTCATTACTGCGGAGTGTCTGGACACTGGAAGCGTAATTGTCACCTTTACTTGGAGGATCTGAAGGACAAGAAGCTTGATGAAGCTTCTGCCTCAGGTATTCATGTTATAGAAGCGAACATCTATACTACATCTTCGTGGGTATTGGATACTGGAAGTGCCTCACACATTTGTGGAAATGTGCAGAGACTAATAAGAAGTAGGATGCTAGCAAAGGGAGAAGCGGATCTACGCGTCGGAAATGGAGCAAGAGTTGCTGCATTGTGTGTTGGCGTTTATGATTTGCATCTGCCTTCTGGACTTGTTTTAGAACTGAGTAATTGTTACTATGTGCCTGCGATTAGCAGAAACATTATTTCTATTTCATGTCTGGACTTGGATGGCTTTCGATTTGTGATTGAGAACTCGGGTCTGATGATTTATCGAGACAACATTTACTATGGTAATAGTTATCTTGTGAATGATTTATACGTCTTGAATGATCAACCTTCAAACTCGACATCATCCATCTATAACGCAAGTACTAAACAGTTTAAGTCGAACGACTTAAACCCGATCTTCCTCTGCCATTGTCGTCTAGGCCATATAAACGAGAAGCGCATTCAGAAGCTTCATTCTGGAGGTCTTCTGGATTCATTTGACTTTGAGTCTCTTGAATCTTGCGAGTCTTGTTTGATGGGCAAGATGACAAAG
>NW_010961398.1:154613-161109 GCF_000463585.1 Tarenaya hassleriana | reverse complement strand
GTCTCGGACCCGTGTTGTTCTCGCTTGGTCCGCCGGACCAACTCTTGGTCTGGGGCTGACCAGCGAGAACTTTGGTCCTCCTGACCAAACACTCGGTCCGGAATCTGATCTGTCTGCTGGTCCGGCTGACCAACACTTGGTCCGGCTGACTGCGGACAGATCAGATTCGGGACAGAATTTTCGGGCTTCGAAATTAGGGTTTCACCTCGATTTCGACGCACCGTTAACCCGTCCCAAACTCCATACCATCCATGCATCATTCAACAATCACAAATATCATTAAACATGCATAGATTCAATGATTACATGCAATTTAACGATTAAATCATGCAATCATGCAACAGGCACGGCGATATACAGAGAACCAGGCTCTGATACCACTGTTGGGTTATCTACGGGTTCCTAGCATGCGATCATATCGATCTAGGGTTTGGTTTACTAGGTTTCATGCAGCGGAAGAAAAATCTAAACCTAGTCAAACGTCACACGCAACCAAACTCGCAGAACCCGAAAGATCTTGTATATCACCGAGGGAATCGTTACTTACCTCGTTCTCGATGAGACTTGAAGTTTATTTCGATCCGGGGCCTGTTCTAAACCACCTAGGACTAAAGTTACAGTCCCTCTACACGTATCCACACCGACGGGAAGGATTCCAAACGATTTGGAACGAATCTGCTAGGATTAGTGAAGAAAAGGGTAACTCAAGAGACGAGATCCAATCCCGGGACAATAGAAATCCAAGAGAACAGCTTCTCTAGGTTCTAGGGTGTTTTTCTGAGTTTTTTAGGTCGGCTCTCTTTAAGTTTAGACGAAACCCTAAACTTAAATAAGATTAGAAAACCCTAAAATTCGAATTTTGGAAATATTCCGGATCCCGGTCCGCCGGACCAGGAGCTTGGTCCGGCGGACCAAGCTTAGTCCGAAGCACGCGGTCCGCCAGTCTTGAAGGCTTGGTCCGGCTGACCAAGTTTTGGTCAGCTTCGGACCAAGTTTCCTTCTTCGCCTGCTCAGTCCGATGCTCGTTTCGGTCAAATCTCGTTTCCATTCTTCGTATTCTTCACGTATAAGTCCATCCCTATTGGTGTGTGACCCTGTAGGCCCATTCTAAGTGGTAGTGACTTTAGGAACCTTTCCCGAACCACAAGTCATGGTTAGCCTCTAGCAAGACGCCATGACCACCCATTTAGAATTGAGTTAGAGGTGATCTAACCAAGGCATTAACAGCTCGAATTCTGATCCTTTGTCTCACGATATCATAAGTTGAACAAGGGCATGGTTTGAGCCACCCTTCAAGTTCAACCGCTTTCTCGTCTTGGTAAATCGACTAGTAAAATAGATGCAACTTCATCTATAGCGTGGCCACGCGTTTTCATAGTCCGACTTCCACGAGAGGGCCCAGCGATATCTCTCCCGTTAAGGAGGTGACAAATCCCATATTGCATGTCTACTATCTCCATACGATTCGTGAACGTATCTGATCAACGCCGTTATAATCATCCGGTTAAAGACGACGTTTGACGCAGTCAAGACACGCCACTCCTCATATCAGATACTCTAGACATCTCAGGTCTGAGGATCCAAGAACAAACCGCTTTATGAGATTCAAGTCATCACTCTGTCCATGTGACAATCTCATGCGGGTCATCCAGTCACTCGTACACAACGAGTACCCATGATTGTGACATGCATCCAATGCATCGATCACACCTCATGCTAGTCTTAATTCAACATTGTTCCCACAATGTTGACTGACTAGGGAGTTTAGAATCATTCGCTAATGATTCAAGGATGCCGAAATATAACAAACATGCCAATCATATAACGGGAATGTAACGCATTCATAAATCAATGAATCAATACAAAGTAAAATGTCATATCATGGATCATCCTAGAGCATTACAACCAACAATCTCCCACTAAGCTCTATGATCTATCCTACAAGCATCTAATCCCCATACCCTTAACATGACCATCATGTTTTGACGAAGGGAGAGGCTTCGTCAATGGGTCGGCAATATTATCATCCGTCGACACTCTGCTTATCTTCACGTCTCCTCTGTCGATGATTTCTCTGATCAAGTGAAATCGCCTGAGTATGTGTTTGGATCTCTGGTGTGACCGGGGTTCCTTAGCTTGCGCAATCGCACCATTGTTGTCACAATACAACTCAATGGGATCTGCAATGCTAGGAATGACGCCCAGGTCTCCCACGAATTTCCTGATCCAAACAGCTTCCTTAGCTGCATCCGATGCTGCTATGTACTCGGCTTCTGTAGTCGAATCTGCCACGGTTGGCTGTTTGGAACTCTTCCAACTGATAGCCCCACCGTTCAGGCAGAAAACATAACCTGACTGCGATCTGAAGTCATCTCTGTCGGTTTGGAAACTAGCATCGGTATAACCACTTATAGCGAGCTCGTCTTCCAATCCGCCATACACCAAGAACAAATCCTTAGTCCTTCTCAAGTACTTAAGGATGTTCTTGACCGCAATCCAGTGAGCCTCACCTGGTGTAGACTGATATCTACTAGTCATACTCAATGCATATGATACATCCGGACAAGTACACAACATGGCGTACATGATGGATCCAATTGCCGAGGCATATGGAATCCTACTCATGCGCTCTTGCTCATCCTGTGTCTTTGGACACTGAGTCTTGCTAAGAGCAACGTCATGTCCCATTGGCAAGGCACCCCTCTTGGAGTCTTGCATCTTGAACCGATTCAAGACCTTGTCAATGTATGTACTCTGACTTAGACCAAGAAGCCTTCTCGATCTATCTCTATAGATCTTGATTCCTAGAATATAGGCGGCTTCTCCTAAGTCCTTCATCGAAAAAACTGATCCTAGCCAGGATTTTACTCCTTGCAAGGTAGGAATGTCATTTCCGATGAGCAATATATCATCCACATAAAGTACAAGGAAGACCACTGCGCTCCCACTGACCTTCTTGTAAACACATGACTCATCTTCGTTTTGCAGGAAGCCAAACATTTTGACTGCCTCGTCAAATCGAAGATTCCAGCTCCTCGAAGCCTGCTTCAATCCATAAATGGATCTCTGAAGCTTGCACACCTTCCTCGGACTCTTAGGATCAACAAAACCCTCGGGTTGTGTCATGTACACATCCTCGAGCAAATTCCCGTTAAGGAATGCGGTCTTGACGTCCATATGCCATATCTCATAGTCATAATACGCAGCTATGGCCAGCAGAATCCGTATGGATTTAAGCATCACAACTGGTGAAAAGGTTTCATCATAGTCTATACCATGAATCTGCCGAAACCCTTTCGCGACGAGTCGTGCCTTATAGGTATGCACGATGCCATCCATGTCGGTTTTCTTCTTGAAAACCCACTTACATCCAATGGTCTTAATACCATCGAATGAGTCGACCAAAGTCCATACTTTGTTGTCGTACATGGACTGCATCTCAGACTCCATGGCCTGGTGCCATTTCTCGGAATCGGAACTCGCCACAACCTCTGAATACGACGTAGGCTCGTCATGTTCTAACAACATGAGTTCATCGTTTCCAGTCACAAGAAAACCATATCTTGTAGGCTCTTGGCGAATTCTACCAGATCTCCGAGGTTCACTAGGAGGTGCTGTCTCAACAACTTGTGACACAGGTTGAACTGATTCGCCCTGTTCACTCGGTTCCTCGACTATTTGTGGTTCTCGAACTTCTTCGAGATCTATTCTACTCCCACTAACTCTCTTGGAGACGAACTCTCTCTCCAAGAAAGATCCATTCCGAGCAACAAACACTTTGTTCTCAGATGGGTTGTAGAACCAGTACCCTTTAGTTTCCTTAGGGTAACCCACAAATATGCATTTATCAGACTTGGCGGATAGCTTATCAGAAGCAAGACGTTTCACGTAAACGTCACATCCCCAAATCTTCATGAATGCTAACCTGGGACGCTTCCCAGTCCATATCTCATATGGAGTCTTCTGAACCGACTTTGTTGGACAGTTGTTCAGTATAAGCGCTGCAGTTTCCAAAGCATATCCCCAGAAGGATTTAGGAAGATCGACCTGACTCATCATAGACCGTACCATATCCAATAAGGTTCGGTTCCTCCTCTCGGAAACGCCATTCCATTGTGGCGTTCCAGGTGGAGTCAGCTGTGAGACAATCCCACAATCTGCCAGATAGTCAGTGAACTCTTGGCTCATATACTCGCCACCTCGATCAGATCGAAGCAACTTGATCGTCTTGCCAAGTTGGTTCTGCACCTCGTTTCTGAAAGTCTTGAACAATTCAAGCGTTTCAGACTTATGTCTCATCAAGTAGACATAACCGTACCTACTGAAATCATCAGTAAACGTAACAAAGTACAGATAACCTCCTCTAGCGGGAGAGCTCATAGGACCGCATACATCACTATGTATGAGTTCTAGCAACTCCGTAGCCCGTTCTCCTTTTCTAGTAAAAGGAGATTTTGTCATCTTGCCCATCAAACAGGAATCGCATGATTCGATTGATTCATAATCAAAAGAATCAAGAAGTCCATCAGAATGAAGCTTCGCAATGCGTTTCTCATTGATGTGACCAAGTCGACAATGCCAGAGATAGGTCGGATTTAAGTCGTTCGACTTAAACCGCTTGGTACTAACATTATAGATCGACCTGTATCCAGATGGTTCATCTTCCAAAATATAAAGGCCATTAAACTGGTAACCTTTACCATAGAATAAATCGCCTCTATAAATGGACAGACATTTGTTCTCAATAACAAATCTGAAACCATCTGAGTCTAAGCATGAAATCGATATGATGTTCCTACTGATGGCAGGTACAAAATAACAATCATGCAACTCCAATACAAGGCCAGAAGGTAAAGTCAGATCATAAGTCCCGACGATCAATGCAGCAACTTTTGCTCCATTCCCGACACGGAGATCTACTTCTCCCTTTGCCAATTGTCTACTTCCTCGCAGTCCCTGCACATTTGCACAAATGTGCGAGGCACATCCGGTATCTAATACCCATGAAGAAGAAGTACACAAGTTGGCCTCTATAATGAAGATACCGGAAATTGAAGCTTCTGCAAGCTTCTTCTTCCTCTGATCTTCCAGGTAGAGCCTGCAATTTCTATACCAATGCCCGATGGCATGACAGAAATAACACTCTTCCTTCTTGGGTTTGGACTTAGGCTTAGTGACAACACTTGTCAATTTCCTTTTGCCCTTACCTTTGGAACGCTTCCTCTTGCTGGAACTCTTTCCAACAATCACCATATCATTCTTCCCTTGGCTCCCAGCTTTCTCTTGGAATGACATATTCAACTGATCATCCATCAATGAATTGTCCATGTCATCTAATTGCTCACGCAATTCCGAAGACATCTTTCCAAGCATCAAGCTAGACAAGTCCAGATCATCATCCTCATGCTTCCAATAAGCATCAATGATCGATCCAGAAGCCTTGGTCAGAGGCTTATCCTTCATAAGGATAGATCGCATGGTGAGATTAACCAGATTCCTGCAACAGATATACACTACAGAAAAAGACAAACAAACAGACAGAAAATATGCAAGTCACTTAGTACACTTACTAACACAGATAATAGATGCAATATGACAGGCTCCCACTAAGAAAAACACCCTCAATGAGTTTCCAAGTGAGCTAGGATCCATATTTCACATGCTTTTGAGTCAGCTAGGGCATGACGCTCAAAACCATGCTATTTAGGTAGACAACACTTTGTCAATCACATCCTATGTGATTCCTAGATGAGTATGGGATAGTGATACGCTATCACTGCATGTTCCTCATCCCATCCTTACCATCAGGTCCAAGTCCGACTTGATAACCCAATTCAAGCTCAACCATATTTGAGCTATGAGAATCACGATTTCTCCATACTGCCTCACCAAGATAGTCAGGCACGCTCAGCTAGGGCATGACCCGTAACCATGACGATCGAGGCCTTGACAGTTGCTCTGCTAATGGGCGGTAATAGCTTGAGATTAAAACATGAGGCTTCATTTGTCTTGAACACCAGGATACCTTGACTGAATTCAAGTCATTCCAGTCAAGTTGTTCTGATCAACTCGGATGAACTACTCTTAGTTCCTTTGAGTCGTCCATATACAAAATCTCTTGGCCAAACAACATTTGTTTGCCTTAGATTCGATACCAGAACCCTCTCAATATCCTAATTCAGATATTTGATTCGAGACAACGATTGCACAATCAAAACTCTGAATTCTGGATTGTCATCAAGCTTGGTCTTAAGTGAGGCTTTGATTCCGATTCTGATAATCGATCCAACACAACAATTGTTCGATCAAAATCTGAATTCTGCAGAATCACGGATTGTCCAAGGTCCAAACCGACCGTCGGTTTAACTTTGGAAAAACCTGAACACTGGAACGGACGGTCCAGAGAAACACGTGGACCGTCCGTTCCAGACCTTCTGGAACGGATGACCGAATGCAGACCGACCCCGAAGACCGAACGTTCCAACAGACCCAGAAC
>NW_010961398.1:143057-146000 GCF_000463585.1 Tarenaya hassleriana | reverse complement strand
TTTGTTCTCAATGACAAAACGAAAACCATCAGAATCCAAACATGAAATTGAAATAATATTCCTGCTAATGGCAGGTACAAAATAACAATCATGTAGTTCAAACACAAGTCCAGAAGGTAAAGTAATATCATAAGTCCCGACGGTCAACGCAACAACTCTTGCTCCATTCCCGACGCGGAGATCCACTTCTCCCTTCGCTAGCTGCCTACTTCTTCTCAGGCCCTACACATTTCCACAAATGTGTGAGGCACATCCGTTATCCAATACCCATGATGTAGAAGTAAACAAGTTAGCCTCTATAACAAAGATACCCGAAGATGAAGCTTCCACAAGCTTCTTCTTCCATCTGATCTTCCAGGTAGAGTTTGCAGTTTCTGCGCCAATGCCCGATGGCATGGCAGAAATGGCACTCTCCCTTCTCGGCCTTCGGCTTAGGCTTGGCGGCAACACTTGCCGTTTTGCCCTTGCCTTTCGCGCCCTTGGAACGCTTCCTCTTGTTGGAACTCTTTCCAACCATTAGGACATTCTTCTCGACTTTGATGTTCTGCTCGGCCGATCGCAACATCCCATGTAGCTCGGTCAAGTCCTTCTCCATCCCATGCATGTTATAGTTCATGACAAAATAGTCAAAACTATCGGGCAGGGATTGGAGAACTAGGTCTACTGCAAATTCACGACTAACTCCAACCCTAGTCTGTCAAGATCCTCTAGATAACCCTTCATCTTGAGGATATGAGTACTCACGGGTGAACCATTGGTCATCTTACAGTTGACCAGGTTCTTAAGGACGTTAAATCGTTCGACCCTTGCCTGTTCCTCGAAATAGTCCTGAGATGCTGGATCATCTCGAAGGCATCAGTTCCTTCGAGTTGTTTCTGCAACTCAGCTGACATAGATCCGAGTATCAGACAGGTCACGTCGAGGTTGTCATTAATGTGCTTATGGTAAGCATCTCTGACAGCGCTGGGCGCATTGGCCGTTGGTTCATCCTCTGGAACGGCTTCTTCCAGCACGTAGAGCTTCCGCTCATGCCTGAGAACAATTCTCAGGTTGCGGTACCAATCGAGAAAATTTCCACCAGTGAGTCTCTCCCGATCCAGGATGGATCGCATGGAGAGATTAGCCAGATTACCTGCTGATACGTGTGTACCGAGTCTAGAAATTATAACCCGATTCACAACTCACCGCAAGGATACGGATCGTCGTAATACGGGTCGAACACAAGGACCGGTAGCTAAATCTAAACCTTAATCGAAACTAAACCAAAGAAAGCAAGCAAATGATGGTGAAAATATATGGAATCAATGGAAAACGAACTAAGAAAGCAATGAAAACGAGTAACCTATGAAACAAGGATGACTACGGGCGTCGGAAATGGAGCAAGAGTTGCTGCATTGTGTGTTGGCGTTTATGATTTGCATCTTCCTTCTGGACTTGCTTTAAAATTGAGTAATTGTTACTATGTGCCTGCGATTAGCAGAAACATTATTTCTATTTCATGTCTAGACTTGGATGGCTTTCGATTTGTGATTGAGAACTCGGATTTGATGATTTATCGAGACAACATTTACTATGGTAATAGTTATCTTGTGAATGATTTATACGTCTTGAATGATCAGCCTTCAAACTCGACATCGTCCATCTATAACGCAAGTACTAAACAGTTTAAGCCGAACGACTTAAACCCGATCTTCCTCTGCCATTGTCTTCAAGGCCATATAAACGAGAAGCGCATTCAGAAGCTTCATTCTGGAGGTCTTCTGGATTCATTGGACTTTGAGTCTCTTGAATCTTGCGAGTCTTGTTGGATGGGCAAGATGACGAAGCATCCTTTCAAGGGGAAAGGACAGAGAACGACAAAGTTATTGGACCTGATACATAGTGATGGATGCAGACCAATGAGCTGTCCAGCTAGAAGAGGATATCTGTATTTCTTTACGTTCACTGATGATTTCAGTCGATACGGTTATGTCTATTTGATGAGACATAAGTGTGAAACACTTGAAATGTTCAAGGTGGAGTCAGTTGTGGCGTTCCAGGTGGAGTCAGCTGTGAGGCAATCCCACAATCTGCCAGATAGTCAGTGTACTCTTGGCTCATATACTCGCCACCTTGATCAGATCGAAGCAACTTGATCGTCTTGCCAAGTTGGTGTTGTACCTCGTTTCTGAAATTCTTGAACAATTCAAGCGTTTCAGACTTATGTCTCATCAAGTACACATAACCGTACCTACTGAAATCATCAGTAAACATAACAAAGTACAGATAACCTCCTCTAGCGGGAGAGCTCATACGATCGCATACATCACTATGTATGAGTTCTAGCAACTCCGTAGCCCGTTCTCCTTTTCTAGTAAAAGGAGATTTTGTCATCTTGCCCATCAAACACGAATCACATGATTCGATTGATTCATAATCAAAAGAATCAAGAAGTCCATCAGAATGAAGCTTTGCAATACGTTTCTCGTTGATGTGGCCAAGTCGACAATGCCAGAGATAGGTCGGTTTTAAGTCGTTCGGCTTAAACCGCTTGGTACTAATATTATAGATCGAACTGTGTCCAGATGGTTTATCATCCAAAATATAAAGGCCATTAAATAGGTAACCATTACCATAAAATAAAACACCTCTATAAATAGATAAAGTTTTTTCTCAATAACAAAACGAAAACCATCAGAATCCAAACATGAAATTGAAATAATATTCCTGCTAATGGCAGGTACAAAATAACAATCATGTAGTTCTAACACAAGTCCAGAATGTAAAGTAATATCATAAGTCCCGACGGTCAACACAGCAACTCTTGCTCCATTCCCGACGCGGAGATCCACTTCTCCCTTCGCTAGCTGCCTACTTCTTCTCAGGCCCTGCACATTTCCACAAATGTGTGAGGCACATCCGTTATCCAATACCCATGATGTAGAAGTAAACAAGTTAGCCTCT
>NW_010961398.1:118041-124193 GCF_000463585.1 Tarenaya hassleriana | reverse complement strand
ATCAGATCGAAGCAACTTGATCGTCTTGCCAAGTTGGTTCTGTACCTCGTTTCTGAAATTCTTGAACAATTCAAGCGTTTCAAACTTATGTCTTATCAAGTACACATAACCGTACCTACTGAAATCATCAGTAAACATAACAAAGTACAGATAACCTCCTCTAGCGGGAGAGCTCATACGATCGCATACATCACTATGTATGAGTTCTAGCAACTCCGTAGCCCGTTCTCCTTTTCTAGTAAAAGGAGATTTTGTCATCTTGCCCATCAAACACGAATCACATGATTCGATTGATTCATAATCAAAAGAATCAAGAAGTCCATCAGAATGAAGCTTTGCAATACGTTTCTCGTTGATGTGGCCAAGTCGACAATGCCAGAGATAGGTCGGTTTTAAGTCGTTCGGCTTAAACCGCTTGGTACTAATATTATAGATCGAACTGTGTCCAGATGGTTTATCATCCAAAATATAAAGGCCATTAAATAGGTAACCATTACCATAAAATAAAACACCTCTATAAATAGATAAAGTTTATAGATCGAACTGTGTCCAGATGGTTTATCATCCAAAATATAAAGGCCATTAAATAGGTAACCATTACCATAAAATAAAGCACCTCTATAAATAGATAAAGTTTTGTTCTCAATAACAAAACGAAAACCATCAGAATCCAAACATGAAATTGAAATAATATTCCTGCTAATGGCAGGTACAAAATAACAATCATGTAGTTCTAACACAAGTCCAGAATGTAAAGTAATATCATAAGTCCCGACGGTCAACACAGCAACTCTTGCTCCATTCCCGACGCGGAGATCCACTTCTCCCTTCGCTAGCTGCCTACTTCTTCTCAGGCCCTGCACATTTCCACAAATGTGTGAGGCACATCCGTTATCCAATACCCATGATGTAGAAGTAAACAAGTTAGCCTCTATAACAAAGATACCCGAAGATGAAGCTTCCACAAGCTTCTTCTTCCATCTGATCTTCCAGGTACAGTTTGCAGTTTCTGCGTCAATGCCCGATGGCATGGCAGAAATGGCACTCTCCCTTCTCGGCCTTCGGCTTAGGCTTGGCGGCAACACTTGCCGTTTTGCCCTTGCCTTTCACGCCCTTGGAACGCTTCCTCTTGTTGGAACTCTTTCCAACCATTAGGACATTCTTCTCGACTTTGATGTTCTGCTCGGCCGATCGCAACATCCCATGTAGCTCGGTCAAGTCCTTCTCCATCCCATGCATGTTATAGTTCATGACAAAATAGTCAAAACTATCGGGCAGGGATTGGAGAACTAGGTCTACTGCAAATTCACGACTAACTCCAACCCTAGTCTGTCAAGATCCTCTAGATAACCCTTCATCTTGAGGATATGAGTACTCACGGGTGAACCATTGGTCATCTTACAGTTGACCAGGTTCTTAAGGACGTTAAATCGTTCGACCCTTGCCTGTTCCTCGAACATAGTCCTGAGATGCTCGATCATCTCGAAGGCATCAGTTCCTTCGAGTTGTTTCTGCAACTCAGCTGACATAGATCCGAGTATCAGACAGGTCACGTCGAGGTTGTCATTAATGTGCTTATGGTAAGCATCTCTGACAGCCCTGGGCGCATTGGCCGCTGGTTCATCCTCTGGAACGGCTTCTTCCAGCACGTAGAGCTTCCGCTCATGCCTGAGAACAATTCTCAGGTTGCGGTACCAGTCGAGAAAGTTTCCACCAGTGAGTCTCTCCCGATCCAGGATGGATCGCATGGAGAGATTAGCCAGATTACCTGCAGCAGTCATATTCTACAGAAAAAGACAAACAAACAGACAGAAAAACATGCAAGTCGCTTAGTACACATACTAACACAGACAATAGATGCAATATGACAGGCTCCCACTAAGAAAAAACACCCTCAATGAGTTTCTAAGTGAGCTAGGATCCATATTTCACATGCTTCTGAGTCAGCTAGGGCATGACGCTCAAAAACATGCTATTTAGGTAGACAACACATTGTCAATCACATCCTATGTGATTCCTTGCATAAAGAACGCTATCATCAACCCTAGATCGATTAAACCATATCTCTATGTGAATAATACGATCTATCCTATTGATTTTGATCCGAAACCAACTCATATCTCTATGTAGTTTAGAATCTAAGATAATTGACCAAGGGGTTAGCAAACATCAATCCAATAAAAGTGCAAATCAATAGAACCAAAACAAATCAAAACCGAAATCCAAGTTAGGGTTCAAACATACCCAAAACACATACGAATCCCTAACTCATAGTCGTGGATCTACTCACGGTTCATAAAAAACAATAAAAAGCTCATAAGAAAAGAGGTAAAAGAGAGGAAAGAAAGTCTCATGCAGATGTGTAGTCTCCACGATCGAATCTTCCTTCTTCTTCCCGAAATCCCGTGAACTCTTATTCTTATCTCCCCCAAAGCTCTCCAAAAATCTGTATCTAAGTGTTCTCTAAGGTTCTCTGATGTTCTAGGACGTGGCTAGGGTTTTTTTATAACCCTAGGGCGGCTCCCAAGAGTCCTATTCCTATTCGGATGCTGAAAATCGCGAAACAGGGTTTTTGACTGGATTCCGGCCGATTCCAGGTGGATCCGGACCGGATCCAGATTCCTGGGGTCGAATTCTGCGTCCTTGATCCGGACCGGATCCAGTTGGATCCGGCCTTGCGTTGGCAGTTTTCTGGTCTTCACGAATTCGCTCATAACTTTCTACTCCGGTGTCGGATTTATGCGATTTCGATGTCTACGTGAAGCTCTTGAAGTGCTCTTTCCAATGGTATAAGTCTCGCATGATTTGGACTTCTGTACAGAAAGTTATTGATATCGCAACATGAGTACCTCATCCGGACTTCTCCTTTAACGCTCCAAATAGCTCCTTTTCGAGTCCAATCATCTTCGAAACCTGTAACTCTGCAAAACTAAAGCACAACCGGGTTTTGTGTCCTAACACGCCTAGAATGCCTATGAATGCATGTGATTATCCTATAAAACCTAGACAAACTCTCATTAAAATATAGAGAAGAATAGGAGTTATCAAATCCCCCCAGACTTAAACCCTTGTTCGTCCTCGAGTAAAGAACGAAGGAATAAAATCTGCAAAACAGGGAATGACGAACATCAAATAGCATCATCATGAGACTCAAAAGCAAAACATCCATCCAATACTAGTTTTCCGAGAATCGTACCCAAACCGGTCTACTATGATCTTCCTACCAAAGACTAATATACCTAGCCATGGAATTTTTATTGCCACCTAGAACCCATTAGAATCTCTACAACTCACCAATCATAGTTCTGAACCTATCCTTGTCTCAACTTAGCCTCTTTGATCTTAGTTCTACTTCATACCTGGATTTTTACCTTTTTGTAGAATTTCTCTATCAAATGCTAGCACCTCGGGTTTCTAGGACGTTGAAGTTGAAGCACATCGTTTTCTCTCTTTCTTTTCTTTTCTTTCTTTTCTTTTCTTTTTTATATTTTTTTTTGATGCGATGTCCGACCCACAACTTAGACCCGAACCATCAATCGATGCACTCATATCCTCGAACGATTTTCGTTGACGAGATTCCGACAGCGGAGTGTCGAGATGCTTTATTTTTTCAAGGCAATTGTTGAACTAGATTTCATCGACCTGCAAGACTCGAAAAAGGTTCTACAAGAAACATATAACCTGGATATAGTCGTTTCAACTCCGTAGGTTCCAAACAACAATCCCATCCCACAAACTATATATAGAAAGTCTGGAGAACTATCAATTCGACACGGTTCAACCACGCTCTACAAAGTCACTAGACCATCAAGATATTCCTACTCTATCATCCCAAAAATCTTCCAAATGATGTTCAAAACGGGTTTTCGAGGTATGCATGTGAACCTATATGAGCCTAAATCTATATGTCAAATGCAATCATGCAAACCTAACAAAAATCATCTATATGAAAAAAAAAGAAAACATACGTGTAAATGCAACTAATGTGTGAATGCAACTAATGCAAAGTGATATGCAAAAGGGTAAAAACTTTCCTAAGTCTATATGCCATGATAAAATGTACCTAAACTAAATGCAATCCTAAGTAGATAGGCCTGAATGTGTGAAAGATCTATCCACCCCCCAGACTTGAACCATACACCGTCCACGGTGTAGACTCTCGTCCGGAAAAGTAGAATCGAAAACAACATATGAAAAGAACCAATAAGAGGGATAGAGAGACTTAGCTCTGCGAAATTTGTTCGCTCGCAATGAAGTTAACTCACGTCAAACGCAAGAGCTCTCACACACTCTGTGAATTGGAACTTATCCAACGTTGTCTCTCGGAAGTCGATGCTCATCTCTCATGTGCCGGTGTTAACGCTCATAGAACAACAAACGTTATCCGAACAAAAGCATAATAGCAATGCACTCCGAAAGATCCAAAATACAATCATGGTCTCTACTACCTATGCTACAAAGAAAAAGAAAAGTTACCTAATGCTCGGGTTGCCTCCCGAGAAGCGCTTGTTTAAGGTCATTAGCTCGACCTATCTTGCTCAAATGATGGGAGGGTCTGAGAGGCGAAGATAATCGATCTTTCGCCACCCTGGATGTTGAGCATTAAGCGCATCTTTTGGACCTCGTGGATGTTTGAGCCTTCTATCCTCCTTGGGTTTCCAAACTTGTGAAGGAGGTGGATCTTGTGGATGTTTGAGCGATGATTTTGCTCGTTTCGATCCTCTCTTGCTCATTACCCCTACTCGACGATCTGTAATAGAAGGTTCAAAAACGGATATGGGATTACGAGCAGGATATGTACCTCTCTCCAATGATGGTCCTGTGTTCCTATCCGTGTATGTGTGTTCCTTTGTCCTAAACCTTTGAGGTAAGGGCTTCAATTTCACCTTCGGGACGTTCTCTAGACTCCAATCCGCTTTATTCAGTGTCCCCATGCAAAGTGATGGCTCTTTGGTCTCTAGAACGTCTTTAGTAATCATTGTGGAGGGTTCGGGGACGTTCGTAGAAGAATCGGGCGTGTCAATGTGAAAAACATCAGATTTGCTCAGAGACTGGATCCGGTCCGATTCCCGGTGGAATCGGTCCGTTTCCAGTTTGTCTTCGCAAGACCGTTTTTGGATCCGGTCCGTTTCCAAATGGAATTGGTTCGGATCCACCTTCTATAAAAATCCAGCTTCGAAAGGTGTTCGTATCCGGTCCGATTCCAGGTGGAATCGGTCCGGATCAAGCTTCTGTAAAACTCCAATTTCGTCCGATCCTTCGTCCAATGCTCGCGTAAGCTCCCGGATATCCTCCCAATTGTTGTATATGCTCTCATTTGATGCGAGGAGAGATATCTCTAAAGGGTCGACTTCCCGAAACTGATCGAAGACTTCTTGAGTGAGAATTTCATGCACATCGACATAGCATGCTGAATCGGTGGTGGATGGTTGCTTCATGTTGTGATCTAAGGTGAACACCACAGTCTCATCACCTATCTTCATCGTAAGACGTCCAGCACGAACATGAACCACCGCATCGGCCGTGTTTAAGAACAATCGGCCTAGTATAATCGGTATCTTCGAGTCCTCGTCCATGTCTAAGACAACAAAATCAACGGGAACATAATAATCCCCGACTTTCAATGGGACGTCCTCGAGAATACCTGCAGGATACTTGACGGATCTATCCGACAAACTGTAGTGCCATCCTCGTCGGCTTAAGATCTCCAATGTTGAGCTTCTTATAGATAGACAATGGAAGCAAGCTCACACTGGCACCCAAATCGCACAATGCACGGTCAATCTCAATGTTCCCGATTTTGTAAGGAATCGAGAAACTACCTGGATCCGATCTCTTCCGTGGCAACTCATGTTGTAGAATCGCAGTGCTCACCTCTGTGCTCAAAGATATTGTCTCCTTCCCAATCACCCTCTTCTTAGTCAAGATATCTTTCAAAAATTTCGCATAAGAAGGGATATGAAGTATCTTCTCATAGAAAGGCATCTTAACATCTAACTTCCGAAGCATATCAACAAATCTAGACAACTGTGTATCCTCATCATGCTTCTTTAATCGAGAGGGGAAAGGAACGGGTGGTACATACGGTGGAGGAACTACATAAGGCGGTTCGGCTTCCTCTACATGCACCTTAGGTGTCTCATGAGCTATGG
>NW_010961398.1:115885-117923 GCF_000463585.1 Tarenaya hassleriana | reverse complement strand
CTCGGTAACCTTGATTCTGCTGCCCGTATCCTGGATTCTGCTGTGCATATCCCTGATTCTGCCTCTGAAAACGTGACTGAGTGAAGCTCGGGGGATTCTGAGGGATTCTGGGAACGCCATGTTGTTGTGCATTCAATGCTCCACTCGGGTTTCCGTAGGAGAAACCAAGATGATTTTTCTCAACATAATTGACGTCCTCCACTGCCTCCTCTATCTCTGGTGGTGTCTGATTCGAACTGCTCTTAGCTTCCAAATGGAGCTTGATAACCGCTAGCTCAGACATGACAGCTTTCAAAACTGCGGATTCTCCTGTATCTATCCGAGCCATGGGCCGTCTATTGCTATCGCTGGACATCCCTCTAGCCTTGGCCATCTTCGCAATCTGAATCTCTAGGGTGTCAAATGGAATCTCATAAACGCTCCCTCCACAGGCTGCATCCATCCAAGCTCTGGTATCATGTCGTAGTCCGTGGATGAATGTGGATAGCAATAGTCGCTTATCCACGCCGTGGTGTGGACAAAGGCGTTGATAGCCCTTGAATCTTTCCCACGCATCATATAGACTCTCATCACTCTCCTGAGTGAAGCTATGTATGGCTCTCTGTGCAGCTCGGGTCTTCTCTGGGGAATAATATTTCGCCATGAATTGCTCCTCTAGCTTCTCCCATGTCGTAATCGAGTTCGGCTCAAGGGTGTAGAACAAATCTCTTGCCCGATCCATCAGTGAAAAAGGAAAGGTTTCCAAGTATACATTCTCGATGGTCATTCCTCGTGCTTTCCTAACTGATCTGCACAACATCTTGAACTGAGTCAAGTGAGCAATGGGATCTTCCGTAGGCCGCCCTCTGAAACTTGCCTGACTGAACATCGTGATGCACTGTGGCGGTAGCTCGAAACTGTCTATGGGCGGTCTGTTGATGGATGATAGGAGTTGGGTGAGCTTCGGTGCAATGTAAGAACCCAAAGTCTCCTCTGCAACGTAAGTAGCTTTGTCCTCGGTCTGCTGATCGTAGAGCGGATTCATGTGCTCTTGTTGTCGGTCGTGCGAACTACTTGATCTCGACATAGCTTCTCTTCTCTACTGATTTCGGATGTCTCTCAAAGTACGCTCAATCTCCGGATCGTAGACTATGTCTTCCGAGTAGAGCTCCTTGTCATGCACTAGGACCTTGCAAACCGCAAAGAAAAAGAAGAACTCGAGACCAAGTGAATCCACAAAAACTCAAGAAAGAAAAAAAAACAAAAACAAAAATAAAACAAGCAAAGATCTAGAATCAATAAAGACCTAGAAATAGGCTAACCAGTCTCCGGCAATGGCGCCAAAAACTTGATACGTGTGTACCGAGTCTAGAATTTATAACTTGATTCACAACTCACCGCAAGGATACGGATCGTCGTAACACGGGGTTGAACACAAGGACTGGTAGCTAAATCTAAACCTTAATCGAAACTAAACCAAAGAAAGCAAGCAAATGATGGTGAGAATATATGGAATCAATGGAAAACGAACTAAGAAAGCAATGAAAACGAGTAACCTATCAAACAAGGATGACTACGGGTGTCGGGATCGTATTCGAGTGTATGGGTATATGCTAAGCATGCGAGAATAACGATTATGACTTGTATTCGGGAATCATCAAGCAACAAAGATAGAGAATTCACCTCTCGGTCTACTAACTCACTACCTACAGAGTAACTCGTCAATCTCTCGATCTATTCAAGTTAACCCTAGATGCATGAAGAACGCTATCATCAACCCTAGATCGATTAAACCATATCTCTATGTGAATAATATGATCTATCCTATTGATTTTGATCCGAAACCAACTCATATCTCTATATAGTTTAGAATCTAAGATAATTGACCAAGGGGTTAGCAAACATCAATCCAATAAAAGTGCAAATCAATAGAACCAAAACAAATCAAAACCGAAATCCAAGTTAGGGTTCAAACATACCCAAAACACATAGGAATCCCTAACCCAGGTCGTGGATCTACTCACGGTTCATAGAAAACAACAAAAAGCTCATAAGAAAA
>NW_010961398.1:105120-115614 GCF_000463585.1 Tarenaya hassleriana | reverse complement strand
TCTGAGAAAAAGAGATAAAAGAGAGGAGAGAAAAGCTCATGTAGATGTGTAGTCTCCACGATCGAATCTTCCTTCTTCTTCCCGAAATCCCGTGAACTCTTATT
Source organism: Tarenaya hassleriana (assembly GCF_000463585.1). NCBI lineage: Eukaryota > Viridiplantae > Streptophyta > Magnoliopsida > Brassicales > Cleomaceae > Tarenaya > Tarenaya hassleriana. Next base: position 115,510 of record NW_010961398.1, on the reverse strand, counting down.
CTTCTCTCCCCCAAAGCTCTCCGAAAGTCTGTATCTAAGTGTTCTCTAGGGTTCTCTGATGTTCTAGGACGTGGCTAGGGTTTTTTTATAACCCTAGGGCGGCTCCCAAGAGTCCTATTCCCATTCGGATGCTGAAAATCGCGAAACAGAGTTTTTGACTAGATTCGGGCCGATTCCAGGGATCCGACCGGATCCAGAATTCTAGGGTCGAATTCTGCGTCCTTGATCCGGACCGGATCCAGTTGGATCCGGCCCTGCGTTGGCAGTTTTCTGGTCTTCACGAATTCGCTCATAACTTTCTACTCCGATGTCAGATTTACACGATTTCGGTGTCTATGTGAAGCTCCTGAAGTGCTCTTTCCAATGGTATAAGTCTCGCATGATTTGGACATCTGTAGAGAAAGTTATTGATGTCGCAACATGAGTACCTCATCCGGACTTCTCCTTTAACGCTCCAAATAGCTCCTTTTCGAGTCCAATCATCTTCGAAACCTGTAACTCTGCAAAACTAAAGCACAACCGGGTTTTGTGTCCTAACACGCCTAGAATGCCTATGAATGCATGTGATTATCCTATAAAACCTAGACAAACTCTCATTAAAATATAGAGAAGAATAGGAGTTATCACCTGCAGCAGTCATATTCTACAGAAAAGGACAAACAAAAGACAGAAAAACATGCACGTCGCTTAGTACACATACTAACACAGACAATAGATGCAATATGACAGGTTCCCACTAAGAAAAACACCCTCAATGAGTTTCTAAATGAGTTAGGATCCATATTTCACATGCTTTTGAGTCAGCTAGGGCATGACGCTCAAAAACATGCTATTTAGGTAGACAACACATTGTCAATCACATCCTATGTGATTCCTAGATGAGTATGGGATAGTGATACACTATCACTACATGGTCCTCATCCTATCCTTACCATCAGGTCCAAGTCCGACTTGATAACCCAATTCAAGCTCAACCATATTCGAGCAATGAGAATCACGATTTCTCCATACTGCCTCACCAAGATAATCAGGCACGCTCAGCTAGGGCATGACCCGTAACCATGACGATCGAGGCCTTGACAGTTGCTCTACTAATGGGCGGTAATAGCTTGAGATTTCATGAGGTATATGTGACTTGAACACAATGAAATCTTGACTGAATTCAAGTCAGTTCAGTCAACCTGTTCCGATCAGATCGGTAGAATCAGAATCTCGGTTTAGACACTTGAAACGATGCAACAATTGCATCTAACAAAGTCTAACGAACTGACTCAGTCCGAGTCAAACTTTGACTCGGTCCGAGTTAGAAGCCGAAATATCCCCAAATAAGTCCGAACCAAAACGTGACGAACTAGACAACCTTCTGTACTGACTCGGTCCGAGTCAACACTTGACTCGGTCCGAGTCAGAAGCCTGCCGAGTCAACATTTGACTCTGTCCGAGTCAAAACTCTGATTTGTCGTTCTGATTCTCTCGTTTTGACTCGGTCGAGTCAAAACTCTGTCTGCCCGAGTCAAAACTCTGAGAGACACTTTCAGGCTACGAAAATTAGGGTTTCACCCTATTTCGATGCGCCATCAAGCCGTCTCCTTCTAGAAACTCATCCATGCATCAAATAACATTCATAATATTATTAAACATGCATAGATCAAGCCTATCATGCAATTCTAACCATTAAAATCATGTAGGCAAGCAACAAGCACGACGATATACAGAGAACCAGGCTCTGATACCACTGTTGGGTTTCGCTACGGGTTCCTAGCATGCGATCTCATCGATATAGGGTTTGGTTTCTAGGTTTCATGCAGCGGAAGAAAGAGATCTAAACCTAGCCAAACGTCACACGCAACCAAAACTGCAAAAACCCGAACAGACCGTGTATATCACCGTGGGAATCGAGTACTTACCTCTTTCCTGAAGAAACGGAAGTAGGAGTCAATCCGGTGCCTGTTTAATCACCTAGGACTCATGTTACAGTCTCTCTACACGTATCCACACCGACGGGAAGGATTCCAAACGCTTTTGGAACCGATCTGTTAGGATCTGTGAAGTATATGAAGTGGGATCTAATCCCGGGATCTAGAACTATGAAAAAAACGATTTCTTCTGTGTTTTTTCTCTGTCTTAGGGTTCTTTTCGTCTGTCTTAGGTTGAAGACGACGTCCAATACCCTTTTTATAAGATAGGAACCCTAATCCTTGTGGAAAAGTGACTTTTTCCGAGTATTGACTCGGTCCGAGTCAGAACTCTGACTCGGTCGAGTCAGAACGAATCAGCCCAAGCCCATTGTCAACTCTTGACCCGACCCATTTAGTATTGACTCGGTCCGAGTCAAAACTTTGACTCGACCGAGTCAAAACATCAGCCAAGCCCAAAACACTTTCTGGGCTTCGACCCGCATGGAACTGACTCGGTCCGAGTCAAATACTGACTCGGTCCGAGTCAGAAGACTGAAAATGTCCAGACACTGTGATTTGATCCGAAAACGGTTTTTCCGACCAAATCCAAGTCTTCCTTTCCGATACTTCACATATAAGTCCATCCCTAATGGTGTGTGACCCTGTAGGCCCATTCGCAGTGGCAGCAGCCTCGAGAACTATTCCCGATCTACAAGTCATGGTTAGCCTCTAGCAAGACGCCATGACTACCCACGTTGAATTGAGTTAGAGGTGATCTAACCAAGGCAGTAACAGCTCGAGTTCTGATCCTTTGTCTCACGATATCATATGTTGAACAAGGGCATTGTAACACCCCGAATTTCGGTAAAAGGATTAGAGAGATATAAACCGAAATTGACGACGCTTGATCAATGGAAATGAGATGATTAGGCAATAAGCCCTTAATTTTCGTTAACAGGATTAACGAGGAATAGACCACGACATGAAGCCGCTCGGGCGAATTGGTTTAACGTGGAACAACCGAGCCGAATGAAGAAGAGGCAAGGAAAAGAAGATCGACTATTCCAACAGAATATAATGCCCCGTGAGTTTCTCTTCTCCGCACCAAACCCTAGAAGATCGTTTAGCTGCCGGAAAAATGCTCAAGAACATAGAATCAAACCTAGCCAAGCCAATTCAAGGGATTGGACCGAACCGAGCAAGAAAAACGGACGAAAATGGGTCGTAGCAGCCCGTCCGTTCCGCCTTACTGGACCGTCCGTTCCGACGACGGACAGAACCGAGAAATTTCGCCGATTTTCCCCCTCTGTTGAGTCACCGCCGCAATTATGAAGTTTCACCGGCGGGTGACACCTCCTACTTGACTCAGGGGCGGCCAATCTCTTCTACACGAGCTTCTCTCTCCCCACTCTGCACTCACTTGCCCAGAAACTCGCTCTCACTCTCTCCCTCGTGTTCTTGCGAGTTCAGACCGGAAGCCCCTAAATTGGAGCTCGATTTGCGTGGGAAATGGCTGGAAAATCAAGAGATCAACTCTAGGAAACCCCAGCAACAAAACCCAGAGCTCAGAAACGAGACAGGTGAGTATTTCGGATTAAATTCGAAAATGATAATCAAATTGAAAATGGAGATTTGTGTGCCTTAATGCGATTCATGCATGAAATTGATCTTAGATTTGAGTTCCTGATAATCTCTAGGTTGTTTTGAGCTATAGTTTGTTGAATTTGGTGCGAAAACATGGAACCCGAGATTTTTCGGAGCACTAGACCGGACGAACCACTACCGTCCGTTCTAGGGTTTGCAGAGTTTCGGGGAAGAAGACGAAGCTGATCGTCTGGTCCATGTGCGGACCGTCCATTCCGCACGCCCTGGACCGTTCGTTCCAGTCTAAACAGATCGGGCGGACCGAGCCATCCAGAACGTCCGTTCCGAACGGGGCAGACCATCCGTTCCGGACCTCTGTCTCCCCGTCTTGGCTCGTTTCTTCGGATCGAGCGGGATCCGATGCAACTGACCCTCATACCTGACCTACCTAGTCTCATTCCCTACCCGAATCTCATGAAACTCGAATGAAACTAACCTACGGTAAGTACAACCTTTGGAACGAGTTGAATTGGTAATCCGAGATGGTCGGAACCCAATTTGATCGGATCGGAGGATAAAAGAATAGAATGAACATAATGGAATCGATATACCAAAATGACAAGTAAGGACGCGTGTATATACGATTAAAGTATAATAATATACGAGTGCGTGTGATTGGGAAATCGGGTAGTTGGCATGGTGCGAAACTTTATTCCGGAGAGCCGGGATAAGGTTGAGCGTGTGATTGTAGCGGGTTTGAAGTGATATCCCGATGGTTGCATTGTTTGAGATCTCCTCTTTATGATCTCTGACCCGGGTCGGGTTTCATATTGAGGAGGCATGATTGTGATTGGTTGCCTACGGGCAGAGCTTGGAGCCGATGATACACGTGATAGTCTTGAGCGATTCGGCTATCACGGGGTTGAGAAAATCCTACGGTTACACTGTAACCGCGCCAACGTTCCACTAGCTATGGAACAGATTCGGGATTGAGTGATTCTCCCGGCAGAGACAGGCAACACATTTACCCGTGACTCGGGATTGAGCGATTCTCCTGACAGGTTATGCGGAAAGACTCTGAAAAATCTGAGCTCAGGTCTGATGAGCTTTTCCGTGGCGGACGGCCGGCGAGAGGTTGTCAGTTGTGTACTGACTTCGCTCGACATAGTCGGTGGTGGCCTGGAAGAGGCACCTGGCGCTCTGGTATCGAGAGGTGATATCGATATCAGAGGGGATGGTTGATGTGTTATGTTTTTATGGAGTGGGGCACTGGGTTGATGTGTTTTTATTATTCCGGCGTTGGCCGAGGAGAGCGGGGGATGTGCGTTGCACATGGAGCGTCCTTACCCACGTGTGTGATGCACACGTGGAGATGATTTGACGGTACTGATGTTACTGAGAGACCCGATGGGTCGAGCTATGACTGGTATATATGTCATGATCTGGTGTTACCAGATCCTTGCGGTGTCCTATGTGTGTGATGCACATGGAGAGAATTTGATGGTTGTGTCCGATAGCTTGTCTTTCGGACTGCGTGTGTTTGATAGATGATTACTTGTGCGATTGAGTGAACTTTGTTTGATGGCATGCGGTGTGTATATATGTTATACACTTATGTCTAATGCGGTGTGTATATATGTTATACACTTATGTCTAGTGTGTATAATATTGATTATGTTTGGCCATTTGCAACTTGAGTATGATCTTCGGGTTTAACCCGAAGTACTCACTAAGCATGTAGCTTAGGACGTTGTTATGCAACGTTTCAGCTCGAGATGGCGAAGAGAAGCGTTGGATGGACACAGCGGCGCCAAGAGTGTGAAGAGGAAGATCGAGAAGGTTTAGGTTAGAGTTACGCAGCTTCCTATTTCAAAAAGATTGGTAGTGTCGATTTACGAGTTTTGTATTTTCTGATAGTTACACTACCGTAATTGTATTTGTTTGCGCTGTAATATCAATTGAGAATTTATATTTTTTTAAAATCCCTCGTATTTTTTATAATTGTATTTATTTTATTGTTGTCCATGTGACGCAACTCGTGGTTTTCGCGGACACGGGTTTCGGGTGTCACAGGCATGGTTTGAGCCACCCTTCAAGTTCAACTGCTTTCTCGTCTTTGCAAATCGACTAATAAAATAGATACAACTTCATCTATAGCGTGGCCACGTGATTTCTATGAGAGGGCCCAACGATATCTCTCCTGTTAAGGAGGTGACAAGTCCCATATTGCATGTCTACTATCTCCATATGATTCGTGAACGTATCTGATCAACGCCGTTATAATCATCCTATTAAAGACGACGTTTGACGCAGTCAAGACACGCCACTCCTCATATCAGATACTCCAGACATCTCAAGTCTGAGGATCCAAGAACGAACCGCTGTATGAGATTCAAGTCATGACTCTGTCCATGTGACAATCTCATGCGGGTCAACCAGTCACTCGTTCACAACGAGTACCCATGATTGTGATATGCATCCAATGCATCGATCACACCTCATGCTAGTCTTAATTTATCATTGTTCCCACAATGATAACTGACCAGGGTGTTTAGAATCATTCTATAATGATTCAAGGATACCGAAATATAACAAACATGCCAATCATATAACGGGAATGTAATGCATTCATAAATCAATGAATCAATACAAAGTCAAAATGTCATATCACTGATCATCCTAGAGCATTACAACCAACACAAGGCTTTCATAAACGAAGTACAAAACCAGCTTGAAAGACGATCAAGACACTTCGATCTGATCGTGGTGGCGAGTATATGAGCCAAGAGTTCTCTGACTATCTGGTTGATTGTGGTATTGTATCACAATTAACTCATCCTAGAATGCCACAATGGAACGGCGTGTCTGAACGGAGGAACCGAACACTGTTAGACACGGTTCGGTCGATTTAAGTCAGACAGATCTTCCGAAGTCCTTTTGGAGCCATGCTTTAGAGACCGCTGCGTACCTGCTGAACAGGAGTCCAACGAAGTCGGCTGAAACGACGCCATATGAGATATGGACGGGGAAGCATCCCACGTTGTCGTTTGTCAGAATTTGGGGTTGCGACGCTTATGTGAAATGTCAAATGACTGATAAGTTATCCTCCAAATCTGATAAGTGTTTATTTGTAGGCTACCCTAAGGAAACTAAGGGTTACTACTTCTACATTCCGACAGAGAACAAGGTGTTCATTGCCAGGAATGCAACTTTTATGGAGCGAGAGTTCGTCTCCAAAAGAGTCAGTGGGAGTAGGATCGAACTTGAGAAAGTTTGAGAGCAACAAGTAGACGCTGAGCTGAGTGAACAAGTTGAAGACGTTCAACCTGTTTCACTGCCGGTTGTGACTCAACCTTCGACGAGTGAACCTCGGAGATCAGGCAAGATTCATCAAGAGCCCGTGAGATACGGATTTCTCGTGACTGGGAATGAGGAGCTCATGTTATTGGAATATGATGAGCTTACTACATACCCAGAGGCTATGGCGAGTCCAGATTCCGAGAAATGGTGCCAGACTATAAAGTCTGAGATGCAATCCATGTCAGACAACCAAGTATGGACTATGGTTGATGCATCTGAAGGGATAAAACCCATCGGATGCAAGTGGATCTTCAAGAAGAAGACTGACATGGATGGGAACGTGCACATGTATAAGGCACGACTTGTGGTGAAAGGATTCTGTCAGATTCATGGAATTGACTATGATGAGACCTTTTCGCCCGTAGTCATGCTGAAGTCTATCAGGATTTTGCTTGCCATAGCCGCATATTATGACTATGAGATATGACAAATGGATGTCAAGACCGCGTTCCTTAACGGAAACTTGACCGAAGATGTGTACATGACACAACCCAAAGGTTTTGTCGATCCAAGGAACCCGGGGAAGGTGTGCAAGCTTCAGAGGTCCATTTATGGACTGAAGCAGGCTTCAGGAGCTGGAACATTCGCTTTGATGAGACAATCAAAAGGTTTGGTTTCTCACTAAACGAAGACGAGCCGTCTGTTTACAAGAAGGTTAGTGGGAGCACATTAGTATTTCTAGTGCTGTACGTGGATGACATTCTCCTTATAGGGAATGACGTTCCTACCTTGCAAGATGTTAAGTCTTGGTTAAGAACGCAATTTTCTATGAAGAACCTAGGAGAAGCGGCCTACATTTTGGGCATTAAGATCTATAGAGATAGATCGAGGCGTCTTCTAGGATTGAGTCAAAGTACTTACATCGATAAGGTCTTGAAACGGTTCAAGGTGCAAGATTCCAAGAAAGGAACCTTACCGATGAGCAGTGGCACAATTCTCTGCAAGAGTCAGTGTCCTACGATACCTGATGAGCGAGACGCATGGATCGGATTCCATATGCTTCGGCAATTGGATCTATCATGTATGTCATGCTTTGTACTCGACCGGATGTATCCTATGCGTTGAGCATTACGAGTAGATACCAGTCAGATCCAGGTAAGTCACACTAGATCGCCGTCAAGAACATGCTGAAGTATTTGAGAAGAACTAAGGATGTGTTCTTGGTATACGGTGGGTCGGAAGACGAGCTCGCTGTAAAGGGTTACACCGATGCTAGTTTTCAGTCAGACCCGGATGACTATAGATCGTAGTCTGGCTATATTTTCTGCTTGAACGGAGGCGTTATTAGCTGGAAGAGTTCCAAGCAAGCGACCGTTACAGATTCTACTACAGAAGCTGAGTATATTGCAGCGTCGGACGCAACAAAGGAAGCTGTTTGGATCAGGAAGTTTGTTGGCGACTTGGGTGTCATTCCTAGTGCTGATAGCCCCATTGCTCTGTATTGTGAAAACAATGGAGCGATCACACAAGCGAAAGAACCCAGATCCCATTGCTCTATATTATTGACACTTTCTACGAGTTTATGGATGAGTGTTTGATTCGTTACGTATTGTGCATACTTGATATGATATGAAATCTACGTATTGTTATGAATAATACTAAACTCCCTAGTCATGTATCATTGTGGGAATAATGATATACTAAGACTAGTATGATGTGTGATTGATGATCATATAGATGATCATAGGTATTGGATACGATCACAATCATAGGTATTCCTTGGAGAACGGAATACTGGAATGACCCGTATGAGATTGTCACATGGACTAGCGTCATGACTTGAATCTCATATGGCGGTTCCCTGATTGGATCCTAAGACCTGAGATATCTACAGAATCCAACATGAGGAGTTGCGTGCTTTGAATACGTCAAACGTCCTGCGTAACAGGAGGACTATAAAGGCGTGTATCAGCTACGAAACGAATCATGTGTTGGATTGTAGACAGTCAAGATGAGATTTGTGTTGGGTTTCCTGGGATCTCATGAGCGAATCCTATTCCTAAGAGATCGATTCTAGGGTTTGCGCAGCGGATGTAAAACGAAAATTTAATAAACCCTAGAACCATGCTGCTATTGAAATCGTAGAAACGTTAGAACGCTTACCTCAATCGATCCGGGGCCTGTATCAACTGAAAAATTCGTTCGATCACGAAAGGCAGGAAGATTACCTCGCCCTCTACACGTATCCACACCTCGGGATGGATTCCAACGATTGGAACTTGTCTGCTAGGACCCGAATCTCTATTCGATATGTGCACCGAGAAATCTCGAGACTTAGAACTCATTTTTGGATCTCCAAAAACCCTCTCTTTTCTGCCAAAAGTCGGCTGCTCAAAGTCTCTCTCTAATTAGGGTTCTTAATCTCCTTCTTATAAAGTGATTTAACCCTAATTCGGTTTAATTTCGAAAAAAACTGAAGCCCGGAACGGACGGTCCAGAGATACACGCGGACCGTCCATTCCAGCACGTGGAACGGACGTTCCGCTCACGTGGACCGTCCGGTCTGGTTCGGGCGGACCGTCCGTTCTGGACTTTCTGGTCCGTCCGTTCCAGCCCCTTCCGTCTCGGTTTTTCGTCGTTTTCTCTCGTGCATTTGTCCTTCCCTGCGTGTGTGACCCTGTAGGCTCATTCGATATAGCAGTATAACCCGAAATCTCTATTTCGGATATACAAGTCATAGGCGGTCTCTAGCAAGACACTATGACTACCTATCTCGAATAGAGTTTGTTCGTGATCTTTACGAACGCCAGAGATGATTCCGGCTGATGATCCTTTTGTATCGCGATATCATATGTCGAACATAAGGCATGGACAAGCCACCTTATCTGATTCGACTGCTTTCTCATTCACTGGGTTTGACTGTCTGAAATAGACGACGTTCGTCTATAGGGCGGCCACACATTTCTACAGTCTCGCTCACACGAGGGGCCCAGCGATATCTCTCTCTTTTACGAGAGGTACAAATCCCGTCTTGACTATCTACAATCCAGTACATGATTCGTTTCGTACCTGATACACGATAGGTATTCGTTGGAGAACGGAATACTGGATTGACCCGCATGAGATTGTCACATGGACTAGCGTCATGACTAGAATCTCATATGACGGTTCCATGATTGGATCCTAAGACCTGAGATATCTACAGAATCCAACATGAGGAGTTGCGTGCTTTGATTACGTCAAACGTCCTGCGTAACAGGAGGATTATAAAGGCGTGTATCAGGTACGAAACGAATCATGTACTGGATTGTAGATAGTCAAGACGGGATTTGTACCTCTCGTAAAAGAGAGAGATATCGCTGGGCCCCTCGTGTGAGCGAGACTGTAGAAATGTGTGGCCGCACTATAGACGAACGTCGTCTATTTCAGACAGTCAAACTCAGTGAACGAGAAAGCAGTCGAATCAGATAAGGTGGCTTGTCCATGCCTTATGTTCGACATATGATATCACGATACAAAAGGATCATCAACCGGAATCATCTCGGGCGTTCGTAAAGATCACGAACAAACTCTATTCGAGATAGATAGTCATAGTGTCTTGCTAGAGA
>NW_010961398.1:88475-100217 GCF_000463585.1 Tarenaya hassleriana | reverse complement strand
ATCACAGATAGACTGACACTGATTGATGATGGACTAGCTGGTAGTAGATCATTGATAGAATCTGCATGTAGATGTGTTTTCGTTATGTTTTGTCTTTTTCTGTAGGACATAGCGTTAACCGGTAAGCTGACCAAGTCTGTTGGGTTTCCTGGGATCTCATGAGCGAATCCTATTCCTAAGAGATCGATTCTAGGGTTTGCGCAGCGGATGTAAAACGAAATCAAAACAGAGCAACCAGGCTGCTATTGAAATCGTAGAAACGTTAGAACGCTTACCTCAATCGATCCGGGGCCTGTATCAACTGAAGAATTCGTTCGATCACGAAAGGCAGGCGAGAAAACAAGACTCTTCGTTTTTCGAACTCTTTGGATCTAACCCAAAAGCTCTCTCCAACCTCTGAAAGTCGGCTCCAAAAAGTCTCTCGCGAATTAGGGTTTTAATCTCTTTCTTATAAAGTGATTTAACCCTAATTCGGTTTAATTTCGGAAAAACTGAAGCCCGGAACGGTCGGTCCAGAGATACACGCGGACCGTCCGTTCCAGCACGTGGAACGGACGTTCCGCTCACGTGGACCGTCCGGTCTGGTTCGGGCGGACCGTCCGTTCTGGACTTTCTGGTCCGTCCGTTCCAGCCCCTTCCGTCTCGGTTTTTCGTCGTTTTCTCTCGTGCATTTGTCCTTCCCTGCGTGTGTGACCCTGTAGGCTCATTCGACATAGCAGTATAACCTGAAATCCCTATTTCGGGTATACAAGTCATAGGCGGTCTCTAGCAAGACACTATGACTACCTATCTCGAATAGAGTTTGTTCGTGATCATACGAACGCCAGTGATGATTCCGGCTGATGATCCTTTTGTATCGCGATATCATATGTCGAACATAAGGCATGGACCAGCCACCTTATCTGATTCGACTGCTTTCTCGTTAACTGAGTTTGACTGTCTGAAATAGACGACGTTCGTCTATAGTGCGGTCACACATTTCTACAGTCTCGCTCACACGAGGGGCCCAGCGATATCTCTCTCTTTTACGAGAGGTACAAATCCCGTCTTGACTATCTACAATCCAGTACATGATTCGTTTCGTACCTGATATACGCCTTTATAGTCCTCCTTTTACGCAGGACGTTTGACGTAATCAAAGCACGCAACTCCTCATGTTGGATTCTGTAGATATCTCAGGTCTTAGGATCCGATCATGGAACCGTCATATGAGATTCTAGTCATGACGCTAGTCCATGTGACAATCTCATGCGGGTCATTCCAGTATTCCGTTCTCCAACGAATACCTATGATCGTGATCGTATCCAATACCTATGATCATCTATGTGATCATCAATCACACATCATACTAGTCTTATTATGTCGTTATTCCCATAACGACATAAGACTAGGGAGTTTAGTATCATTCATAATGATACATGGATTTCATAACAGATCTAGCATGCAAGAACATGTAATGAATAAAATACTCTCATAAAAAGTATCAATACATCGAATGTATCTAAACAAAGCTCATAATCAGTACATCATAGAGCACTAAACCAACAATTTGTACCTCTCGTAAAAGAGAGAGAAATCGTTGGGCCTCTCGTGTGAGCGAGACTATAGAAATGTGTGGCCGCACTATAGACGAACGTCGTCTATTTCAGACAGTCAAATTCAGTGAATGAGAAAGCAGTCGAATCAGATAAGGTGGTTTGTCCATGCCTTATGTTCGACATATGATATCGCGATACAAAAGGATCATCAGCCGGAATCATCACTGGCATTCGTAAGATCACGAACAAACTCTATTCGAGATAGGTAGTCATAGTGTCTTGCTAGAGACTGCCTATGACTTGTATATCCGAAATAGAGATTTTGGGTTATACTGCTATATCGAATAAGCCTACAAGGTCACACACGCAGGGAAGGACAAAATGCACGAGAAAACGACGAAAAAACTGAGACGGAAGGGTCCAGACCGGATGGACCAGAAGGGCCAGACTCGACGGTCCGCCAAGTCAAGAACCGACGGTCCAGAATCGTGGTATGTCCGTTCTGTAGTCTGGAACGAACGGTCCACATTATGACACCGTCCGTTCTACACCTGGAACGGACGGTCCGCGTGCAAATCTAGACCGTCCGTTTCAGGCTTCAGGTTTTTCGAAAATTAGACCGCAATTAGGGTTAAATCACCTTATAAGAATGAGACTAAAACCCTAATTAAGTAAGAGACTTTGGCAGCCGTCTGGGCAAACTTTTGACAGTTTTTTGTGAGATCCAAAATGTCCAAGAGTTTCCATGTCTCGTTTTCTCGAAAGCACAAAACCGAATAAGAGATTCGGGTCCTAGCAGACAAGTTCCAATCGTTGGAATCCATCTTGAGGTGTGGATACGTGTAGAGGGCGAGGTAATCTTCCTGCCTATAGTGATCGAACGAATTCTTCAGTTCATATAGGCCCCGGATCGATTGAGGTAAGTGTTCAAACGTTTCTACGATTCTTACTTGCATGGTTCTAGGGTTTCATATAATTTTTGTTTTACATCCGCTGCGCAAACCCTAGAATCGATCTCTTAGGAATAGGATTCGCTCTAGAGATCCCAGGAATCCCAACAAAAGGATGCTTTATCATCTTGCCCATCAAACAAGACACAAGACTCAATAGACTCGAAGTCAAATAAGTTCAGAAGACCTTCACGATAAAGCTTCTGAATGCGCTTCTCGTTTATATGACTTAAATGACAATGCGAGATGAAGGTCGGGTTTAAGTAGTTCGGCTTAAACCGTTTAGCACTCAGTTATAAATGGATGATATCGAGTTCGAAGACTGATCATTCAAGACAGTATAAACCATTCACAAGATAACCATTACCATAGTAAATACTGTCTCGATAAATCATCAAACTCGAGTTCTCAATCACAAATCAAAAACCATCCAAATCCAGACATGAAATAGAAATAATGTTTCTGCTAATCGCAGGCACATAGTAACAATTATTTAATTCTAAAACAAGTCCAGAAGGAATATGCAAATCATAAACGCCAACATATAATGCAGCAACTCTTGCTCCATTTCCAACGCGTAGATTCGCTTCTCCCTTTGCCAGCATCCTACTTCTTCTTAGTCCCTGCATATTTCCACAAATGTGTGATGCACTGCCGGTATCCAATACCCACGAAGATCTAGTACAGACGTTAGCTTTCTATAACATGAATACCTAAGGCAAAAGCTTCATCAAGCTTCTTATCCTTCAGATCTTCCAAATAAAGGTGACAATTATGTTTCCAGTGCCCAGACACTCCGCAGTAATGACAGTTACCCTTATCAGGCTTAGATTTAAGCGTAGAGACAACTTTTGCCTTCTTCGCCACCTTCTTTTTCACTTTACCCCGCAGCTTCTTACTGGAGTTTTTCTCAACAGCAAGCACAGTCTTAGGGACCACGATATCCCGCTCATCCTTTCAGCATCCCATGTAGCTCGGCTAAGCTCTTAGTCATCCTGTGCATGTGGTACTGCATCATGAACTGATTATAGTCATCGGGTAATGACATCAGGATCAGGTCCACGGCCAAGTCATCATCGAGCTTCATTCCCATGCGCTCAAGTTCCTCAATATGAGCTCTCATGTTGAGGACGTGGGTGTTGACAGAGCTGCCTCTCGGCATTTCCGTCTTCACTAGAGCCTTTAGCGTCTTGTACTTTTCAGTACGCGCTAGCTCCTGAAACATGGTCTTGAGCTGTTCGATCATATCAAACACGCTCTTTTCCTCAAACTGCCTCTGTAGATTCGGTGACAATGCTCCCCAACATGAGACAGGAAATCTCGTTGTCGTCAGTCTGATGCTTCAACCAAGCATCCCTGACGGCTCTTGTTGCATTAGCCGTAGACTCTGGAGGTAGAGCCCCTTCCAGAACGTATGACTTCTTGTCGTGCTTGAGAACAATTCTCAAGTTACGAGACCAGTCCAAGAAGATCGTCCCAGTCATCTTATCCTTCTCAAGGATAGATCGCATCGTCAAACTCAGTACACTACCAGTTGACCCCATGTCCTACAGAAAAAAACAAAACACAACGAACGAAACAAAATGCAGATTCTATCAATGATCCATTACCAGCTAGTCCATCACCAATCAATGACAACATAGATGCATATACGAGCTATACTCCCATAAAGAAAAATAACCCTATAATAATTTTCTATATGAGACTAACATCCATACTTCACATAAGAATGAATTGTTACACTCAACCTTATGCTATTTAGGTAGACATCTCATATCAATCACATCCAATGTGACTCTTAGATCTTTTATGAGACGATGATATCGAATATCATTGTATACTCATGTCATCTGTATCGTTAAGTCTCAAGTCAAACTTGATGAATTAACCTAAACTAAACCATATTCAAGTTGTGGGAACCACGATTTCCCACCTTGCCTCACAAAGTTAATTCGGCACGCTCAGCTTTGGCATGACCCGTGACACGGATGATCGATGTCTTGACAAGTGCTCTAGTAATGGAAGGTACTAGCTTAGCATTATATGAAAAGGGATTTTTAAACCATACTTAGATCAAACATCTATCTTTGGCATGGCCCATGACACGTACGATCGAGGCCTTGACAAGTGCTTTACTCGTAGAGCTCCTAGATCCAACCGATTTAAGTGCAACAATTGTACCATTCGAATCAAGGATCAACTATTGTTCCTTGATCAGATGTATTACATAATCCGAATAGACCGTCCATTCGATTGTGTAATCCTAATCCCGAAGCTCTCACTCAATCAAGTAAATCTAATATCTCAATTAAGTTACATGTATTCCTTCACTATGGACCATCCATAAGAATAAATCATGCCTATTTGAGTCATAGTTAATCAGATTAAGCAACGATTGCATACACTACAAAAAAAGCGCTAAACTACGACGGACATTGCGACGGATATGTCCGTCGCAATGAAATTAACGACGGCTAACGACGGAATACAGACGGTAAACAATCTGACGTAATCCGTAGGTTTCCGTCGCAACCTAAGACGACGGAATTTGACGGAGTATTCCGTCGCAAATTTATTGCGACCGAAAACGAGGGACTTCCGACGGAAGGATGCGACGGACTATCCTCCGTAACTTTCCGTCGTTTTTAGCGACAGAAATACGACGCACCGTATCCGTCGTATAGTTAGGTATAGTTAGGTGAGAAACGTTTTTTTTTTATCAGAATGTCCGTCGCAAACGGTCGCATTCCGTCGTGAGTTCGGTAGTCCGTCGGTATCCGTCGCATTAAATCCGTCGCAAGTCCGTTGCATAGCCGTCGCAATTATCAAGAATATAACCCCACGCAGATCACCACCATCAAGCAACCGAAAAATAACCCTCCCCAAACGAAAAAAACACCCAAAAAAATGTCTTTCAATGCAAGGAGATGGATGTATGAAAGAATAGATCCATACACAAATCAAATATGCAAAGATTTTGAAGAAGGATTGCAAGCGTTTATGACGTTTGTTACATCTCAACCGTCATATATCGAAGGGTCGAAACTTCCATGTCCGTGTGTGAAGTGTGAAAATACGAAATGGCAGTATATTCAACAAGTGTGGAATCATCTATATCGAAGAGGGTTCATGTCCAATTATTTTGTTTGGCTAGCTCACGGAGAAACAGTGGACACGACGTCTTCATATGGTGCAGTTAATCAAGTCATTATCGATGAGCAGCGAAACGAATTTCAACAAGGAGAAAGAAATCCGTATTCAGAAATGGTGTTTGATGCGTTTCCCAATGTCGGTCAACCGTCTTACGGGGAGGAAGAAGAGCCAAATTTCGAGGCTAAAAGGTTCTACGAGATCCTTAATACATCGAGCACTCCAATATATGAAGGATGCATTGAAGGTCTATCGAGATTGTCGTTGTCGTCACAATTGATGAACATGAAGACTGATTACAATATTCCGGAGAAATGTATGGACGGATTTAGTCAGATGTTCAAACAATATCTACCAGAAGGTAATACTGCAACAGAATCGTATTATGAGACGAAGAGTCTGATGCGGAAGTTGGGGCTACCGTATAAAAAGATTGATGTTTGCGAAAACAACTGCATGATTTTTTGGAAGGATGACGAAGGATTGATGCAATGTCGGTTCTGTGGGAAGGATCGGTATCGGCCACGACGAAAAGCATCCAAAAAAGGCAAGTTGATTCCATTGAAAAGAATGTTTTATATGCCTATTACAGATCGATTGAAGAGATTATATCAGTCTGAGAAAACCGCATCACATATGAGGTGGCACGATGAACATTGTACTCCAGATGGGGAAATGCATCATCCATCAGACGGGTTAGCATGGAAACATTTCCAACAGGTATTTCATGATTTTGCTCGAGGCTAGAAATGTTTATCTAGCGTTATGCACAGATGGGTTTAATCCATTTGGAATGTCGGGTCGGAACTACTCTGTGTGGCCGGTGATTCTAACACCGTACAATCTACCACCCGGAATGTGCATGAGTAGAGAGTTTTTGTTCCTCTCAGTACTGGTTCCAGGACCTACACATCCTAGAAGAAGTTTAGACGTGTTTCTTCAACCGTTGATAGAAGAGTTGAATGAGTTGTGGAGTGTAGGTGTCACTGCATACGATGTGTCGGTGAGGCAGAATTTTTTGCTTCGAGCAGTTCTTTTATGGACGATTAGTGATTTTCCAGCTTACTCTATGTTGTCAGGTTGGACAACACGGTCGTCTAGCGTGTTCATATTGCATGGATGAAACTGATGCATTTTGGTTGCAGCACGGACGAAAAATGAGTTGGTTTGATAGCCATCGGCGTTTTCTACCAAGAAATCACGTGTTACGACGCAACAAGAAGAATTTTCGAAGAAATATAGTTGTTGTTGATTCTGCGCCACTTGAACATACCGGGGATGAAATTTTACTTGAACGAATCGAAGAATGTGTTCGGTCACATGGATTATCTACTACATCAGTGGTTGGTGGTAACGGTCATTTACCGATTGAAGGATATGGTGATTATCACAACTGGCATAAGAAGAGTATATTTTGGGAATTGCCATATTGGAGACATCATAAATTACGACACAATCTTGATGTTATGCATATCGAAAAGAATTTTTTCGATAACATCATTAATACAGTGTTGAACGTTGCTCAGAAAACAAAAGACAATATCAACTCAAGGAAGGATATAGAGTTGATTTGTTCGAGGAAGGATTTGGAACTTACACCTGATGGAAAGGCGCCGGTACCAATTTTCCGTGTGTTTGGAGAAGCGAAGATGAACTTTTTTAGATGGTTACAGGAAGATGTGAAATTTCCTGATGGTTACTCGTCAAATATTTCGCGATGTGTTGACCTCGGAGGAAAAAAATTAACAGGTATGAAGAGTCATGATTGTCACGTCTTCATGCAACGATTGTTACCTATTGCATTTGCAGAGATACTTCCAGAACATGTCAACCAAGCTATATCAGGTATGTTTTATTTCGTAGTAGCGATTTTAATATTACTTAAGATCTTTACACGTGTGATTTAGTTATATGTTGATATTGTATTTATAACCTCATGTTTTTGAACCGTAGGAATTAGTAACTTTTTCCGGGAAATCTGTAGTCGGACATTGAAAAATGAAGACGTCCAGTTGATGAAGCAAAATATTGTTCTAATTTGGTGCAATTAAGAGAAGATATTCCCACCATTTTTTTTTTGCTGTGATGGAACATCTGCCAATTCATCTACCACGAGAAGCGGAACTCGGCGGTCCGGTTCAGTTTAGGTACGTATATACATTAATATTGTCTATATGATTTTAATTATGTATATGAATGGATACGTAGATTTATTGTGCAATTGTTGTAGATGGATGTACCCGTTTGAGCGGTTTATGTACCACTTGAAACAAAAAGCGAAACAAAAGGCGTTTGTTGAAGGAAGCATTGCAGAGCAATATATAAACGAAGAAATATCATTCTTCACCTCGTATTATTTTGAAGATCAAGTGCAAACAAAGAATAAACAACCAATGATGTGAATGATGATCAATTAAGCCAGATTAAAGAGAACGGATTCGCAACCTGGTTAAAAGAATTTGTACGTAAATCGAATAAGTAATTAATTAAATAATATCGCATAGGGAAGAACACTAACCACATGCCAAATTGTTGGTTGATTATTTTTTACAGATTGAACCATCGCAAGAAGATCATCCATTGTGGTTACACGAGTTAGTTCAAGGTCCCATTCGGCTGGTCAAATGTTGGCCAATGTTCTCTACGAGAGGATATTTATTTCATACATATGAACATGGACAACATCGTTCGACGGCAAATTATGGTATATGTGTGAAAGGCTCGAGTTATTGTGCTTCGGATGATGAACCAGATTTCCATGGCATTCTTCAGCAAATTTTCCAAGTACAATACCCGGGTCATATTGGACTCAAAGTGATGATTTTCAGATGTGATTGGTTTGATCCGACGCCGGGACGCGGAATACGGATCAATAAATCAGGGATCACTGATATTTGTTACTCCCGTCGATATAGAAAATACGATCCTTTTATACTGGCATCCCAAGCAGATCAGGTATGTTTTATCCCTTATCCAAGAGATAAAACGCGAAGAAGTGACATCGATTGGAAGGCCGTTATCAAGATTAATCCAAGAGGGACCATTACATATGATGGATCAGTGGAACAAAGCCCGCTACAGGAAGAACACACAGTTGCAGCAGTCGCAGAAACAATTGATGTGGAGAGGCTAGCAGTGGAACAAGGGATAGTTGAAGAACTAGAAATTGGAAACCTCGATGAAGAAGGCGAGAGCAGTGACACCAATCCCGAAACAACGGAGACATCATCTTATGGTTCATTTGATTAATTATGTAATGTATCTTTCATTTGATTAATTTTGTAATGTGTGTATTTTTATTTTTATTTTTTTATTATTTTTCTAATTTGCGACGGAATTATCCGTCGGTACCCGTCGCTAATATTTTCCGCCCTTTTTTCCTGAAATTTTCGCACATTTTTTGAAAATTTTAAAAACCTTTGCGACGGAACTTAACCGTCGGTACCCGTCGCTAATGGCCACGTGTTCAAACATTAGCGACGGGTACCGATGGTTAAATTCCGTCGCAATGTGTAATACATAACGCGATCCCTCTTCTTTCTTCTTCGCTCGACGAAATCCAAAATCTGCGAATTCCGGCCGATTTCCGGCGATTTCCGGCAACCCACCGTCCAACCCAGTTGTCCGACGCCGCGAGGTAAGTCTTTCCTCTCTCCTTCTCTCCCTTGGTGATGCTTCGGAGAATATGTGCAATTTAGGGTTTCTGGGCGATTTTCGGTGGAAATCCGAAAATTCCCTGCGATTTCCGGCCGTGTTCGGTTTAGGTGTAATTCCGATGTTTTAGGGTTGAGGATTTGTGCGAACAAACGGCGAAATCCGAAAATCCCGGGTGATTTCCGGCGAAATCCGAAATTTCCCGGGCGATTTCTGGCGAAATCCGAAAATTTTTCGGATTTCCCGAGCGATTTCCGGCGAAATCTTGGGATTTTCGGATTTTCTGGGCGATTTCCGGCGAAATCCGAAAATTTTCGGATTTCCCGGGCGATTTCCGGCGAAATCTTGGGATTTTCGGATTTCCCGGGCGATTTCCGGCGAAATCCGAAAATTTTCGGAATTTCCGGCCGATTTCCGGCGAAATTACGGGATTACGTCGGCGATATTACGGTTTAAAGGGTTTAGAATTTCTATATGTAGATGAGTCAGTCACGTTCCGGGAGTAGATCGGGTAGCGGAGTCCGAGCTCGCGGACGAAGATGGTAACGGTCATTTACCGATTGAAGGATATGGTGATTATCACAACTGGCATAAGAAGAGTATATTTTGGGAATTGCCATATTGGACGAGGATCCGGTGTTTCTAGCCCTTCTACCCCTACTTCTCAGCAGCCCCCAATACCCACACCTCGTTTGGATCAGCCTTTCACGGGTCAATCCACACAGCAACCTTCACATGAAGGTTGTTCGCGTGATTCATCAGTATCATTCAGGGAAATCCTCGCATCCGAGGATCGTCGTACGACGAGACCGCACCTTAGCCCAGAGCGAACCAACGGTACTTTATGGTAAGGAACATTGTAACAATTCATTTCTAAATTTTATATTAACGTTTACAGTTATATAACTAAGTATATTTATATACTCGCATAGGTTCGGTTGTGATACCGAGATACGGAAGACAATTGTGAACATCTTCCATAGTGATTTTCAGGGTCCTTGGCTCAGTATCACTCGTGTCCCTCCAGCGACTCTGGAGCATTGGTTTTGTGCATTTTGTAATTTTAATTATTTTGTTTGTCGGCTCAAAAAGAAGGTGTAGAACCGTCGGTTCTACGAGTTCTTCAGGACACACACCGTCGATCAGACGGTACATATGTGAATGAACAGCAAGCTTTTTATTGGGAGGAGCGCCACCACGATATGGTTTATGCTGGTTGGAAGGAAGTGCTGGCTAACCGACTCCGGGATACGATCTATCGGTCGGGTCAAAGTCGAAAGAAGCCATTGTGGATAAGCGAGGGTGTTTGGAACCTTCTCCTGGCTCACTGGGACTCAGAGGATGCAGCAGAGAAGAGTCGGGTCGCCTCAGCCAACCGACGGTCTCGATCTGTGGGGGATCGCGCACCAGCAACTCATACCGCGGGTAGAAAGTCGGTCTCGATCTGTGGGGGACCGCGCACCAGCAACTCATACCATGGGTAGAAAATCTTTCGCCAGAGTCGCAATGGATATAGTAAGTAACTTTTATATTAATAATTATATTTATTTAAAAATTTTTGTAATTTTAATTATTTTGTTTGTCGGCTCAAAAAGAAGGTGTAGAACCGTCGGTTCTACGAGTTCTTCAGGACACACACCGTCGATCAGACGGTACATATGTGAATGAACGGGTCCAGGAGATCGAGGAGTTGGTGCAGTCCAAGATCGACGATAAAGTCTCCCAGATGGACGAGAGTTCTGCTTCTACACAACTCTCGACAACCGAAGTTAACAGCCTATATCTAGAGGTAAATATTTATAAAATTAATAGTTCTGAATTTTAAAAATATATGATTGTATGCTAATTTTTCTTTCGTTGTATAGGTTGTCCATCCGGATGCCAAGGTCCGTATTTATGGTGTCGGCACCTTGGCATCTCAACTGGGCGGGGGAGAAACTTCTGCTCCGGCGATTACTCACCATGTCGCGCTAACGCGTCAAGTGGAAGAGTTGAAACGCTCCCAAGAGCGGACGAATGCAGAACTGGCAGAGGTCCGGGCGAAGATCGAAGAGTTCGAGCAACATCGGGAGAAGCTACAGAAGCTCTCCGAGACCGAAGCGAGGATCGTACGCTTCGAGGAGATGATGCAGTGCCTCACACCGTTCATGCCGCCTATATTCGACCAGTATGGCTTTCCGACGACATCTCGGCAGCCAGATGCTCCTGAGGACGATCCAGAGGACGCACCCACCAATCTCGACAACGATGCACCGGTAGATCCGTAGATGTATTTGTATTATAACTCTTTCTAAATTATTGTATTATACTTTTTTTTTAAATATGAATCTTTTTTTGTTTTTAATTAATTCGTATTTTTAATTATGAATTTGTTTTAATAATTGATTTTTAAAATCTTTAAATTAATAACAAATTTTTTATTTTTTAATTATTTTTACAAAGTTTGCGAC
>NW_010961398.1:67759-86945 GCF_000463585.1 Tarenaya hassleriana | reverse complement strand
GACGGTACATATGTGAATGAGCGGGTCCAGGAGATCGAGGAGTTGGTGCAGTCCAAGATCGACGATAAAGTCTCCCAGATGGACGAGAGTTCTGCTTCTACACAACTCTCGACAACCAAAGTTAACAATACTCACCATGTCGCGCTAACGCGTCAAGTGGAAGAGTTGAAACGCTCCCAAGAGCGGACGAATGCAGAACTGGCAGAGGTCCGGGCGAAGATCGAAGAGTTCGAGCAACATCGGGAGAAGCTACAGAAGCTCTCCGAGACCGAAGCGAGGATCGTACGCTTCGAGGAGATGATGCAGCGCCTCACACCGTTCATGCCGCCTATATTAGACCAGTATGGCTTTCCGACGACATCTCGGCAGCCAGATGCTCCTGAGGACGATCCGGAGGACGCACCCACCAATCTCGACAACGATGCACCGGTAGATCCGTAGATGTATTTGTATTATAACTCTTTCTAAATTATTGTATTATATTTTTTTTAAATATGAATCTTTATGTCTGTCGCAAACTTTGTAAAAATAATTAAAAAACAAAAAATTTATTATTAATTTAAAGATTTTAAAAATTAATTTTTAAAATCTTTAAATTAATAATAAATTTTTTGTTTTTTAATTATTTTTACAAAGTTTGCGACAGACATAATCCGTTGTAATCCGTCGTTACATTCGAAAATTAATAAAGCGACGCATACACGACGGATATATGCCGTCGGTAACTTGCTACGGATAAGTCCGTCGCAGTGTGCGACAAACATAAACGCGACGGTCTACGACGGTTTATATCCGTCGGTAATATAACGACGGAAATGTCCGTCGTAACTTTGCGACGGTAAACCGACTGAAACAAATTTGCGACAGCTCTGTACCGACGGATTTGTGCCCGTCGTGACCCGTCGCAAAGGATCTGTTGCGACGGATATTTGTTCGCGGTGCGACGGATATGTCCGTCGCATATGCGATGTATTTTTGTAGTGATAATCGGATTTAGAAAACGAAAATTTTCGGGAAACTGGATCTCGAACCGTCCAGTCTAGACTATAGACCGGTCGGTCCAGCCTTGGACCAGTCGTAGACCAGTCGGTCTGACACTCAGACCTGTCGGTCCAGACCTGTGGTCCGAACCTGACTTGAGATCTGGTCTAGGTCGGACCTGAGGTCCTGGACCGGTCGGTCCAGACACTTGGACCGGTCGGTCCAGACCTTTCGGTTCGAAACCCTAATCTGTGCCTCGACGCCACCCCAGACTGACCGGTCTGGAAGTTAGACCGATCGGTCTAGGGTTACTTGATCAGATCACGTTTTTCGCGTTTTTGGGCTCGGATCAGACCCGAAACACCTATGAATTCACCTGTAGACCCAAAATTCGAACTCTTGCATTCATGCAACATGAAACATGCAATGTACCTTAGATTCAATCATCAAACATTCATAGAAATCAAAGCAAACATGGATTTAACGATTTAAATCCTATAACGTGTGTGATCGGGTTCTACGAAATCATACAAAGAAACCAGGTTCTGATACCACTGTTGGGGAGTCCTGAGATCTCTGCAGCGAAGCGGATGTAAAACAAAAATTTTCTATAAACCCTAAAACCATGCATGTATGATTTCGTAGGAACGTTAGAACACTTACATCAATCGATCCGTGGCTTGTTTCAATTAGCGTGTTCATCCGATCACAAAGGCAGGAAATTATCTCGCCCTCTAAACTATCCACACGACGGAAAGGATTCCAACGGCTTGGAACTTGTCTGCTAGGACTAGAAAAATCGTTCTCCAATGCGCCAGGGTTTTAGGGATCTTTCTCGGGATTTTCGGGCCTCCAAAACCTCTCAAAAGGTCCTAGAGTTCGTGCTAATTCCCTTAGGAGGCGTGCCCCAAGTGTATATAATCATAAAACCCTAATTAGAGAGAGAAGAGGAATTCCCGATGCCTAGACCGATTGGTCTAGGCTGTGGACCGATCGGTCAGGACATCGTCGTCTCGGTTATTCTCGTCTCTTTCTTGCGCATTTGTCCTTTCCTATGTGTGTGACCCCGTAGGCTCATCTGATATAACAGTATAATCCGAAATCTCCATTTCGGGTGTACAAGTCATAGGCGGTCTCTAACAAGCCACTATGACAACCTAGCTCGAATAGAGTTTATTCGTGATCTTACGAACATCAGTGATGATTCCGGTTGATGATCCTTTTGTATCACGATATCATATGTCGAACATAAGGCATGAAAAAGCCACCTTTGATTCGACTGTTTTCTCGTTCACAGAGTTCGACTGTATGAAATAGACAACGCTCGTCTATAGTGTGACCACATATTTCTACAGTCTCGCTCACACGGGGGCCCAACGATATCTCTCTCTTTTACGAGAGGTACAAATCCCATCTTGACTATCTACAATCTAGCACATGATTCGTGACGTACCTGATACACGCCTTTATAGTCCTCCTGTTACGCAGAACGTTTGACGTATTCAAAGTACGCAACTCCTCATGTTGGATTCCGTAGACATCTCAGGTCACAGGATCCAATCATGGAACCGTCACATGAGATTCAAGTCATGACGCTAGTCCATGTGTTATTCTCATGCGGGTCATTCCAGTATTTTGTTCTCCAATGAATACCTATGATTATGATTGTAATCCAATACCCATGATCATCATTATGATCATCTATCACACATCATACTAGTCTTAGTACATCATTGTTCCCACAATGATATATGACTAGAGAGTTTAGCATTGTTCATAACAATACATGGATTTCATAACATATTAAAGTATGCATAACATGTAATGAATCAAACACTCATCCATATAACCATAGTAAGTGTCAATACATCAAATGTATCTAAATAAAGCTCATATAGCAGTACATCATAGAGCACTAAACCAATAGAGTTTGCATCTTTAGAGAGGATCTTTGCATGTAAAGCAATCCCAAAGCATGTAGTGTTTATCATTCATAGTTTACAACAATTTTTATTGTTTGCTTTGGTACGTTTTGTCACTCATATTATCTTCTCCGGATCTAGATATGGATTTAGATTTGATTCAGTTGTTTACTTGTCCCTGTGTTCGACCCTAGCTACTACACAGAATCCGTACACTTGCGGTATTTGTTGAGTCTAGGAATATTATTACTTGATCATATTTCTACACCTAGATTGACGACATCAAGTTTTTGGCGCCGTTGCCAGGGACAATTTAGGAAACAGGATTAGATCCTATCTAGTCTGGATCTTTTTCTTTTTCTTTTTCTTAAGTGATTCTCATGTTTTCTCGTTTGTTGTTGTTTGTTGTCTGGTGCGTAGGTTTTCTAGTGCATGACCAGGAGTGTTGGGACACCAGACCTAGTACCTCTTGATCGTGAGCTTGAAAGGACCATTACATATATCTGACGTCAAAGAAGACAAATGGAGGACGACCGAGATTTTGCTCTTCTTGATGGTGCTGAGGGCAATGCATTGGATGAGAGAGTCGAAGGTGTGAACTATGTGGGCAATAACCCTACTCGAACACGTACAATCCAGGGTGGAAGAATCATCCCAATCTCTCCTATAAGTTGAACAATATTGAGAATCCCATGACGAACAACTTTATAGCATCCAACAACTCGAACCAGAGGATTCCTCCCAGTTTTGTTTTTCAATCCAGGGGTCCTAATCAGACATCCAACCACAGAGTTCAGGAACAATCCTACAACAATTTTGAATCTCCAGGTAATCCAGAATCTAATCATGATACATACGGTCTCCTTATACAATTTTTGCACATTCAAGAGAAGACGAATCAGGAATTTCGAGCTTAGCTCGCAAGCATCGAGGCTCACTTCAAACTTATAGGCAATCAGATTGCTCAGCTAGCATCAACCTCTCAAAGACCGTTCGGATCTCTTCCAGGTAAACCTGAGACTAACCCTCGTGAGCATGTCAATGCGATTACTTTGAGAAGTGGTAAGCAGGTAGAAGCTGAAGACCGACCAATGGTTGAGCAAGGGAAAAGCTCAAAGACTGCAGCTGTAGATATCCCTAATGATGAACCGGAATCAGCTTACGTGCCTCCTCCTCCTAGACCACCACCAGCATCATTTCCATCTCGCCTGAGGAAGCACAACGACAACAGCCAATTCGCGAAGTTCGTTGAGATGTTGAAGAAACTCGAGGTAACCATGCCATGCACTGATGTTATTTGCATATTCCCTCGTACACGAAATACCTGAAGGACATCCTGACCAAGAAGATGTTGTTGAGAAAGAAACCGTTGCTCTTACTGCCGAATGCAGAGCCCTGATCCAACATGAGCTTCCGCTTAAGCGGTCCGATTGATCGTGCACTTTGTGATTTAAGGGACGGCGTCAGTCTTCTTCCATTATATATCGATCTTCAAGAAGCTGAATGTGGGTGAGCTAAAATCCACTAGAATGACTCTTCAACTTGCTGATCGTTCTGTTAAATACCCTATTGGGATACTTGAGGATGTGCCACTGAAAGTTGGGAACTTCTATATCCCGGTTGATTTCGTGGTTTTCGACATGGACGAAGACTCTAAGGTACGTATTATTCTTGGTCGTCCATTCCTTAACACTGCAGATGTTGTTATCCATGTTAGAGCAGGTAAGCTGACGATGAAGATCAAAGATGAGACGGTGGAGTTCACCTTGGACAAAAATCTCAAACAACCGTCATCAACAGGATCTGTATATTTCATCGACGTTCTCGGACCCTCGGCAGAAAAGACTCTGGAGCACAAAAACAACTTTGTTGATCCAACACACGTAGTTGACCCGATCGTGTCATCCCCGCCACACGATCGTGTCTTATCCTTAATCCAGAAACGAAAGATACATCAAGTTGACCCGATCGTGTCTACTGTGCGACACGATCGTGTCCCAGCACTGATCCGAAACTCAAAGTTACAGATGGCATACCCGATCGGGATATCCATCTCCACATGAACGTGTCAGGACCCTGATCAACTACATGACTCATTTTCACCTCACTTCCAGGATCTCCCTCACTCAGTTGAACAGGTCACCCCCTATCAGACCATTATACTCCTATACTTCATGGTCCAGGTTGGCAAAAGATCGATAATCTTCACCTCTTAGCCCCGTATGGTAGTTGAGAAGGTTCGATCAAGCTAATGACCTTAAACAAGCGCTTCCGGGAGGCAACCCGAGGTCTTAGGTTAGTCTTTTTCTTTCTTTTGTTTTTTTTTGCATCGGATATTGGTTTGTGTCTCTTATCACCAGGTTGAGTTCTAATGAGGAGCTATTGAGGAGGCAAGGAAGCTAGCTATGCGATAAACGTAGGCAGACTTAAGTGCGAGTGAACGAACATCGCGAGCTAAGTATTCTTTTTCCTTCTTGATTTTCTTCTCTTTTGACTCATCTTATTGGTTGCCTCTACTAGACGAGAATTGACACCGAGAACGGTGTCCAGTTCAAGTCTGGGGGAGGATTCGTCTAACGCCAAACCATATCCATATAGAGTAGTGTTGCATGCACGTTTCCCTTTTATTTTCACTTTTTAGTTGCATGTGCATATAGGATGCATTAGGATCATATAGTTTGTTGTTAGGTTTGTGCATTCTCATATAGTGTTTAGAACATATAAGATCACATGCATAAAATCGTTTTCAGCATTGATATGATGACCTATGGCATGAGAGAGTAGAAACGTCCTGAAAACATTGTGATCCGTTGAACGTGGTTATGTTTTGTTGAGTTGATTGCTTGACCTTTAGGATTGTCTAGAATGGCTTGTGGGATAGAAATCGTTTGTTGGAATCCATGGGACCGATGTTGTCTAGCCAAGAAGAAAAGTTTCTATAAGAACCTTTCCCATGTTTGATGAAATCGGTAAAGTCTATTATCAAATGCAACCTTATTTCTTTATGTGCAGAAAAAGATAGTGAGCATATCGACACTCCGCTGTCATTATCTCGTTAACCAAAATCGTTCGAGGATATTAGTGTATCGATTTGATGGTTCAGATCTAAGTTATGGGTCGGGTTATCCAATAAACAAAATCGAAAAAAAAAAAATTGATTAGGAACCCTTCAACTTCAACGTCCTAGGAACCCAAGATACTAGCAAAAAAAAATCTAGCTAGATGAAAGAAAAAAAAAAGAAGAAAAAGAATGAATACCGAAAGCGTAAACTAGATACGATTAGGTAGAATGACATGATAGGTTCGAGAAACATGCTTGGTAGATGATTGAAGTTCTTGGATTGGTTCTAGGTAGTAGTATAGATCTCATAGCTAGGAAAGACTATCCTTTAGAGAGGGAGATCATATTAGACAGACTTGAGCATTGTTCACGGGGATATAGGTCGGATAGAGGTTTCGCTCTCGATTATCATTTTGAGTTATATCATTGTCTCACCCTCCTTTCAAACCATTTTTCACGGAGTATTTGCTCAAGAACGAGCAAAGGTTTAGTCTGGGGGATTTTGATAACACGTATTTTGGATGATGTTTTGATATAGGATGTCTAGCGTATTTCACTCAGTTTTACATATTTATAGACATTCTAGGGCACATTTGGTTTCGAAATTAGTTGGTTGTGTTCTTTGGTGTTTAAACAGGAATCCACACATAAAGAGAGCAAAAGAAGTAGGAAACATGGATTACAGAACATCACGGACGAACCGGGAACATTTGGAGTTGTTTCGGAGAAAACGTGAAGCTTAGAAAAGTCAGATCTTGCAAGTTTGATAACTTTCACTCTATAAGTCCAAATCATGCATTCTCTATATCATTGGAAATCTCTCTTCGATATCTACGTAGATATAGATTTATTGTTTGCTTTGCTAGGTTCTGCCACTCATATTATCTTCTCCGGATCTAGATATGGATTTAGATTTGATTCAGTTGTTTACTTGTCCCTGTGTTTGACCCTAGCTACTACACATAATCCGTACACTTGTGGTATTTGTTGAGTCTAGGAATATTATTACTTGATCATATTTCTACACCTAGATTGACGACATCAAGTTTTTGGCGCCATTTCCGGGGACAATTTAGGCAACAGGATTAGATCCTATCTAATTTGGATCTTTTTCTTTTTCTTTTTGTTAAGTGATTCTCACATTTTCTTCGTTTGTTGTTGTTTGTCGTCTGCTGTGCAGGTTTTCTAGTGCATGACCAGGAGTGCTGGGATATCAGACTTAGTACCTCTTGATTGTGAGCTTGAAAAGACCATTAGATATATCCGACGTCAAAGAAGACAAATGAAGGACGACCGAGATTTTGCTCTTGCCGATGGTGCCGAGGGCAATGATGACTCAACCTTTGTCCACTACAACACGCCTAAGCACACTGAGCTTTTGGCTGGTATTCGACTACCAACCATCGACATGTCTAGTTTCGAGCTGAACCCGTCCACTATTCAGATGTTGGGCAACAATGCTTTCTAGGGTAGACCGAACGAAGACCCGAACGCACATCTAACTTGTTTTAAGATGATGTATCGTCCTATCAAAAGAGATAACAGGATGAGAGAGGATACACTCCGTTTGATTACTTTCCCCTAGACTCTCTTGGATGCTGCTCTGGAGTGGTGTTGCGATCTGACCCCCGATTCCATCCACATATGGGAACAACTAGAAGTGCGGTTTATGTCAAAAAATTTCCCAGCTCACCGCACTCAAGCAGCTCTTTCTGGCATTCATTCATTCAAGCAAGATCATGGGGAAAGCCTTTATAACGCTTGGAAGAGGTACAAAGGATATCAGAAGTTTTA
Organism: Tarenaya hassleriana; assembly: GCF_000463585.1. Classification (NCBI taxonomy): domain Eukaryota; kingdom Viridiplantae; phylum Streptophyta; class Magnoliopsida; order Brassicales; family Cleomaceae; genus Tarenaya; species Tarenaya hassleriana. The sequence continues at coordinate 79,187 of NW_010961398.1, read as the reverse complement.
CCTCATCACGGGCATGACAAGAACTACCTAATCAACACCTTCTTCCGAGGACTCAGAATGGATACCAAGACTTTGATCCGAGCTTCTTGTGGTGGGAGCATCCAGAACAAGTCATTCGCCGAGCTAGAAGAGCATATTGAGATGATGGCCCAAGAAGAAGACGCTCCGAGGGAGTACTCTAGAGGTCCGCCAAGGGAATGGAATGATCAGATCATGCAGATGGTCCTTGAACAATTGGATATCCTCAATGCTAAGCTCAACGATTCCAACCGAACCTCCAGGACCAAGCATTCGACGCCAACACATGAGGAGCTCGGTATGTATGCATTGGATGAGAGAGTCGAAGGTGTGAACTATGTAGTCAATAACCCCTACTCGAACACGTATAATCTGGGGTGGAAGAATCATCCCAATCTCTCCTACAAGTCAAACAATATTGAGAATCTCGCATCGAACAACTTTAGAGCATCCAACAACTCGAACCAGAGGATTCCTTTCAGTTTTGCTTACAGGTAAACATGAGACTAACCCCCATGAGCATGTCAATCCGATTACTTTGAGAAGTGGTAAGTAGGTAGAAGCTGAAGACCGACCAATGGTTGAGCAAGGAAAAAGCTCGAAGACTGCAGCTATTTTTTCATTTGTTCTTAATGCGTTTGATCTCGTTGGCCACTTGGTTGAATGAACTTAGAGTTTTAATTCGCATAGACATGAGATTCTAACCTGGAAATAATTCAATAAATAGAACAAGTATTACATCGAGAGATGAATATTTGCCTAGGGATTATGATAGCGTTCGTTCATGCATCCAGGGTTTTAGACTATTGAATCGAGAGATTAGTATGATACAGTCTGGATAGTGAGGTTAGACTCGAGAGGGTTAATCTCTACTTTAGAGCTTGAATTCCCTGAATTGGATTTATAAACCATAGAGTTTGCATCTTTACAGAGGATCCTTGCATGTAAAATAATCCCCAAGCCTGCAGTGTTTATCACTCATAGTTTACAACAGTTTCTATTATTTGTTTTGCTATGTTTTGCTACTCATATTATCTCTTCTAGATCTAGATTTGGATTTGGATTTGATTCAGTTGTTTACTTGTCCCTGTGTTCGACCCTAACTACTACACATGATCCATACACTTGCGGTATTTGTTGAGTCTAGGAATATTATTACTTGATCATATTTCTACACCTAGATTGACGACATCAGCAGGGTCAATTGTAGGCAACACACAAGTGAAAAAATAGGTCTGGCAAATGACTCTGGCATGGGTCCGACATGTTCTCCCAGTTCCCTGCTGAATTTTTTGACTGATGGGTCCCGCATGTTCCCAGAAAACAACGTGGAGTCACATGGGTCACATATGTCACATTGTTCGAATTTATCGAATTAGTGACTTTGCATGGATATACAGTGATTAATCATGGATTTTAACATCAATAACAACTTTAAAATCATCTTCGTTTCAATTTTCATATACAAGTCACTCATGCAAATGTACTCCATAAGTGTTACTAATGTTTCATGACAACTTTAGAATAAATTGTACTAATGTTCATACAACTCATAATTATGTTAACGAATTTAACTTGTAGATACTATATTGTCATTGTAAAACATCATATAAACCATCTTCAAGTTTTACAACTGAGATTTGACCGTGTTTTATAAGTGTCTTTGAATCACGGGTCACATAGGTCATACAATGTAAAAATGTATTTGGGTCACATGGGTCACATGAGTCACATGGGTCACACAGTTCAAAACTTGTTTCTATCTTTTCAAGATTTTAACATGGTACTAGTGCAAAGAAAATCACCTTATTAAACACCATGCTATTCAAAGAGATTGTACAAATGGAAAATGTATTCCATGCTTTATAGAAGTTATTTTACAATAATACCTGGGAATTAAATGAAATCATACAATCATATTATTTAACAAATTGCAATATCTTTATTTGTCCTTCTTTGAACGCTTTGTCCGCGGTTAACCGGGGCCTGGAAACCGATTTTGTTTGGGTCTACCGGAGAAGTACACAAGGAAGCCGACCATGGTTTTTATGTAAGACACATCACACAAAATATAAAAGTTAAGGTTAACAAAGGCATCGGAAGAAAGTGTAATAGAGGTGAATCTGTCGCTTCACTGTTCTACTTAACTTCCACAATCGGAGGTAATACCACGAGGTTTGTATCACGTGGATTGTCAATGATCCAATCACAACAATCAGAAACCGGATAAACAGTTTCTTGATAAGTCAACCGCCATGTCTCCCCGAGAAAGTATGGAGAACATAAGTCTGGATAATATTGTCTCTGCCAGTCTTGTGGACTGTTGCGATTGCGTGACTGCATGGATACTTGTCTATTTCAAACATCTTACAACAACATGATCTATCCCCTAAACTCACCAAGTGTTTCCTACCTATTTCATCTCTTACCTTAAACTCATCCGTAAAACTGTTCAGCATAGTTACCTCATATGTACATGCTATCCCGTACTACTCATGAAGTACTTTATCAATTAACGGTGTAAGCTTATGACAGTCATCAGTTGAACCTGCTTCCATTCTATGCCTATTGAACCATTCCACGGTCTTTCCAAGACAAATATCAAGCAACCCAAGCAACGGAAATCTTTTTGCCTTCTTCAATATGGAGTTAATCGATTCAGCCCCATTTCAATAGGCATAGAATGGAAGCAGGTTCAACTGATGACTGTCATAAGCTTACACCGTTAATTGATAAAGTACTTCATGAGTAGTACGGGATAGCATGTACATATGAGGTAACTATGCTGAACAGTTTTACGGATGAGTTTAAGGTAAGAGATGAAATAGGTAGGAAACACTTGGTGAGTTTAGGGGATAGATCATGTTGTTGTAAGATGTTTGAAATAGACAAGTATCCATGCAGTCACGCAATCGCAACAGTCCACAAGACTGGCAGAGACAATATTATCCAGACTTATGTTCTCCATACTTTCTCGGGGAGACATGGCGGTTGACTTATCAAGAAACTGTTTATCCGGTTTCTGATTGTTGTGATTGGATCATTGACAACCCACGTGATACAAACCTCGTGGTATTACCTCCGATTGTGGAAGTTAAACGCAAAACCGGTAGACCCAAACATGATCTATCCCCTAAACTCACCAAGTGTTTCCTACCTATTTCATCTCTTACCTTAAACTCATCCGTAAAACTGTTCAGCATAGTTACCTCATATGTACATGCTATCCCGTACTACTCATGAAGTACTTTATCAATTAACGGTGTAAGCTTATGACAGTCATCAGTTGAACCTGCTTCCATTCTATGCCTATTGAACCATTCCACGGTCTTTCCATGACAAATATCAAGCAACCCAAGCAACGGAAATCTTTTTGCCTTCTTCAATATGGAGTTAATCGATTCAGCCCCATTTGTAGTCAATAGATTATACCTTTGACGCGTAAATTGTGCCCTTACCCATTTCTCGGGATCAAGTTCTTCCTTCTGCATATACTCCGCAAACTTAGGAAGCCTGCACAATGACATATGCACATGGGTAACATGGGTCACATTGGGCCAGCTAGGTCACAGGTCACATGGATCACATGGGTCATAGATAACATACTTGGCTTTCAAATCATTAACCCGCTCTTCAAACTCGTTGAGCGTATAAGATTCCGTGCATTTGTAGAACAGTGAAGCGACAGATTCACCTCTATTACACTTTCTTCCGACGCCTTTGTTAACCTTAACTTTTATATTTTGTGTGATGTGTCTTACATAAAAACCATGGTCGGCTTCCTTGTGTACTTCTCTCACGACCTTAATTGTGGTTCTATACCGATCGGATAATACAACAACATCAGGTCCATCTGGTATTGTTTCTTTCAATCTTTCCATAAACCATGTCCATGATACATCCTTTTCTCTATCGATTATATCCCTAAACCCTAAACCCTAAACCCTAAACCGGCCTGGAAACCGATTTTGTTAGAAATGTTCCGTTAATGGCAACCACTTTATGCAAATATTTCCATCCTTTTAAAGTTGCACTCAAAGTGATAAAGACATATTTAAATCTGCCTCATCGTCCAAGTTAAGGTTCGCATGCGTTCCGGGATTTCTTTTGGTCAACATGTGCAACTACTTTGGAAGTCTGCTGTAATGGTCACAAGGGTCACCACGAATCTCACTGTCTACACTATGCTTGCCTCTTAATGCCATCAAATATGACACAGTAAGTCCATACTTGCTTTTTACGCATTCTACTAATTCACTTGTTGTAGGCGTCTCGAGTTTACCCTGATATTCTTTCTTCAAATAGTTTCTAACCAGCTTTGATGTACCCTTCATAGTATCGCTTGTTTCACATACAGGTTTGTAACTATGAATTGGATCGTGTGTTCTCACACTAAAACGTTTAGACTTTTGGATCATTGCTATGTGCAATTTTCACTTGCAACCCGATCTTGCAAACTTGCATCTTACTTCCCACAACTTCTTATCAGACTTCACAGTTGTATAACTAAAATGACCCATTGTTGCACCCTTTCGTACATATTCTTGAACTGATTCTTTACTGTCGAACTCATGGCCAGGTCTTATATTCAATCCATCATTGAATGTGAATATAGAATTAGAAAACAACGAGTCCTCAACCACTACCAAAGCCAAATTATTATAATCCTCACAATCACCCTCACCTTCACCATCACCATCACCACAATCATCCGTCCCACATTCTCTTAAACCATTTGACTGTACACTATCCGAAATATTTAAAACTTGTACCACATTACTCCCAACTCTACTATTAAAACCAGAGCTCTGTATCACACAATCATCAAAATCCACATATCGATTCTCATCGCCTCTAACAACACTTCTGTAAGCAGGTATTATAGGTTCATCCTCAACATCTTTTTCACATTTTGTTTTCACACATACATGTACTTTCTCCACATAAAGCATGCCTCTCATTCCACTTATTCTGTCCAGGAGATAAATGTGAACTGTTAGTTTAGTGTTCTATGATGTATTGTTATGCGAACTTTATTATGATACATTTGATGTATTGACACTTTCTATGAGTTTATAGATGAGTGTTTGATTCATTACGTATTGTGCATACTTGATATATTATGAAATCCATATATTGTTATGAACAATACTAAACTCCCTAGTCATGTATCATTGTGGTAATAATGATATACGAAGACTAGTATGATGTGTGATTGATGATCATATAGATGATCATAGGTATTTGATACGATCACAATCATAGGTATTCGTTGGAGAACGGAATACTGGAATGACCTGCATGAGATTATCACATGGACTAGCGTCATGACTTGAATCTCATATGGCAGTTCCATGATTGGATCCTAAGACCTGAGATATCTACAGAATCCAACATGAGGAGTTGCGTGCTTTGAATACGTCAAACGTCCTGCGTAATAGGAGGACTATAAAGGCGTGTATCAGGTATGAAACGAATCATGTGCTGGATTGTAGATAGTCAAGATGAGATTTGTACCTCTCGTAAAAGAGAGAGATATCGATGGGCCCCTCGTGTGAGCAAGACTGTAGAAATGTGTGGCCGCACTATAGACGAACGTCGTCTATTTCAGACAGTCGAACTCAGTGAACGAGAAAGCAATCAAATCAGATAAGGTGTCTTGTCCATGCCTTATGTTCGACATATGATATCGTGATACAAAAGGATCATCAACCGGACGAACAAACTCTGTTCGAGATAGGTAATCATAGTGTCTTGCTAGAGACCGCCTATGGCTTGTATATCCGGAATAGAGATTTCGGGTTATACTGCTATATCGAATGAGCCTACAGGGTCACACACGCATGGAATGACAAAACGCACGAGAAAACAATGGAAAAACCAAGATGGTAGGGTCTGGAACGGACGGACTAGAAGTCCGGAACGGACGGTCTGCCAGGTCCAGACCCGACGGTCTAGAACGGACTGTCCGTTCCAGAAGGTCTGGAATGGACAGTCCACTAATGGCAGACCATCCATTCTACGTACTGGAACGGATGGCCCACATGAATTTCTGGACCGTCCGTTCCAGGCTTCAGGTCTTTCCAAAATTAAACCGAAATTAGGGTTGAATCACTTTATAAGAAGGAGATTAAAAACCCTAATGAATAGAGCCGACTTCATAACTTTTCTACAGACTTTTGGTTAGATCCAAGAGGTTTGAAAAGTGATTGAAGTCTCATTTTCTCGAAGCACAAAACCGAATAGCAGATTCGGGTCCTAGCAGACAAGTTCCAACCGTTGGAATCCATCCCGAGGTGTGGATACGTGTAGAGGGCGAGGTATTCTTCCTCCCTTTCGTGATCAGACGAATTCTTCAATTGATACAGGCCCTAGATCGATTAAGGTAAGCGTTCTAACGTTTCTACGATTCATAGAAGCATGGTGCTAGGGTTTATTAAATTTTTGTTTTACATCCGCTGCGCAAACCCTAGAATCAATCTCTTAGGAATAGGAAGATAAGTGGTATCAGAGCCTGGTTGCTCTGTTTTGCATTCGTAGAACCCAATCAGGCATATTTTAGGATTTGAATTGTTTGAATCCATGTTTGCTTTGAATTCTATGCATGTTTGATGATTGAATCTAGTGTAGATTGCATGTTTCATGTTGCATAGAGTTTAGGAGTTCGAATTTTGGGTCTACAGATGAATTCGGATCAGTTTCGGGTCTGATCGGGGCTGAGAACATCGGAGAACGTGATCTGATCACGAAGACGAACCCTAGATCGTCCGTTCTGGGTAAGCCAGACCGAACGGTCCAGGGATGGCGGACTGCACAGATCAGAACGGAAGGTCCGCATTGGACCGTCCGTTTCGTCTGCTGCGGACCGTCCGTTCCGGCTTGTCTCGGACTGGAACATCCGTTCTGGCTTCTGAAGTCGGGAACGATCGTTCTGTTGGTTGTAGTGCTCTAGGATGATCCGTGATATGACATTTTGACTTTGTATTGATTCATTGGTTTATGAATGCATTACATTCCCGTTATATGATTGGCATGTTTGTTATATTTCGGCATCCTTGAATCATTATAGAATGATTCTAAACTCCCTGGTCAGTTATCATTGTGGGAACTATGATGAATTAAGACTAGCATGAGGTGTGATTGATGCATTGGATGCATATCACAATCATGGGTACTCGTTGTGAACGAGTGACTGGTTGACCCGCATGAGATTGTCACATGGACAGAGTCATGACTTGAATCTCATACAGCGGTTCGTTCTTGGATCCTCAGACCTGAGATGTCTAGAGTATCTGATATGAGGAGTGGCGTGTCTTGACTGCGTCAAACGTCGTCTTTAACCGGATGATTATAACGGCGTTGATCAGATACGTTCACGAATCATATGGAGATAATAGACATGCAATATGAGACTTGTCACCTCCTTAACAGGAGAGATATCGCTGGGCCCTCTCATGGAAGTCGGACTATGAAAATGCGTGGCCACGCTATAGATGAAGTTGCATCTATTTTATTAGTCGATTTGCCAAGACGAGAAAGCGGTTGAACTTGAAGGGTGGCTCAAACCATGCCCTTGTTCAACACATGATATCGTGAGATAAAGGATCAGAACTCGAGCTGTTATTGCCTTGGTTAGATCACCTCTAACTCAATTCTAAATGGGTGGTCATGGCGTCTTGCTAGAGGCTAACCATGACTTGTAGATCGGGAATGGTTCTCGAGGCTGCTGCCACTGCGAATGGGCCTACAGGGTCACACACCATTAGGGATGGACTTATATGTGAAGTTTCAGAAAGGAAGACTTGGATTTACCGAGTCAGTATTTGACTCGGATCGAGTCAGTTCCATGCGAGTCGAAGCCCAGAAAGTGTTTTGGGCTTGGCTGATGTTTTGACTCGGTCGAGTCAAAGTTTTGACTCGGACCGAGTCAATACTAAATGGGCCGAGTCAAGAGTTGACAATGGGCTTGGGCTGATTCGTTCTGACTCGACCGAGTCAGAGTTCTGACTCGGACCGAGTCAATACTCGGAAAAAGTCTCTTTTCACAAGGATTAGGGTTCCTATCTTATAAGAAGGGTATTGGACGCCGTCCTCAACCTAAGACAGACGAAAAGAACCCTAAAACAGAGCAAAAACTCAGAAGAAATCGTTTCTTTCATAGTTCTAGCTCCCGGGATTAGATCCCACTTCATATACTTCACAGATCCTAGCAGATCAGTTCCAAAAGCGTTTGGAATCCTTCCCGTCGGTGTGGATACGTGTAGAGGAGCTGTACTTTCAGCTCTTGGTGATTAAAACAGGCCCTGGATCGATCGCTACTTTCAGATCTTCAGGAAAGAGGTAAGTATTCGATTCCTACGGTGATATACACGATCTGTCGGGGTTTTACGGATGATTTTGGTTGCGTGTGACGTTTGACTAGGTTTAGATTATCCTTCCGCTGCATGAAACCTAGTAAACCAAACCCTAGATCGATATGATCGCATGCTAGGAATCTGTAGCCTAAATCCCAACACGTTCTGCCAAACCTGGAATGTTCATTCTGCATCCAGAACGAACGATCCGAGGTCCAGATTCTGAAATTTTTCGTTTTCTAGGTCCAATTACGCAATCGTTGCTAAATTTGCTCAACTGTAACTCAAATAGACATGATTCATTCTTATGGATGGTCCACAGTGAATGAATGCATGTAACTTGATCAAGATATTGGATATGCTTGATTGAGTGGAGCTTTGAGATTGGGATTACATAATCGAATGTATGGTCTATTCGGATTATGTAATACATCTGATCAAGGAATAATTGTTGATCCTTGATATGTACAATCGTTGCACAGAAAACGGTTAGATCTAGGAGCTCTACGAGTAAAGCACTTGTCAAGGCCTCGATCGTACGTGTCATGGACCATGCCAAAGCTGGGTGCGCCGTGCTATCTTGGTGAGGCAAGATGGAGAAATGGTGGTTCTCATAGCTTGAAAGTAGATGCTTGATCTAAGTGTGGTTTCAAAAATCCTTTGTTTATGTAATGCTAAGCGCGTACCTCCCATTACTAGAGCGTCTGTCAAGGCATTAATCGTCCATAACACGGGTCATGCCAAAGCTGAGCGTGACGGATTATCTTTTGAGACAGGGTGAAAATCGTGGTTCCCACAGCTTGAATATGGTTTACCTTTAAGTTGTCAAGTTTGACTTGAGACTTAATGGTACAGATGAGACGAGTATGCAATGATATTCGATATCATAGTCTCATAAACGATCTAAGAGTCACATTGGATGTGATTGACATTAAATGTCTACCTAAATAGCGCAAGGCTGAGTGTAACAACTCATTCTTATGTGAAATACGGATCTTAGTCCCATATAGAAATTTATTATAGGGTTATTTTTCTTTATGGGAATATAGCTTGTATATGCATCATGTTGTCATTGATTAATGATGGACTAGCTGGTAGTAGATCATTGATATGTTGTCGTTGATTGATGATGGACTAGCTGGTAGTAGATCATTGATAGAATATGCAATTTTGTTTTGTTCGTTCTGTTTTGTCTCTTTTGTAGGACATGGCGTCAACCGATAGCGTACCGAGTTTGACGATGCGATCTATCCTTGAGAAGGATAAATTGACCGGGACGAACTTCTTAGACTGGTATCGGAACTTGAGAATTGTTCTCAAGCACGATAAGAAGTCGTACATCCTGGAAGGGGCTCTACCACCAGAGCCTCCGGCCAACGCCACGAGAGCCATCAGAGATGCTTGGTTGAAGCATCAGACTGATGACAATGGTCTCATGTTGGGAAGCATGGTCCCGAATCTTCAGAGGCAGTTTGAGGGAAAGAGCGTGTTTGATATGATCAACCAGCTCAAGACCATGTTTCAGGAGCTAGCGCGTACTGAAAAGTACAAGACGCTAAAAGCTCTAATGAAGACGGAGATGTCGAGAGGCAGCTCTGTCAACACCCACGTCCTCAACATGCGTGCTCATGTTGAGGAACTTGAGCGTATGGAGTGAAGCTCGATGGTGACTTGGTTGCATACTTGATTCTGATGTCATTACCCGAGGACTATAACCAGTTCATGATGCAGTACCATATGCACGGGATGACTAAGAGCTTAGCCGAACTGCATGGGATGCTGAAATCAGCGAGCAGGATATTATGGTGCCCAAGACTGTGCTTGCTGTTGAGAAAAACTCCATCAAGAAGCGGCGGGGCAAAGCCAAAAAGAAGGCGGCGAAGAAGGCAAAAGTTGCCTCTACGTCTAAGCCTAAACCCAATAAGGGTGACTGTCATTACTGCGGAGTGTCAGGACATTGGAAGCGTAATTATCACCTTTACATGGAGGATCTGAAAGACAAGAAGCTTGGTGAAGCTTTTGCCTCAGGTATTCATGTTATAGAAGCTAACATCTGTACTTCATCTTCGTGGGTATTGGATACCAGAAGTGCCTCACACATTTGTGGAAATGTGCAGGGACTAAGAAGAAGTAGGATGCTAGCTAAGGGAGAAGCGGATCTACGCGTCGGAAATGGAGCAAGAGTTGCTGCATTGTGTGTTGGCGTTTATGATTTGCATCTTAGTAATTGTTACTATGTTCCTGCGATTAGCAGAAACATTATTTCTATTTCTTGTCTGGATTTGGATGGTTTTCGATTTGTGATTGAGAACTCGAGTTTGATGATTTATCGAGACGATATTTACTATGGTAATGGTTATCTAGTTAATGGTTTATATGTCTTGAATGATCAGCCTTCGAACTCGACATCATCCATCTATAGCGTGAGTACTAAACGGTTTAAGCCGAACGACTTAAACCCGACCTTCCTCTGGCATTGTCGTCTAGGCCATATAAACGAGAAACGCATACAGAAGCTTCATTCTGAAGGTCTTCTGGATTCTTTTGACTTTGAGTCTCTTGAATCTTGCGAGTCTTGTTTAATGGGCAAGATGACAAAGCATCCTTTCAAGGGGAAAGGACAGAGAGCGACAGAGTTATTGGACCTGATACATAGTGATGTATGCAGACCAATGAGCTGTCCAGCTAGAGGAGGTTATCTGTATTTTGTTACGTTCACTGATGATTTCAGTCGATACGGTTATGTCTATTTAATGAGACATAAGTCTGAAACACTTGAAATAATCAAGGCTTTCAGAAACGAAGTACAGAACCAACTTGGCAAGACGATCAAGACACTTCGATCCGATCGTGGTGGCGAGTATATGAGCCAAGAGTTCACTGACTATCTGATTGATTGTGGTATTGTATCACAATTAACTCCTCCTAGAACGCCACAATGGAACGGCGTGTCTAAACGGAGGAACCGAACACTGTTAGAAATGGTTCGGTCTATGATGAGTCAGACAGATCTTCCAAAGTCCTTTTGGGGCTATGCTTTAGAGACCGCCGCGTAC
>NW_010961398.1:58231-64890 GCF_000463585.1 Tarenaya hassleriana | reverse complement strand
TCTTCGTGGGTATTAGATACCGGAAGTGCCTCACACATTTGTGGAAATGTGTAGGGACTAAGAAGAAGTAGGATGCTAGCTAAGGGAGAAGCGGATCTACGCGTCGGAAATGGAGCAAGAGTTGCTGCATTGTGTGTTGGCGTTTATGATTTGCATCTTCCTTATGGACTTGTTTTAGAATTAAGTAATTGTTACTATGTGCCTCCGATTAGCAGAAACATTATTTCTATTTCTTGTCTGGATTTGGTTGGTTTTCGATTTGTTATTGAGAACGCGAGTTTGATGATTTATCGAGACGATATTTACTATGGTAGTGGTTATCTAGTGAATGGTTTATACGTCTTGAATGATCAGCCTTCGAACTCAACGTCATCTATCTATAACGTGAGTACTAAACGGTTTAAGCCGAACGACTTAAACCCGACCTTCCTCTGCCATTGTCGTCTAGGCCATATAAACGAGAAACGCATACAGAAGCTTCATTCTGAAGGTCTTCTGGATTCTTTTGACTTTGAGTCTCTTGAATCTTGCGAGTCTTGTTTAATGGGCAAGATGACAAAGCATCCTTTCAAGGGGAAAGGACAGAGAGCGACAGAGTTATTGGACCTGATACATAGTGATGTATGCAGACCAATGAGCTGTCCAGCTAGAGGAGGTTATCTGTATTTTGTTACGTTCACTGATGATTTCAGTCGATACGGTTATGTCTATTTGATGAGACATAAGTCTGAAACACTTGAAATGTTCAAGGCTTTCAGAAACGAAGTACAGAACCAGCTTGGCAAGACGAACAAGACACTTCTATCAGATCGTGGTAGCGAGTATACGAGCCAAGAGTTCACTGACTATCTGGTTGATTGTGGTATTGTATCACAATTAACTCCTCCTGGAACGCCACAGTGGAATGGCATGTCTGAACGGAGGAACCGAACACTGTTAGACATGGTTCGGCCTATGATGAGTCAGACAGATCTTTCTGAAGTCCTTTTGGGGCTATGCTTTAGAGACCGCTGCGTATCTGCTAAACAGAAGTCCAACAAAGTCGGCTGAAACGACGCCATATGAGATATGGACGGGGAAGCGTCCCGCGTTGTCGTTTGTCAGAATTTGGGGTTGCGACGCTTATGTGAAGTGTCAGATGACTGATAAGTTATCCTCCAAATCTGGTAAGTGTTTATTTGTAGACTACCCTAAGGAAACTAAGGGTTACTACTTCTATATTCCGGCAGAGAACAAAGTGTTCATCATCAGGAATGCGACTTTTATGGAGCGAGAGTTCGTCTCCAAAAGAGTCAGTGGGAGTAGGATCGAACTTGAGGAAGTTCGAGAGCAACAAGTAGACGCTGAGCCGAGTGAACAAGTTGAAGAAGTTTAACCTGTTTCACTGTCAGTTGTGACTCAACCTTCGACGAGTGAACCTTGGAGATCAGGCAGGATTCGCCAAGAGCCTGTGAGATACGGATTTCTCGTGACTGGGAATGAGGAGCTCATGTTATTGGAACATAATGAGCCTACCACATACCCAGAGGCTATGGCGAGTCCGGATTCCGAGAAATGGCGCGAGGCTATGAAGTCCGAGATGCAATCCATGTCAGACAACCAAGTATGGACTCTGGTTGATGCATCTGAAGGGATAAACCCATCGGATGCAAGTGGATCTTCAAGAAGAAGACCGACATGGATGGCAACGTGCACACGTATAAGGCACCACTTGTGGCGAAAAGATTCCGTCAGATTTATGGTATTGACTATGATGAGACCTTTTCGCCCGTAGTTATGCTGAAATACACCAGGATCCTACTTGCCATAGCCGCATATTACGACTATGAGATATGGCAAATGGATGTCAAGACCGCGTTCCTTAACGGGAACTTGACCGAGGATGTGTACGTGACACAACCCGAAGGTTTTGTCGATCCAAGGAACCCGAGGATGGTGTGCAAGTTTCAGAGGTCCATTTATGGACTGAAGCAGGCTTCGAGGAGCTGGAACCTTCGCTTTGAAGAGACAATCAAAAAGTTTGATTTCTCACAGAACGAAGACGAGCCGTGTGTTTACAAGAAGGCCAGTGGGAGCATAGTTGTATTTCTAGTGCTGTCCGTGGATGACATTCTCCTTATAGGGAATGACGTTCCTACCTTGCCAGACGTTAAGTCTTGGCTAGGAACGCAGTTTTCTATGAAGGACCTAGGAGAAGCGACCTACATTCTAGGCATTAAGATCTATAGAGATAGATCAAGGCGGCTTCTAGGATTGAGTCAGAGTACTTACATCGATAAGGTCTTGAAACGGTTCAAGATGCAAGATTCCAAGAAAGGAACCTTACCGATGAGCAATGGCACAGTTCTCTGCAAGAGTCAGTGTCCTACGACACCTGATGAGCGAGAACGCATGGATCAGATTCCATATGCTTCGGCAATTGGATCCATCATGTATGTCATGCTTTGTACTCTACCGGATGTATCCTATGCGTTGAGTATTACGAGTAGATACCAGTCAGATCCAGGTGAGTCACACTAGATCGCCGTCAAGAACATCCTGAAGTACTTGAGAAGGACTAAGGATGTGTTCTTGGTATACGGTGGGTCGGAAGACGAGCTCGCTGTAAAGGGTTACGATGCTAGTTTCCAATCAGACCCGGATGACTACAGATCGCAGTATGGCTATGTTTTCTGCTTGAACGGAGGCGCTATTAGCTGGAAGAGTTCCAAGCAAGCGACCGTTGTAGATTATACTACAGAAGCTGGTATTGTATCACAATTAACTCCTCCTAGAACGCAATAGTGGAATGGCGTGTCTGAATGGAGGAACCGAACACTGTTAGACTTGGTTCGGCCTATGATGAGTCAGAAGATCTTCCGAAGTCCTTTTGGGGCTATGCTTTAGAGACCGCTGCGTATCTGCTGAACAGGAGTCCAACAAAGTCGGCTGAAACGACGCCATATGAGATATGGACGGGAAGCGTCCCGCATTGTCGTTTGTCAGAATTTGGGGTTGCGACGCTTACGTGAAACATCAAATGACTGATAAGTTATCCTCCAAATCTGATAAGTGTTTATTTGTAGGTTACCCTAAGGAAACTAAGGGTTACTACTTCTACATTCCGACAGAGAACAAGGTGTTCATTGCCAGGAATGCAACTTTTATGCAACGTGAGTTCGTCTCCAAAAGAGTAAGTGGGAGTAGGATCGAACTTGAGGAATTTCGAGAGCAACAAGTAGACGCTGAGCTGAGTGAACAAGTTGAAGACGTTCAACCTGTTTCACTGCCGGTTGTGACTCAACCTTCGACGAGTGAACCTCGGAGATCAGGCAAGATTCATCAAGAGCCCGTGAGATACGGATTTCTCGTAACTGGGAATGAGGAGCTCATGTTATTGGAACATGATGAGCTTACCACATACCCAGAGGCTATGGCGAGTCCAGATTCCGAGAAATGGTGCGAGGCTATGAAGTCTGAGATGCAATCCATGTCAGACAACCAAGTATGGACTTTGATTGATGCATCTGAAGGGATAAAACCCATCGGATGCAAGTGGATCTTCAAGAAGAAGACTAACATGGATGGCAATGTGCACATGTATAAGGCACGACTTGTGGCGAAAGGATTCCGTCAGATTCATGGCATTGACTATGATGAGACCTTTTCGCCCATAGTTATGCTGAAGTCTATCAGGATTCTGCTTGCCATAGCCGCATATTATGACCGAGGATGTGTACATGACACAACCCGAAGGTTTTGTCGATCCAAGGAACCCGTGGAAGGTGTGCAAGCTTCAGAGGTCCATTTATGGAATGAAGCAGGCTTCGAGGAGCTGGAACATTCGCTTTGATGAGACAATCAAAAGGTTTGGTTTCTCACTAAACGAAGACGAGCCGTGTGTTTACAAGAAGATTAGTGGGAGCACATTAGTATTTCTAGTGTTGTACGTGGATGACATTCTCCTTATAGGGAATGACGTTCCTACCTTGCAAGATGTTAAGACTTGGCTAGGAACGCAATATTCTATGAAGGACCTAGGAGAAGCGGCCTACATTTTGGGCATTAAGATCTATAGAGATAGATCGAGGCGTCTTCTAGGATTGAGTTAGAGTACTTACATCGATAAGGTCTTGAAACGGTTCAAGATGCAAGATTCCAAGAAAGGAACCTTACTGATGAGCAGTGGCACAGTTCTCTGCAAGAGTCAGTGTCCTATGACCCTTGATGAGCGAGAACGCATGGATCGGATTCCATATGCTTTGGCAATTGGATCTATCATGTATGCCATGCTTTGTACTCGACCGGATGTATCCTATGCGTTGAGCATTACGAGTAGATACCAGTCAGATCCAGGTGAGTCACACTAGATCGTCGTCAAGAACATCCTGAAGTACTTGAGAAGAACTAAGGATGTGTTCTTGGTATACGGTGGGTCGGAAGACGAGCTCGCTGTAAAGGATTAAACTGATGCTAGTTTCCAGTCAGACCCGGATGACTACAGATCGCAGTCTGGCTATATTTTCTGCTTGAACGGAGGCGTTATTAGCTGGAAGAGTTCCAAACAAGCGACCGTTGCAGATTCTACTACAGAAGCTGAGTATATTGCAGCGTCGGACGCAACAAAGGAAGCTGTTTGGATCAGGAAGTTTGTTGGCGACTTGGGTGTCATTCCTAGTGCTGATAGCCCCATTGCTCTGTATTGTGACAACAATGGAGCGATCGCACAAGCGAAAGAACCCAGATCCCATCAACGATCCAAACACATACTCAGACGATTTCACCTCATCAGGGAGATCATTGATAGAGGAGACGTGCACATTTACAGAGTGTCGACAGATGACAACATTGCCGATCCGTTGACGAAGCCTCTCCCTTCGTCGAAGCATGAGGGTCATGTTAGGGATATGGGCATTAGATGTTTAGCAGTCCATGATTAGAGCAAGTGGGAGATTGTTGGTTTAGTGCTCTATGATGTACTGTTATGCGAGCTTTATTATGATACATTTGATGTATTGACACTTTCTATGAGTTTATAGATGAGTTTGATTTATTGTGCATACTTGATATGTTATGAAATCCATGTATTGTTATGAACAATACTAAACTCTCTAGTCATGTATCATTGTGGGAATAATGATATACTAAGACTAGTATGATGTGTGATTGATGATCATATAGATGATCATAGGTATTGGATACGATCACAATCATAGGTATTCGTTGGAGAACGGAATACTGGAATGACCCGCATGAGATTGTCACATGGACTAGCGTCATGACTTGAATCTCATATGGAGGTTCCATGATTGGATCCTGATGCATTCCTAGAATCCATTGGCATGGTTATGGACAAGGAACATAACAGGAACATATGTGAAGCACAACTAGATGGAGAACAATCGGACAATGGAGTTCAAATGGATGGAGCCCAGCTGGAAGGAGCACAACTAGGCGAAGACATACAGCCAAACCAAAAGATGGATAACATGCTCGGCGAAGCAAGAAAAGTTGAACCAAAAGCTAGAGGAAACCGAGTGCCACTTCAGAAAAACCGAGTGCCACTTCATGCAACCCGAGTGCCACTTCGAGCAAATTCAGTGCCACCTCATTCTGAGCTATCACTCACTCGAGCCAACGCACGAGCTCTTCAAAAACGCTTCAACACATACATTCATCACGTACTAAGCAAGCCATAGATGGAAACCACGAGTCTTCCTTGTTTTGGATCAATCAAGACATCTCCAACAGCTAGTTTCTTCCCAACTACCCCATTAAATGCATAGGCTCCCACCCCCTTTGCATGTACTTTCTCATTTAATTTATGGTTGAATCTCTAGCCTATATAAAGGCCTTTGTATTGTCACGTAAGAGCAGACTATTGCTGAATCTATCAAGTATTTTCGAGTTTAAACAACTCTCTCTTTCGGTGTGTCCGAAACCTATCTTCTCTTGGTGTGTCCGAGAGTTACCCCTTGGTTTGTCCGAGGTACCCTTGGTGTGTCCGAGGTTTCTATCCATCTACCTATCCATTTCGTTCCATACTTCGTCGGACTTGAGTTCGAGAGCCTCTCTAGAGTGCCGGTGATTGAGTTCCAACCCCATATCCCCTTCGCTTCCATTTTCTATCGCGGCTGGACTTGAGTGCCGCCTCGGGAACAGCGAGTTAGCCCTGACTCCACCCTCAATTCCCATTATTCGTCCAAGCTGAGTTCGAGTGCTTCTAGGAGCGGGTGATTGGCTTGCGACTCCATCCCTGATCCGAGACAAATACTTTCGAGGCCGAGGCGTGTATCATTTTGGTATCAGAGCGTGTATCATTTTGTATCAGAGCGTGTATCATTTTGGTATCAAAGCCAACGCTCCAACGGACGTCGTAATCCCAGTGATATCTATCCTTTATCTTATCTTTGTTATTATTCTTCATTTCGTTTTCGAAAGAAAAACCTCAAAAAATAAAAAAAAAATCAGATTTCGAATCAGATTCAAGTTTTGTTCTGATTCGAAAATTCATAATTTTTGTAGTCATTATCTTGTTGAAACGCTTTGATTGAAAACATGTCGAGTGTGGCAGCCAACAAAGGATCAAGCAAGAGTGCTATGTTGAAAATTCTTCAAGACATTGAAGGACGACTCGCTCGTCTTGAAAATGTACCAAAACAACGTCAAGCGACTCAAAT
>NW_010961398.1:52537-54382 GCF_000463585.1 Tarenaya hassleriana | reverse complement strand
CGTCCGTTCCACGTTAATTTGCGGACCGTCCGTTCTACTCTTATGGACTGTCCGTTCCAGTCTATTCTCCAAGGCTGGTCCGTCCGTTCTCAAACGTAGACCGTCCGTTCCACACCTGGAACGGACGGTCCGAAGTCCAGATTCCGAAATTTTTCGTTTTCTAGGTCTAATTACGCAACCATTGCTTAATATGACCTGGAACGGACGGGCCGAGGTCCAGATTCCGAAAATTTCCGTTTTCGAGGTCCGATTACGCAATCGTTGGATAATCTGATCAACTGTAACTCAAATAGACATGATTTATTCTTATGGATGGTCCATAGTGAAAGAATGCATGTGACTTAATCAAAATATTGGATATGCTTGATTGAGTAGGAGCTTCGAGATTGGGTTTACATAATCGAATGGATGGTCTATTCGGATTATGTAATACATCTGATCAAGGAATAATTGTTGATCCTTGATATGTACAATCGTTGCACAGAAACCGGTTAGATCTAGGAGCTCTACGAGTAAAGCACTTGTCAAGGCCTCGATCGTACGTGTCATGGGCCATGCCAAAGCTGGGTGTGCCGTATTATCTTGGTGAGGCAAGATGGAGAAATGGTGGTTCTCATAGCTTGAAAGTAGATGCTTGATCTAGGTGCGGTTTCGAAAAACCCTTATTCATGTAATGCTAAGTGTGTACCTCCCATTACTAGAGCACCTATCAAGGCATCGATCATCCGTAACACGGGTCATGCCAAAGCTGAGCGTGTCGGATTATCTTTGTGAGGCAGGGTAGGAAATCGTGGTTCCTGCAGCTTGAATATGGTTTATCTTGGGTTAAGTTGTCAAGTTTGACTTGATACTTAATGGTACAGATGAGACGAGTATGCAATGATATTTGATATCATAGTCTCATAAAGGATCTAAGAGTCATATTAGTTATGATTGACATTAGATGTCTACCTAAATAGCATAAGGATAGGTGTAACAATTTTATTCTTGTGTGAAATATGGATCTTAGTCCCATATGACGGCTCTCGAGGCATTGGCCGCAGGCTCTGGTTGTAGAGCCCCTTCCAGGACATATGACTTCTTATCGTGCTTGAGAACTATTCTCAAGTTACGATACCAGTCTAAGAAATTTGTCCCGGTCAATTTATCCTTCTCAAGGATAGATCGCATCGTCAAACTCGGTACACTACCGGTTGACGCCATGTCCTACAAAAGAGACAAAACAGAACAAACAAAACAAAATGCAGATTCTATTAATGATCTACTACCAGCTAGTCCATCATCAATCAGTGTCAATCTATCTATGATCCACTACCAGCTAGCCCATCATCAAAACAGTGACAACACAGATTCACTCCCATACGCTCAAGTTCCTCAACATGAGCTCGCATGTTGAGGACGTGGGTGTTGACAGAACTGCCTCTCGGCATATCCGTCTTCACTAGAGCTTTTAGCGTCTTGTACTTTTCAGTACGTGCTAGCTCCTGAAACATGGTCTTGAGCTGTTCGATCATATCAAACACGCTCTTACCCTCAAACTGCTTTTGCAGATTCGGGGCCATGCTTCCCAACATGAGACAGGAGATCTCATTGTCGTCAGACTGATGCTTCAACCAAGCATCCTTGACGGCTCTCGAGGCATTGGCCGCAGGCTCTGGTGGTAGAGCCCCTTCCAGGACGTATGACTTCTTATCGTGCTTGAGAACTATTCTCAAGTTACGATACCAGTCTAAAAAATTTGTCCCGGTCAATTTATCCTTCTCAAGGATAGATCGCATCGTCAAACTCGGTACGCTACCGGTTGACGCCATGTCCTACAAAAGAGACAAAACAGAACGAACAAAA
>NW_010961398.1:49091-51006 GCF_000463585.1 Tarenaya hassleriana | reverse complement strand
TTGTGGGTACTTCTTTAGTCACGAGGTCGGGATCTTCGACCGATTCCTCTTTCTCTTCGTTCACATACTCAGTTACCTTCTTGGACATAACCTCATACTTCTCTTCAAGATTTACCACATCCTTAACTATGGACTTTGATTCCCCGTCATCCTCGATGATGATTTCTCGTCGGTTGGGACATTCATGTGTCATATGACCTCGGTCCCTACACTTGTAACACATGAAATCACGTATATGATTAGTACACGAGGAAAAAGTTGTGCTACCTATTGTGCTGACTTCCGTTGAAGTTATGATGGGTGTCGCCTTGTCTCGTGCATCAATATCCTTCGCCTTGGCTTTGTTCTGGACCGTCCGTTCCGGGTTCCGGTTTTCCGAAAATTAAACCGAAATTAGGGTTAAATCACTATATAAGATAGAGATTAAAACCCTAATGAGAGAGAGAACTCTTGGAGCTGACTTTGGCAGACTTCTAGCAGAACTTTGGTGAGATCCAAGGTTTTGAGAGGTTGATCGAAGTCCGTTTTCTTGAAGCACAAAATCGAATAGAGATTCGAGTCCTAGCAGACAAGTTCCAACCGTTGGAATCCATCCCGAGGTGTGGATACGTGTAGAGGGCGAGGTAATCTTCCTGCCTTTCGTGATCAGAACGATTCATCGATAGAGACAGGCCCCGGATCGATTGAGGTAAGCGTTCTAACGATTCTACGATTTCAATAGCAGCATGGTTCTAGGGTTCTATAATTTTTGTTTTACATCCGCTGCGCAAACCCTAGAATCGATCTCTTAGGAATAGGATTCGCTCATGAGATCCCAGGAAACCCAACAGGAACAACTAATCCGGAAGCTTATCTCGAATGGGAGAAGCAGATGGAAGAAAATTTTGAAGATTATAAAGGAGCTTAGAAAGGTGCAATATGCTGAAAGCCAACTCATAGGAGATGCTTTCACTTGGTGGAAAAGAGAAGAGATCGATCGACGACGTACGCGTTATGATCCGGTCACAACTTGGAAGAAGATGAAAATCTTGATGCGTAGAAGGTATGTTCCTCAACATTTTCTACGTGAATTGCGATATAAGTTTCGTAACATAGTCCAGGGAAAGAAGACGGTTGAGGGCTACTTCAGAGAATTTGAACAACTTCTCAATTATTTGGAAATCGATAGCAACGAAGAAGCAATCATGACACACTTTCTAGATGGCTTGCAAGATTGAATCGCTAGAAAGGTAGAACAAAAGGTATATAATGATTTGCATGATCTTGTGGATGCGGCGATCCACAGGAGCAACAAATGGACAAAAGCCCGACAAGGAATGGGCACACACAAGCACGAAAGCCTATAAGCAATAGCTTTGTCAAAAACGAAAACAAAGCCAAGGCGAAGGATATTGATGCACGAGACAAGGCGACACCCATCATAACTTCAACGGAAGTCAGCACAATAGGTAGCACAACTTTTTCCTCGTGTACTAATCATATACGTGATTTCATGTGTTACAAGTGTAGGGACCGAGGTCATATGACACATGAATGTCCCAACCGACGAGAAATCATCATCGAGGATGACGGGGAATCAAAGTCCATAGTTAAGGATGTGGTAAATCTTGAAGAGAAGTATGAGGTTATGTCCAAGAAGGTAACTGAGTATGTGAACGAAGAGAAAGAGGAATCGGTCGAAGATCCCGACCTCGTGACTAAAGAAGTACCCACAAGTGTTGTGAATGCGAATGAAGAAATGCATGACGTCAAGAAAGATGCATTCGGAGTCAAAGACATCATTGAGGATTCCAACAACAAGAAAGTGATGGAAATTTAGAGAGCATCGAAATATTTTTAGAGGGCGTCGAAACATGTTTAGAGTGCATCAAAACATACTTAGAGTGTATCCAAACATGTTTAGAGTGCATCCAAA
>NW_010961398.1:48814-49049 GCF_000463585.1 Tarenaya hassleriana | reverse complement strand
TCACTCTAAACATGTTCGGATGCACTCTAAACACATTCAACGCACTCTAAACATGTTTTGACGAACTCTAAATATCTTTTGTTGCACTCTAAACATGATTGCATGCACTCTAAGCATGTTTTAACGCACTCTAAAAATGTTTGGACGCACTCTAAACATGATTGCATGCACTCTACGTATGTTTTGACGCACTCTAAAAATGTTTGGATGCACTCTAAACATGTTTGGATACACT
>NW_010961398.1:47261-47990 GCF_000463585.1 Tarenaya hassleriana | reverse complement strand
AGCTAGTTTCTTCCCAACTACCCCATTAAATGCATAGGCTCCCACCCCCTTTGCATGTACTTTCTCTAATTTAATTTATGGTTGAATCTCTAGCCTATATAAAGGCCTTTGTATTGTCACGTAAGAGCAGACTATTGCTGAATCTATCAAGTATTTTCGAGTTTAAACAACTCTCTCTTTCGGTGTGTCCGAAACCTATCTTCTCTTGGTGTGTCCGAGAGTTACCCCTTGGTTTGTCCGAGGTACCCTTGGTGTGTCCGAGGTTTCTATCCATCTACCTATCCATTTCGTTCCATACTTCGTCGGACTTGAGTTCGAGAGCCTCTCTAGAGTGCCGGTGATTGAGTTCCGACCCCATATCCCCTTCGCTTCCATTTTCTATCGCGGCTGGACTTGAGTGCCCCCTCAAGAACAGCGAGTTAGCCCTGACTCCACCCTCAATTCCCATTATTCATCCAAGCTGAGTTCGAGTGCTCCTAGGAGCGGGTGATTGGCTTGCGACTCCATCCCTGATCCGAGACAAATACTTCTGAGGCCGAGGTGTGTATCATTTTGGTATCAGAGCGTGTATCAGATGCTAAGACCTGAGATATCTACGGAATCCAACATGAGGAGTTGCGTGCTTTGAATACGTCAAACGTTCTGCGTAACAGGAGGACTATAAATACGTGTATCAAGTACGAAACGAATCATGTGCTGGATTGTAGATAGTACAGATGGGATTTGTCA
>NW_010961398.1:46269-46763 GCF_000463585.1 Tarenaya hassleriana | reverse complement strand
CGAACGTCGTCTATTTCAGACAGTCGAACTCAGTGAACGAGAAAGCAGTCGAATCAGATAAGGTGGCTTGTCCATGCCTATGTTCGACATATAATATCGTGATACAAAAGGATCATCAACACAGTCGAACTCAGTGAACGAGAAAGCAGTCGAATCAGATAAGGTGGCTTGTCCATGCCTATGTTCGACATATAATATCGTGATACAAAAGGATCATCAACCGGAATCATCACTGGCGTTCATAAGATCACAAACAAACTCTATTCGAGATAGGTAGTCATAGTGTCTTCTAGAGACTGCCTATGACTTGTATATCCGGAATAGAGATTTCGGGTTATACTGCTATATCGAATGAGCCTACAATGTCACATATGCAGGGAAGGACAAAACGCACGAGAAAACAACGGAAAAACCAAGACAGAAGGGTCTGGAACGGACGGTCCGCCAGGTCCAGACCCGACGGCCCAGAACGGACAGTCCGTTCCCGAAGGGCT
>NW_010961398.1:34223-46257 GCF_000463585.1 Tarenaya hassleriana | reverse complement strand
ACAGTCCGTTCCAGAAGGTCTGGAACGGACGGTCCACGTGCATTTCTGGACCGTCTGTTCCGGGCTTCAGGTCTTTCCAAAATTAAACCAAAATTAGGGTTGAATCACTTTATAAGAAAGAGATTAAAAACCCTAATGAATAGAGCCGACTTCATAATTTTTCTACAGACATTTGGTTAGATCCAAGAGGTTTGAAAAGTGATTGAAGTCTCATTTTCTCGAAGCACAAAACTGAATAGCAGATTCGGGTCTTAGCAGACAAGTTCCAACCGTTGGAATCCATCCCGAGGTGTGGATACGTGTAGAGGGCGAGGTATTCTTCCTCCCTTTCGTGATCAGACAAATTCTTCAATTGATACAGGCCCCGAATCGATTGAGGTAAGCGTTCTAACGTTTCTACGATTCATAGAACCATGGTTCTAGGGTTTATTAAATTTTTGTTTTACATCCGCTGCGCAAACCCTAGAATCGATCTCTTAGGAATAGGATTCGCTCTAGAGATCCCAGGAAAACCAACAGAACATGCTTGTCATTCAAAAGGTATGTGGGTTTTCTGTTTTCTTTTACATTTGGTAAATAGCTTAGTTTGATCTTCGTTTTATCTTTGCCCATTGCCATCTCAGAATATAACTCTTCAACATGAGCAAGTTACCTCAATTGGAGGACAAAAGAATAACAATCTTTGGTTGTCCATAACTCTTTCGTTCCATTCGTATTCTCCGTTCTTATTCACAATCCATTCTCCTTCACTGAGAAAATAAATAATTGTAGTTCTCTCCATTACATCCATTATACCTGTAAAAAAAATTACAAACCGAATGTCACGTTACCGGAATGACTATGTGACCTATGTAACTATGTGACCGATGTGACTTTGTGATCCATGTAACCCATGTGACTCACTGTGACCCCTGTGACTCATTATGACCCATGAGACTAACTGTTACCGGAATAACTATGTGACCCATGTGACCCATGTGACCCACGTGGCTCTATGACCTATGCGACCCATGTGACCCATGTGACTCACTATGACCCATGAGACTAACTATTACCGGAATGACTATGTGGCCTATGTGATCCATGTGACTCTGTGACCCATGTGACTCTGTCACCCATGTGACCTATGTGACCCATATGACCCATATGACTCTGTCACCCATGTAACTCATATGGCTCATATGCCCAAATGTCTCATGTGACTCGATTTTTCCCAATAAAACATAGTAAACAACTCAAAAACAAGGAAAACCCCACAAAATAATAGTATTTAGTCGGAACATACCAATTTGCATGATTCTATTTGATTTTCCGCTAATTTCCATGAGATTTGAAGCAGTTTCGCAAATTATCGAAGGGAGCAAAAGCAAATCGGATATACAACCACCCAAATTGCATTCTTCTTTGTCGGAGTTGTTGGTAGTCCAACCACGAAATCCATTGCTATAGAGTCCCACTTCCACTCCGGAATCTCTAATGGCTGCAACAAATTATGAAAATAAAGTTGATGATTGTTTTTGTGGTTTTGAAAGTTGCAGAAAATTAAATGAGAGAAATAAAATCAAAGCAAGCAATAATTCAAGAGAAGATAATCGATGGAAAAGGTTATGGGAATCGGGATTCACCGATCATGCAAGGATGTCGTAAAGAGTTATGGACCTAGATCATGCTTGTTCTAAAGTGAGGGATTCGAAGACTAAGGTCGGGTTCGACTCTTTCGAGTCGAATACCCGCTATCCAAGAGAGCACTCTATCCACTTTCGTGGCTTAGAGTAAAATCCCGAATGCATTAAATTTTCTTGTCACGATCCTAAAGTGGATTGAACCGAATTTCTTCGCATTCAATCTCAACCCATTTCAATGAATACACCAAGAACCAAGAATCCATGTTTCCATGAAATTCTCAACTCTAAATTCTACCCATAAGATTTTCATCAAATGGGAGGCATTAAACACCATTCATCAAACTCTAGCAATCAAACCCAAACAATTGCATCACTCAATTCAACAAATCCTAGGTTTCCCTAAACATTCATTCAAGAGAGATATACTTGAAGAACACAATTTTCATTCAATGCAAGGGTTTGAAAGCATAAACTAAACACAATCTTGGGTCCAAAGGTGAATACAAGCATCCTTACATGAGGGCTAATCCCTCATCCCACAACAAGAGACTACTCACAAACCATGTTCAAGAACACCAAAATGGCTAGAGGAAACATAGAGAGAGAAAGGGAAAGAGATGCATAATAGGATCTTCAATCTTCAAGCCAAAGCAAACTCCTTGTTTCTCCTTCATGATTTCGGCCCTAGGTCTTCTGGAGGAGAGAAAATCGCTGTTTTTTTCATTCCCAAATCGAGCTCCCCTCAAAAGTCCGAAAAAATCGGACTAAATCAGTTCCAGGTTACGCGGTCAGCCGGACCAGGTCTTGGTCCGGCGGACCTGGAGTAAATGAAGGAAGCGCAAAATATGGTCCTGGTCCGGCTGACCAAAATTGGTCAGCTCCGGACCAGGTCTTCAGTGGATGCACTCCGGCTGACTAGGTAGGCGAGTGGCGGAATGGCGAATGGCAGAGGTGTAGGTCAGCTCTGGACCAGTTTTTCTTCGGGTCTGGTCAGGACGTTCGGCTCGGAGTCCGCTGGCTGACTAAGGAAGCTCGTGATCCTGGTTTGGCTGACCAGAACTGGTCAGCTCCGGACCAGACTTTGATTTTGCCTGGTCAATTCGTCTTCGGCGTGGTTCGGCGGATTGGCTGAGCACGCAACACACCTGGTCCGGCTGACCACAACTGGTCAGCTCGGACCAGGCCTTCTCTTTCGTCTGGTCAGGGGCTTGGCTCAGCGCTGGGGACGGACTTGTGGACAGTCTCCTGGTCCGCCGGACAAGGATTGGTTAGGGGCGGACCAGGTGAACTCTGTGAACTTTCTACTTCTTTTCTCCTCGGCCCGACTAGATGAACTGAGCAGACTTGGTCCGCCGGAGTGGAGTCTGGTCAAGGGCGGACCAATGGTCTGTTTTCTCCGATTCTCGCCGAATTTGTGCGTTATGCCCTCGGGGTCCTGCAAAGTCAAGAAATAACCCCGAGGGCATAACGCACAAATTCGGCGAGAATCGGAGAAAACAGACCATTGGTCCGCCCTTGACCAGACTCCACTCCGGCGGACCAAGTCTGCTCAGTTCATCTAGTCGGGCCGAGGAGAAAAGAAGTAGAAAGTTCACAGAGTTCACCTGGTCCGCCCCTAACCAATCCTTGTCCGGCGGACCAGGAGACTGTCCACAAGTCCGTCCCCAGCGCTGAGCCAAGCCCCTGACCAGACGAAAGAGAAGGCCTGGTCCGAGCTGACCAGTTGTGGTCAGCCGGACCAGGTGTGTTGCGTGCTCAGCCAATCCGCCGAACCACGCCGAAGACGAATTGACCAGGCAAAATCAAAGTCTGGTCCGGAGCTGACCAGTTCTGGTCAGCCAAACCAGGATCACGAGCTTCCTTAGTCAGCCAGCGGACTCCGAGCCGAACGTCCTGACCAGACCCGAAGAACAACTGGTCCAGAGCTGACCTACACCTCTGCCATTCGCCATTCCGCCACTCGCCTACCTAGTCAGCCGGAGTGCATCCACTGAAGACCTGGTCCGGAGCTGACCAATTTTGGTCAGCCGGACCAGGACCATATTTTGCGCTTCCTTCATTTACTCCAGGTCCGCCGGACCAAGACCTGGTCCGGCTGACCGCGTAACCTGGAACTGATTTAGTCCGATTTTTTCGGACTTTTGAGGGGAGCTCGATTTGGGAATGAAAAAAACAGCGATTTTCTCTCCTCCAGAAGACCTAGGGCCGAAATCATGAAGGAGAAACAAGGAGTTTGCTTTGGCTTGAAGATTGACGATTCTATTGAGCATATCTTTCCCTTTCTCTCTCTATGTTTCCTCTAGCCATTTTGGTGTTCTTGAACATGGTTTGTGAGTAGTCTCTTGTTGTGGGATGAGGGATTAGCCCTCATGTAAGGATGCTTGTATTCACCTTTGGACCCAAGATTGTGTTTAGTTTATGCTTTCAAACCCTTGCATTGAATGAAAATTGTGTTCTTCAAGTATATCTCTCTTGAATGAATGTTTAGGGAAACCTAGGATTTGTTGAATTGAGTGATGCAATTGTTTGGGTTTGATTGCTAGAGTTTGATGAATGGTGTTTAATGCCTCCCATTTGATGAAAATCTTATGGGTAGAATTTAGAGTTGAGAATTTCATGGAAACATGGATTCTTGGTTCTTGGTGTATTCATTGAAATGGGTTGAGATTGAATGCGAAGAAATTCGGTTCAATCCACTTTAGGATCGTGACAAGAAAATTTAATGCATTCGGGATTTTACTCTAAGCCACGAAAGTGGATAGAGTGCTCTCTTGGATAGCGGGTATTCGACTCGAAAGAGTCGAACCCGACCTTAGTCTTCGAATCCCTCACTTTAGAACAAGCATGATCTAGGTCCATAACTCTTTACGACATCCTTGCATGATCGGTGAATCCCGATTCCCATAACCTTTTCCATCGATTATCTTCTCTTGAATTATTGCTTGCTTTGATTTTATTTCTCTCATTTAATTTTCTGCAACTTTCAAAACCACAAAAACAATCATCAACTTTATTTTCATAATTTTCCTAGTTTTAGTCGATTCCTAGCTTAACCGTTTAAGTCCTTGTGTTCGACCCCGGTACTACGACATTCGTATACTTGCGGATTAGTTATTTTCGGGTTACAAATTTAAGACTCATCACGCAAGTGATCAAGTTTTTGGCGCCGTTGCCGAGGACTTTTTACGGTTTCCATAGCTAGGATAGATTGACTCTAGGTCAGTATTTCCGGAGTCTTTGATTTTTTCGGTTTGATTTTTTGTGTGTTTGTTCACTTCCTTTTTCTTTGAGTGTTTGTATGATTTTTATTTTTCTCTTGAGTCAATTTTCCTTTCTTTCTTTTATTTCTTGATTTTTCTGTTTTTATTTTCTGTTATTTGTATTTTTCTGGACTTTTCTGGACTTTTTCTGGATTTTTCGGGACCTCTTTGGACACTTTCAGATTTTCTTGGACTTTTCCGGAGTTATTCTGGACATTTTCTTGACTTTTCTAAATTTTTCTAGATTTTTTCCGATTTTTCTGGACTTTTCCGGGATCGTTCTGGACTTTTTCGGGTGCTTCTTTCTATTCTCTGCCTTTTTATTTTCTGCGATTCACCTTCTCTACCTTTTTCTGGACTTTGATTTTTGCAGGTTCCCTTAGTGCATGAGCAGACGTTCCATTCGAAGACAACTCGATCCTGATTTTGAGCTTGCCTTTGACGGGACATAGACAGAACGGAAAGAAAAATCCGCAGAAAACGAAGAGAGGACAGAATGGCAGAAGAGGCAGCAAGGGGTGAAGCGCCGCCAAGAGAGCACGACGCCCAAGCATACTCAGTTGCTCTCGTATATCAACCGACCACTCTTAGACCATTTTGAGCTGCTGCCACAGTTTATTCAGATGCTTAATCAGATGAGCTTCAGAGGGAGGTATAATGAGGATCCGAATTCTCATCTTACACAGTTTAAGATGTTGTGTCGAACCATCAAGAAGCCGCAAGGGATAACAATGGAAGACGCGATGATCGAGGCATTTCCTTCTCTTTCATGGACAAGGCGCGAGATTGGCTCTATACCTTGGAGCCAAATTCTATTTCTACATGGGACGGGATGGAAGAGAAGTTCATGATGAAATACTACTCGCCCATGAAGACATAGCTAGCCTTGAACAAGATCAACTCCTTCGCTCAAGATGATGATGAGACCTTGTATGATGCTTGGGAGAGATTCAAGGAGTATCAGAGAATGTGTCCGCACCACGATATGGATAACAAATATCTCCACTCTACTTTCATACATGGCCTTAGGGACGACACAAGAGGATGGGTTGATGCAGCATGCAGAGGCAACGTGTATGATCTCTCTTTCGAGGCTTTAGAAGCGCAGATTGCTAAAATGGCGAAAGGGAGAAGCATTTCAGGGGAAATGGGCAGCAGGCGATCTTTGCTTAAGGCTGATGTCAAAGGGGATGCTAGTGAGTCTTCTACTTTACAGGCCGTTCTTTCGGAGCTCTCTGCCATCAAGCTACAGCTTGCTAGGTCCGGTTCATCAAACCCGCAGAAGGTTAAACCGGGTTTACCTCTAACACAATTCTAAGTGGATCTTCATGTCGTCTTGCTAGAGGCTAACCATGACTTGTGGTTCGGGAAAGGTTCCCAAAGTCACTACCACTTAGAATGGGCCTACAAGGTCACACACCACTAGGGATGGACTTATATGTGAAGAATCCGAAGAATGGAAACGAGATTTGACCGAAACGAGCATGAAAAAGAGTTTTCAGCATGTTGGTCCGGAGTTAACCAAGTTTGGTCAGCCCTGGACCAAGTTGGTCAGTCCTGGTGGTCCGGAAGTCGGTTAGTGGTCCTCTGTCCAGGTCTGGTCCGGCTAATCAGGCTCTGATACCATTGTTGGGATATCTACGGGTTCCTAGCATGCGATCATATCGATCTAGGGTTTGGTTTACTAGGTTTCATGCAGCGGAAGAAGATTAAACCTAGTCAAATGTCACACGCAACCAAACTTGCAAAATCCGAAAGACCATGTATATCACCGAGCAAATCGTTATTTACCTCGTTCTCGATGAAACTTGAAGCAAAGTTCGATCCGGGGCCTGTTCTAAATCACTTCTACACGTATCCACACCGACGGGAAGGATTCCAAATGATTTGGAACATATCTGCTAGGATTAGTGAAGAAAAGGGTAACTCGAGAGACCGGATCTAATCCCGAGAAGCTCAAAAACGAAAAGAATTAATTCTCTAGGGTTCTTAGATGTCTCTCTGAGTTTTAAGGCGACCTTAATTAAGTTTGGACAAAATCCCAAACTTAAATAAGCTTAGAAAACCCTAAATCCGAATTTTAGGAAATTTCCAGATCCTGGTCCGTCGGACCAAGAGCTTGGTCCGACGGACCAAGCTCAGTCCGTTCCCTTCAGACCGCCTGACCTCGAGCCTTGGTCCGGCTGACCCGTGCTTGTTATATGATTGCATGATTTTAATCGTTAAATTGCATGTAATCATTGAATCTATGCATGTTTAATGATATTTGTGATTGTTGAATGATGCATGGATGGTATGGAGTCTGGGACGGGTTAACGGTTCGACGAAACGGGGGCGAAACCCTAATTTTCGAAATCTGAAAAATCTGTTCCGAATCTGATCTGTCTGCGGTCAGCCGGACCAAGAGTTGGTCAGCCGGACCAAGAGTTGGTCAGCCGGACCAGCAGACAGATCAGACTCCGGACTGCGTTTTGGTCAGGAGGACCAAAGTTCTCGCTGGTCAGCCCCGGACCAAAAGTTGGTCCGACGGACCAAGCGAGAACAGTTCAGGGCCGAGATGAGAACCGAGCTGACCAAGGGAACAGACTGAGTTGGTCCGGAGCTGACCAAGTTTGGTCAGCCCCGGACCAACTCCAGTTTTGAACTGAGTCTGATTCCAAGTCAGCTCGGAGCAGGAGAGACAGACTGAGTTGGTCCGGGGCTGACCAGACTTGGTCAGCTTTAGACCAAGCTCAGAATTTTCTCAAAAACGGTAGAACGACGGACCAGAGAAGCTTACCAAGGTCAGTCCGACGGACCAGATTCTGGTCAGCTCCGGACTGGACCTCAGACACTTCTCAAGTATGAAATTTTGTCCTTTTCCTCATGATTAATCTTAAGCTATTACCGCACATTAGTAGAGCAGTTGTCAAGGTCTCGATCGTCATGGTTACGGGTCATGCCCTAGCTGAGCGTGCCTGACTATCTTAGTGAGACAGTATGGAGAAATCGTGATTCTCATAGCTCGAATATGGTTGAGCTTGAATTGGGTTATCAAGTCGGACTTGGACCTGATGGTAAGGATGGGATGAGAAACATGCAGTGATAGCGTATCACTATCCCATACTCATCTAGGAGTCATATATGATATAATTGACAATGCATTGTCTACCTAAATAGCATGGTTTTGAGCGTCATGCCCTAGCTGACTCAAAAACATGTGAAATATAGATCCTAACTCACTTAGAAACTCATTGAAGGTGTTTTTTTTAGTGGGAGCCTGTCATATTGCATCTATTATCTGTGATAGTATGTGTACTAAGCGACTTGCATGTTTTTCTGTCTATTTGTTTGTCTTTTTCTGTAGAATATGACTACTGCAGGTAATCTGGCTAATCTTTCCATGCGATCCATCCTGGATCGAGAGAGACTCACTGGTGGAAACTTTCTCGACTGGTACCGCAACCTGAGAATTGTTCTCAAACATGAGCGGAAGCTCTACGTGCTGGAAGAAGTCGTTCCTGAGGATGAACCAGTGGCCAATGCGCCCAGGGCTATCAGAGATGCTTACCATAAACACATCAATGACAACCTGGACGTGACCTGTCTGATGCTCGGATCTATGTCGGCTTAGTTGCAGAAACAACTCGAAGGAACTGATGCCTTCGAGATGATCGAGCATCTCAGGACTATGTTCGAGGAACAGGCAAGGGTCGAACGATTTAACGTCCTTAAGAACCTGGTCAACTGTAAGATGACCAATCGTTCACCCATGAGTACTCATATCCTCAAGATGAAGGGTTATCTAGAGGATCTTAACAGACTAGGTTTGGAGGTTTGTCGTGAATTGGCAGTAGACCTAGTTCTTCAATCCCTGCAGGATAGTTTTGACCAGTTTGTCATGAACTATAACATGCATGGGATGGAGAAGGACTTGACCGAGCTACATGGGATGTTACGATCGGCCGAGGAACTAGTTGCTTTAGTGACTTTGCTTAGAGAGTATAGGCATGCCTTGGGTTACACGTTGAATGATATTAGAGGCATTAGTCCATCTCTTTGTATGCATCGCATTCACTTAGAGGATAGCTCCAAAACCTCCATTGAGTATCAGCGTAAGTTGAATCCCACCATGAAGGAGGTAGTGAAGAAAGAGGTGCTTAAACTGTTAGATGTGGGTATCATTTACCCGATTTCGGATAGTGCATGGGTTAGTCCCGTGCAAGTTGTTTCAAAGAAGTATCACTGTAGTGGAAAACGAGCATAATGAGTTGATTTCCACTAGGACGGTTACGGGTTGGAGGATGTGCATTGATTATAGGAAGCTGAATTCGAACACCCGTAAGGACCATTTTCCTTTACACTTCATCGACCAAATGCTAGAGAGGTTAGCCTTGCATTCCCATTTCTGCTTTCTTGATGGCTACTCGGGATTCCCCATCCTCCCTAGCGATCAGGAAAAGACCATCTTTACATGCCCATATGGCACCTTCGCATACCGTAGGATGCCTTTTGGTTTGTGTAATGCACCGGCTGTTGGGTTTCCTGGGATCTCATGAGCGAATCCTATTCCTAAGAGATCGATTCTAGGGTTTGCGCAGCGGATGTAAAACGAAAATTTTTGATAAAACCCTAAAACCTATCATGCATGATCTTGTAGAAACGTTAGAACGCTTACCTCAATCGATCCGGGACCTGTATCAATTGATGTGTTCGTCCGATCACTGTAGACAGGAAGAATACCTTGCCCTCTACACATATCCACACGGTGGAAAGGATTCCAACGGTTGGAACTCGTCTGCTAGGACTGAAGAACACTTTCTTCTTTGCGCAAGGGTTTCAGGGATTTTTCTCTAGGTTTTTCCACTCTCAAAAACTCCCCAAAGGGTCTGAAAGTCGTCCCAAGAGTCTTTCGAGGCTCACCCTCAAGTTAATCCCACTTAAAACCCTAATTAGAGCGAGTTTTTCCAAAAGCGTTTGGAATCCTTCCCGTCGGTGTGGATACGTGTAGAGGAGCTGTACTTTCAGCTCTTGGTGATTAAAACAGGCCCTGGATCGATTGCTACTTTCAGATCTTCAGGAAAGAGGTAAGTATTCGATTCCTACGGTGATATACACGATCTGTCGGGGTTTTACGGATGATTTTGGTTGCGTGTGACGTTTGACTAGGTTTAGATTATCCTTCCGCTGCATGAAACCTAGTAAACCAAACCCTAGATCGATATGATCGCATGCTAGGAATCCGTAGCCTAAAACCCAACAACCAAGGCCAAATAGTCTGCGCTCCGATTCCAGGTCAGCCGGACCAAGGAAACGGATCGAGTTGGTCCGGAGCTGTCCAAGTTTGGTCAGCCCCGGACCAAGCTCAGTTTTCGAACTGTCCGATTCCTGGTCAGCTCGGAGCAGGAGAAACAGACTGAGTTGGTCCGGGGCTGACCAAATCTGGTCAGCTCCAGACCAAACTCAGAATTTCTCCGAAAACGGACAGAACGGCGGACCAGAGAAGCTGACCAAGGTCAGTCCGGCGGACCAGATTCTGGTCAGCTCCGGACTGGACCTCAGACACTTCTCAAGTCCGAAATTTTGTCCTCTTCCTCATGATTAATCTCAAGCTATTACCGCCCATTAGTAGAGCAACTGTCAAGGCCTCGATCGTCATGGTTACGGGTTCATGCCCTAGCTGAGCGTGCCTGATTATCTTGGTGAGGCAGTATGGAGAAATCGTGATTCTCATAGCTCGAATATGGTTGAGCTTGAATTGGGTTATCAAGTCGGACTTGGATCTGATGGTAAGGATGGGATGAGGAACATGCAGTGATAGCTTATCACTATCCCATACTCATCTAGGAATCATATAGGATGTGATTGACAATGTGTTGTCTACCTAAATAGCATGTTTTTGAGCGTCATGCCCTAGCTGACTCAGAAGCATGTGAAATATGGATCCTAGCTCACTTAGAAACTCATTGAGGGTGTTTTTTCTTAGTGGGAGCCTGTCATATTGCATCTATTGTCTGTGTTAGTATGTGTACTAAGCGACTTGCATGTTTTTCTGTCTATTTGTTTGTCTTTTTCTGTAGAATGTGACTGCTGCAGGTAATCTGGCTAATCTCTCCATGCGATCCATTCTGGATCGGGAGAGACTCACTGGTGGAAACTTTCTCGACTGGTACCGCAACCTGAGAATTGTTCTCAGGCATGAGCGGAAGCTCTACGTGCTGGAAGAAGCCGTTCCTGAGGATGAACCAGCGGCCAATGCGCCCAGGGCTGTTAGAGATGCTTACCATAAGCACATCAATGACAACCTGGACGTGACCTGCCTGATGCTCGGATCAATGTCGGCTGAGTTGCAGAAACAACTCGAAGGAACTGATGCCTTCGAGATGATCGAGCATCTCAGGACTATGTTCGAGGAACAGGCGAGGGTCGAACGATTTAACGTCCTTAAGAACCTGGTCAACTGTAAGATGACCAATGGTTCACCCGTGAGTACTCATATCCTCAAGATGAAGGGTTATCTAGAGGATCTTGACAGACTAGGGTTGGATGTTAGTCGTGAATTGGCTGTAGACCTAGTTCTTCAATCCCTGCAGGATAGTTTTGACCAGTTTGTCATGAACTATAACATGCATGGGATGGAGAAGGACTTGACCGAGCTACATGGGATGTTGCGATCGGCCGAGCAGAACATCAAAGTCGAGAAAAGTGTCCTAGTGGTTGGAAAGAGTTCCAACAAAAGGAAGCGTTCCAAGAGCAAGAAAGGCAAGGGCAAGACGGCAATTGTTGCCGCCGAGCCTAAGTCTAAGGCTGAGAAGGGAGAGTGTCATTTCTGCCATGCCATTGGGCATTGGCGCAGAAACTGCAAACTCTACCTGGAAGATCAAAAGAAGAAGAAGCTTGCAGAAGCTTCATCTTCAGGTATCTACGTTATAGAAGCTAACTTGTTTACTTCTACATCTTGGGTATAAGATACCGGATGTGCCTCACACATTTGTGAAAATGTGCAAGGACTGAGAAGAAGTAGACAGCTGGCGAAGGGAGAAGTGGATCTCCCCGTCGGGAATGGAGCAAAAGTTGCTGCATTAACCGTCGGGACTTACGATCTCACTTTACCTTCTGGCCTTGTATTGGAGTTGCATGATTGTTATTTTGTACCTGCCATCAGCAGGA
>NW_010961398.1:31195-34031 GCF_000463585.1 Tarenaya hassleriana | reverse complement strand
AGGGTCGAACGATTTAATGTCCTTAAGAACCTGGTCAACTGTAAGATGACCAATGGTTCACCCGTGAGTACTCATATCCTCAAGATGAAGGGTTATCTAGAGGATCTTGACAGACTAGGGTTGGATGTTATTCGTGAATTGGCTGTAGACCTAGTTCTTCAATCCCTGCCGGATAGTTTTGACCAGTTTGTCATGAACTATAACATGCATGGGATGGAGAAGGACTTGACCGAGCTACATGGGATGTTGTGATCGGCCGAGCATAACATCAAAGTCGAGAAAAGTGTCCTAGTGGTTGGAAAGAGTTCCAACAAAAGGAAGCGTTCCAAGAGCAAGAAAGGCAAGGGCAAGACGGTAATTGTTGCCGTCGAGCCTAAGTCTAAGGCTGAGAAGGGAGAGTGTCATTTCTGCCATGCCATTGGGCATTGGCGCAAAAACTGCAAACTCTACCTGGAAGATCAAAAGAAGAAGAAGCTTGCAGAAGCTTCATCTTCAGGTATCTTCGTTATAGAAGCTCACTTGTTTACTTCTACATCTTGGGTATTAGATACCAGATGTGCCTCACACATTTGTGGAAATGTGAAGGGCCTGAGAAGAAGTAGGCAGCTGGCAAAGGGAGAAGTGGATATCCGCGTCGGAAATGGAGCAAAAGTTGCTGCGTTGACTGTCGGGATTTATGATCTTACTTTACCTTCTGGACTTGTGTTAGAATTACATGATTGTTATTTTGTACCTGCAATTAGCAGGAATATTATTTCGATTTCATGTTTGGATTCTGATGGTTTTCGTTTTGTCATTGAGAACAAAACTTTATCTATTTATAGAGGCGCTTTATTTTATGGTAATGGTTACCTGTTTAATGGCCTTTATATTTTGGATGATAAACCGTCTAGACACAGTTCAATCTATAACGTTAGTACCAAGCGGTTTAAGGCGAACGACTTAAACCCGACCTATCTCTGGCATTGTCGACTTGGCCACATCAACGAGAAACGCATAGCGAAGCTTCATTCTGATGGACTTCTTGATTCTTTTGATTATGAATCAATCGAATCATGCGATTCCTGTTTGATGGGCAAGATGACAAAATCTCCTTTTACTAGAAAAGGAGAAAGGGCTACAGAGTTGCTAGAACTCATACATAGTGATGTGTGCGGTCCTATGAGCTCACCCGCTAGAGGAGGTTATCTGTACTTTGTTACGTTTACTGATGATTTCAGTAGGTACGGTTATGTCTACTTGATGAGACATAAATCTGAAACACATGAATTGTTCAAGATTTTCAGAAACGAGGTACAGAACCAACTTGGCAAGACGATCAAGTTGCTTCGACCTGATCGAGGTGGCGAGTATATGAGCCAAGAGTTCACTGACTATCTGGCAGATTGTGGGATTGTCTCACAGCTGACTCCACCTGGAACGCCACAATGGAATGGCGTTTCCGAGAGGAGGAACCGAACCTTATTGGATATGGTACGATCTATGATGAGTCAGGTCGATCTTCCTAAATCCTTCTGGGGATATGCTTTGGAAACAGCAGCGCTTATACTGAACAACTGTCCAACAAAGTCGGTTCAGAAGACTCCATATGAGATATGGACTGGGAAGCGTCTTAACGTTTCTACGATTTCAATAGCAGCATGGTTCTAGGGTTCTATAATTTTTGTTTTACATCCGCTGCGCAAACCCTAGAATCGATCTCTTAGGAATAGGATTCGCTCATGAGATCCCAGGAAACCCAACAGTCTCCAAGAGAGTCAGTGGGAGTAGAATAGATCTCTAAGAAGTTCGAGAACCACAAATAGTCGAAGAATCGAGTGAACAGGTCGAAACAGTTCGACCTGTATCACAAGTTGTTGAGACAACATCTCCTAGTGAACCTCGGAGATTTGGTAGAATTCGCCAAGAGCCTACAAGATATGGTTTTCTTGTGACTGGAAACGACGAACTCATGTTGTTAGACCATGCCGAGCCTACGTCGTATTCAGAGGCTGTGGCGAGTTCCGATTCCGAGAAATGGCACCAGGCCATGGAGTCTGAGATGCAATCCATGTACGACAACAAAGTGTGGACTTTGGTCAATTCGTTCAATGGTATTAAGACCATTGGATGCAAGTGGGTTTTCAAGAAGAAAACCGACATGGATGGCATCGTGCATACCTATAAGGCACAACTCGTCGCGAAAGGGTTTCGTCAAATTCATGGTATAGACTATGATGAAACTTTTTCTCCAGTCGTGATGCATAAATCCATACGGATTCTGCTAGCCATACCTGCATATTATGACTACGAGATATGGCAGATGGACGTCAAGACCGCATTCCTTAACGGGAATCTGCTCGAGGATGTGTACATGGCACAACCCTAGGGCTTTGTCGATCCTAAGAGTCCGAGGAAGGTATGCAAACTTCAGAGATCCATTTATGGGCTGAAGCAGGCTTCGAGGAGCTAGAATCTTCGATTTGATGAGGCAGTCAAAACGTTTGGCTTCCTGCAAAATGAAGATGAACCATGTGTTTACAAGAAGGTCAGTGGAAGCGCAGTAGTCTTCCTTGTACTTTATGTGGATGATATATTGCTCATCGGAAATGACATTCCTACCTTGCAAGGAGTAAAATCCTGGCTAGGATCGGTCTTTTCGATGAAGGACTTAGGAGAAGCCGCCTATATTCTAGGAATCAAGATCTATAGAGATAGATCGAGAAGGCTTCTTGGTCTAAGTCAGAGTACATACATTGACAAGGTCTTGAATCAGTTCAAGATGCAAGACTCCAAGAGGGGTGCCTTGCCAATGGGACATGACATTGCTCTTAGCAAGACTCAGTGTCCAAACACA
>NW_010961398.1:28777-30614 GCF_000463585.1 Tarenaya hassleriana | reverse complement strand
GATGATAATATTGTCGACCCATTGACGAAGCCTCTCCCTTCGTCAAAACATGATGGTCATGTTAAGGGTATGGGGGTTAGATGCTTGTAGGATAGATCATATAGCATAGTGGGAGATTGTTGGTTGTAATGCTCTAGGATGATCCATGATATGACATTTTACTTTGTATTGATTCATTGATTTATGAATGCATTACATTCCCGTTATATGATTGGTATGTTTGTTATATTTCGGTATCCTTGAATCATTATAGAATGATTCTAAACTCCCTGGTCAGTTATCATTGTGGGAACAATGATGAATTAAGACTAGCATGAGGTGTGATTGATGCATTGGATGCATATCACAATCATGGGTACTCGTTGTGAACGAGTGACTGGATGACCCGCATGAGATTGTCACATGGGCAGAGTCATGACTTGAATCTCATACAGCGGTTCGTTTATGGATCCTCATACCTGAGATGTCTAGAGTATCTGATATGAGGAGTGGCGTGTCTTGACTGCGTCAAACGTCGTCTTTAACCGGATGATTATAACGGCGTTGATCAGATACATTCACGAATCATATGGAGATAGTATACATGCAATATGGGACTTGTCACCTCCTTAATAGGAGAGATATCGCTGGGCCCTTTCGTGGAAATCGGACTATGAAAACGCGTGGCCACGCTATAGATGAAGTTGCATCTATTTCACTAGTCGGTTTACCAAGACGAAAAAGCGGTTGAACTTGAAGGGTGGCTCAAACCATGCCCTTGTTCAACATATGATATCGTGAGACAAAGGATCAGAATTCGAGCTGTTAATGCCTTGGTTAGATCACCTCTAACTCAATTCTAAATGGGTGGTCATGGCGTCTTGCTAGAGGCTAACCATGACTTGTGGTTCGGGAAAGGTTCCTAAAGTCACTACCACTTAGAATGGGCCTACAGGGTCACACACCAATAGGGATGGACTTATACGTGAAGAATACGAAGAATGGAAACGAGATTTGACCGAAACGAGCATGAAAAGGAGTTTTCAGTGCGTTGGTCCGGAGCTGACCAAGTTTGGTCAGCCCCAGACCAAGTTTGGTCAGTCCGGGAGGTCCGGAAGCTCGGTCTGCGGTCATCTGTCCAGGCCTGGTCTGACTGACCAAGAGTTTTCTAATCTTATTTAAGTTTGGGGTTTCGTCCAACCTTAATTAAGGCCGACCTAAAACTCAGAGAAACATCCTAGAACCTAGAGAAGCTGTTCTCTTCGATTTCTATTGTCCCGGGATTGGATCTCGTCTCTTGAGTTACCCTTTTCTTCACTAATCCTAGCAGATTCGTTCCAAATCGTTTGGAATCCTTCCCGTCGGTGTGGATACGTGTAGAGGAGCTGTACTTTCAGCTCTTGGTGATTTAGAACAGGCCCGGATCGAAATAAACTTCAAGTCTCATCGAGAACGAGGTAAGTAACGATTCCCTCGGTGATATACACGATCTTTCGGGTTTTGCGAGTTTGGTTGCGTGTGACGTTTGACTAGGTTTAGATCTTTCTTCCGCTGCATGAAACCTAGTAAACCAAACCCTAGATCGATATGATCGCATGCTAGGAACCCGTAGATAACCCAACAGAAGCTAACTTGTTTACTTCTACATCGTGGGTATTGGATACCGGATGTGCCTCGCATATTTGTGAAAATGTGCAAGGGCTGCAGGGAAGTAGACAATTGGCGAAGGGAGAAGTAGATCTCTGCGTCGGGAATGGAGCAAAAGTTGCTGCATTAACCGTCGGGACTTATGATCTGACTTTACCTTCTGGCCTTGTATTGGAGTTGCATGATTGTTATTTTGTACCTGCCATCAGCA
>NW_010961398.1:18722-27875 GCF_000463585.1 Tarenaya hassleriana | reverse complement strand
CAGATTCATGGTCTAGACTATGATGAAACCTTTTCACCAGTTGTGATGCTTAAATCCATACGGATTCTGCTAGCCGTAGCTGTGTATTATGACTACGAGATATGGCAGATGGACGTCAAGACCGCATTCCTTAACGGGAATCTGCTCGAGGATGTGTACATGACGCAACCCGAGGGCTTTGTTGATCCTAAGAGTCCACGGAAAGTATGCAAACTTCAGAGATCCATTTATGGACTGAAGCAGGCTTCGAGGAGCTGGAATCTTCGATTTGACGAGGCAGTCAAAACGTTTGGCTTCCTGCAAAATGAAGATGAGCCATGTGTTTACAAGAAGGTCAGTGGGAGCGCAGTAGTCTTCCTTGTACTTTATGTAGATGATATATTGCTCATCGGAAATGACATTCCTACCTTGCAAGGAGTAAAATCATGGTTAGGATCGGTCTTTTCGATGAAAGACTGAGGAGAAGCCGCCTATATTCTAGGAATCAAGATCTATAGAGATAGATCGAGAAGGCTTCTTGGTCTAAGTCAGAGTACATACATTGACAAGGTCTTGAATCGGTTCAAGATGCAAGACTCCTAGAGGGGTGCCTTGCCAATGGGACATGACGTTGCTCTTAGCAAGACTCAGTGTCCAAAGACACAGGATGAGCAAGAGCGCATGAGTAGGATTCCATATGCCTCAGCAATTGGATCCATCATGTATGCCATGTTGTGTACTCGTCCAGATGTATCATATGCATTGAGCATGACTAGTAGATATCAATCTACACCAGGTGAGGCTCACTGGATTGCGGTCAAGAACATCCTTAAGTACTTGAGAAGGACTAAGGATTTGTTCTTGGTGTATGGCGGATTGAAAGACGAGCTCGCTATAAGTGGTTATACCGATGCTAGTTTCCAAACCGACAGAGATGACTTCAGATCGCAGTCAAGTTATGTTTTCTGCCTGAACGGTGGGGCTATCAGTTGGAAGAGTTCCAAACAGCCAACCGTTGCAGATTCGACTACAGAAGCCGAGTACATAGCAGCATCGGATGCAGCTAAAGAAGCTGTTTGGATCAGGAAATTCGTGGGAGACCTGGGCGTCATTCCTAGCATTGCAGATCCCATCCAGTTGTATTGTGACAACAATGGTGCGATTGCGCAAGCTAAGGAACCCCGGTCACACCAGAGATCCAAACACATACTCAGGCGATTTCACTTGATCAGAGAAATCATCGACAGAGGAGACGTGAAGATAAGCAGAGTGTCGACAGATGATAATATTACCGACCCATTGACAAAGCCTCTCCCTTCGTCAAAACATGATGGTCATGTTAAGGGTATAGGGATTAGATGCTTGTAGGATAGATCATAGAGCATAGTGGGAGATTGTTGGTTGTAATGCTCTAGGATAATTCATGATATGACATTTTACTTTGTATTGATTCATTGATTTATGAATGCATTACATCCCCGTTATATGATTGGCATGTTTGTTATATTGCGGTTATCCTTGAATCATCATAGAATGATTCTAAACACCCTGGTCAGTTATCATTGTGGGAACAATGATGAATTAAGACTAGCATGAGGTGTGATCGATGCATTGAATGCATGTCACAATCATGGGTACTCGTTGTAAACGAGTGACTGGATGACCCGCATGAGATTGTCACATGGACAGAGTCATGACTAGAATCTCATACAGCGGTTCGTTCTTGGATCCTCAGACCTGAGATGTCTAGAGTATCTGATATGAGGAATGACGTGTCTTGACTGCGTCAAACGTCGTCTTTAACCGGATGATCATAACGGCGTTGATCAGATACGTTCACAAATCATATGGAGATAATAGACATGCAATATGGAACTTATCACCTCCTCAATAGGAGAGATATCGCCGGGCCCTCTCGTGGAAGTCGGACTATGAAAATGCGTGGCCACGCTATAGATGAAGTTGCATCTATTTTATTAGTCGATTTGCCAAGACGAGAAAGCAGTTGAACTTGAAGGGTGGCTCAAACCATGCCCTTATTCAACATATGATATCGTGAGACAAATGATCAGAATTCGAGCTGTTAATGCCTTGGTTAGATCACCTCTAACTCAATTCAACGTGGGTGGTCATAGGGTCTTGCTAGGGGCTAACCATGACTTGTAGATCAGGAATGGTTCTCGAGGCTGCTGCCACTGCGAATGGGCCTACAGGGTCACACACCATTAGGGATGGACTTATATGTGAAGTTTCGGAAAGGAAGACTTGGATTTGGTCGGAAAAATCGTTTTCGGATCAAATCAGAGTGTCGGGACGGTTTCAGCCTTCTGACAAAGGTTCCTAAAGTCACTACCACTTAGAATGGGCCTACAGGGTCACACACCAATAGGGATGGACTTATACGTGAAGAATCCGAAGAATGGAAACGAGATTTGACCGAAACGAGCACGAAAAGGAGTTTTCAGTGCGTTGGTCTGGAGCTGACCAAGTTTGGTCAGCCCCGGACCAAGTTGGTCAGATCAGGCAGTCCGGAAGCTCAGTCCGAGGTCATCTGTCCAGGTCTGGTCCGGCTGACCAAGAGTTGGTCAGCCCCGGACCAGGCGCTGGAGTCAGGCGGACCGAGGAGCGAACATGCGGACCGAAAGAAGACCAGTAGACTTGGTCCGGAGCTGACCAATCTTGGTCAACCGGACCAAGGCTCCAGGTCAGACGGTCCGAGGGCAGCTGAGTAAGCCTGGTCCGCCGGACCAAGCTCCTGGTCCGGCGGTCCGGGATCCGGAAAATTTTTAAGTTTGGGGTTTCGTCCAAACTTAATTAAGGCTGACCTAAAACTCAGAGAAACATCCTAGAACCCTAGAGAACCTGTTCTCTTCGATTTCTATTGTTCCGGGATTGGATCTCGTCTCTTGAGTTACCCTTTTCTTCACTACTCCTAGCAGATTCGTTCCAAATCGTTTGGAATCTTTCCCGTCGGTGTGGATACGTGTAGAGGAGTTGTACTTTCAGCTCTTGGTGATTTAGAACAGGCCCCGGATCGAAATAAACTTCAAGTCTCATCGAGAACGAGGTAAGTAACGATTCCCTCGGTGATATACACGATCTTTCAGGTTTTGCGAGTTTGGTTGCGTGTGACGTTTGACTAGGTTTAGATCTTTCTTCCGCTGCATGAAACCTAGTAAACCAAACCCTAGATCGATATGATCGCATGCTAGGAACCCGTAGATAACCCAACAACACTACCGGTTGACGCCATGTCCTACAAAAAGACAACAGAATGAACAAAAACAAAATGCAGATTCTATCAATGATCTACTACCAGCTAGTCCATCATCAATCAACGACAACATAGATGAACATACAAGCTATATTCCCATGCAGAAAATTAACCTTACAATAATTTTCTATATGGGACTAAGATCCGTATTTCACATAAGAATAAGGTTTTACACTCAACCTTGTGCTATTTAGGTAGACATTTAATGTCAATCACATCCAATGTGATTCTTAGATCTTTTATGAGACTATGATATCGAATATCATTGCATACTCGTCTCATCTGTACCATCAAGTCTCAAGTCAAACTTGACAACTTAACCTAAGGTAAACCATGTTCAAGCTGTGTGAACCATGATTTCCCACCCTGCCT
Source organism: Tarenaya hassleriana (assembly GCF_000463585.1). Lineage (NCBI taxonomy): Eukaryota > Viridiplantae > Streptophyta > Magnoliopsida > Brassicales > Cleomaceae > Tarenaya > Tarenaya hassleriana. The sequence goes on along the minus strand of NW_010961398.1, from coordinate 24,250 downwards.
CACAAAGATAATCCGGCACGCTCAACTTTGGCATGACCCGTGTTACGGACGATCGATGCCTTGACAGGTGCTCTAGTAAAGGAAGGTACACGCTTAGCATTACATAAATAAGGGATTTTCGAAACCACACTTAGACCAAGCATCTACTTTCAAGCTATGAGAACCACCATTTCTCCATCTTGCCTCACCAAGATAATACGGCACACCCATCTTTAGCATGGCCCATGACACGTACGATCGAGGTCTTGACAAGTGCCTTACTCGTAGAGCTCCTAGATCTAACCGGTTTCTGTGCAACGATTGTACATAATCCGAATAGACTATCCATTCGATTATGTAATCCCAATCCCTAAGCTCCCACTCAATCAAGCATATCTAATATCTTGATTAAGTTATATGCATTCATTCACTATGGATCATCCAAATGAACGAATCATGCTATTCTTAATCACAATTGACCGGTTTAAACAACGATTGCTCAAATTAGATCCAAAACGAAAAACCAAATTTTGGTGCAGCCTCGGGACCCAGATCGATCGGTCTACACGGCTCGGTCTCCAGGTCAAGGTCTGTCCAGACCGGTCGGTCTGAGTCCAGATCGATCGGCGTTCAGTCCGGACCTGTCGGTCCAACCGACATGCGAAACCCTAGACCGATCGGTCTAGGCGAAAACGTGATCAGATCTCGTTTTCGTCGTTTCTGCTTCGCTTCAGACCCGAATTCGACTTCGTTTTCGCCTGCGATCTCAGAATTCAAAGCTCTTGCACACTATGCAACAATGAACAGAAAATCTACTCTAGATCCACAATCAAATTATGCATAGCATCAAAGTAGACACGGATTCAAACAATTCAAATCCTATAATGTGCGTGATCGGGTTCTAACAAAATCATGCAGAGCAACCAGGCTCTGATACCACTGTTGGGTTTCCTGGGATCTCATGAGCGAATCCTATTCCTAAGAGATCGATGCTAGGGTTTGCGCAGCGGATGTAAAACAAAATGTTTTGATAAAACCCTAAAACCTATCATGCATGATCTTGTAGAAACGTTAGAACGCTTACCTCAATCGATCCGGGGCCTGTATCAATTGATGTGTTCGTCCGATCACTGTAGGCAAGAAGAATACCTTGCCCTCTACACGTATCCACACGGCGGAAAGGATTCCAACGGTTGGAACTCGTCTGCTAGGACTGAAGAACACTTTCTTCTTTGCGCAAGGGTTTCAGGGATTTTTCTCTAGGTTTTTCCACTCTCAAAAACTCCCCAAAGGATCTGAAAGTCGTCCCAAGAGTTTTCCGAGGCTCACCCTCAAGTTAATCCCACTTAACACCCTAATTAGAGCGAGTTTAGGAAATTCCGACATCTGGATCGATCGGTCCAGGCCTAGACCGATCGGTCTGGAGCAATTTTCAGACCGAGTGATGTCACACGTTACCCCCGGACCGACCGATCCACGTGTCTGGACCGATCGGTTTAGACCTTCTAGACCGGTCGGTCTGGCCTCCGCTCCACCGGGATTTTCTCGTCTCTTCTCGCGCATTTGCCATTTCCTGCGTGTGTGATCCTGTAGGCTCATCCGATATAGCAGTATAACCCGAAATCTTTTATTTCGGTTGTGACCCTGTAGGCTCATTCGATATAGCATTATAACCCGAAATCTCTATTTCGGATATACAAGTCATAGGCGGTCTCTAGCAAGACACTATGACTACCTATCTCGAATAGAGTTTGTTCGTGATCTTAGAACGTCAGTGATGATTCCGGTTGATGATCATTTTGTATCACGATATCATATGTCGAATATAAGGCATGGACAAGCCACCTTATCTGATTCGACTGCTTTCTCGTTCAATGAGTTCGACTGTCAAAAACAGACGACGTTCGTCTATAGTGCGGTCACACATTTCTACAGTCTCGCTCACACGAGGGGCCCAGCGATATCTCTCTCTTTTACGAGAGGTACCAATCCCGTCTTGACTATCTACAATCCAGCACATAATTCGTTTCGTACCTGATACACGCCTTTATAGTCCTCCTGTTACGCAGGACGTTTGACGTATTCAAAGCACGCAACTCCTCATTTTGGATTCCGTAGATATCTCAGGTCTTAGGATCCAGTCATGGAACCGCCATATGAGATTCAAGTCATGATGCTAGTCCATGTGACAATCTCATGCGGCTCATTCCAGTATTCCGTTTTTCCAACGAATACCTATGACTGTGATCGTATCCAATACCTATGATCATCTATATGATCATCAATCACACATCATACTAGTGTTGTTATATCATTATTCCCACAATGATACATGACTAGGGAGTTTAGTATTGTTCATAACAATACATGGATTTCATAACATATCAAGTATGCACAATACGTAATGAATCAAACACTCAACCATAAGCTCATAGAAAGTGTCAATACATCAAATGTATCATAAGAAAGCTCATACAACAGTTCATCATAGAGCACTAAACCAACACCGGCGACATTTCAAAGATGCATGACTGCGATTTTTTCTGATCTTATTGAGGATGTTATGGAGGTGTTCATGGATGATTTTTCTGTCCATGGGCCCTCCTTTCCCGTGTGTCGGATGAACTTGCGTCGAATGTTGGACATGTGCGTCGAGGCAAATCGTGTTCTTAATTGGGATAAGTGCCATTTCATGGTACAAGAGGGCATTGGGCTAGGCCAAAGATTTCAAGAAAGGGGATTGAGGTTGATCGTGCTAAGGTCGAAGTGATAGAGAAGTTGCCGCCTCCACGGAATGTTAAGGGAAGCCGGAGTTTCTTGGGACATGTCGGGTTCTATAGGAGGTTCATCAAGGACTTCTCGAAGATTTCGAGGCCTTTGACCGAATTACTTGCAAAAGACGTGCCTTTTGAGTTCACCCATGAGTGTCAGGCGCCTTTGAGACTCTGAAGAAGGCGTTGATCTCTCCGCCCATCATTCAGTCGCCGGATTGGGAAGCTCCCTTCGAGCTTATGTGAGACGCGAGTGATTTCGCCGTGGGAGCTGTTTTGGGTCAGAGGAGAGACAGAAAGCTCCATGCCATATACTATGCGAGTAGAACCTTAGACGATGCTCAGATGAATTATTCCACAACCGAAAAGGAACTACTCACCATATTATTTGCCTTTGAGAAGTTTCGGTCCTACTTGGTCAGGTCGAAGGTGATTGTCTATACCGACCATGCTTAATGAGTTTAATGGGTTAACCATTTAGCCCATGGGTTTAATGGACCAAAACCCATTTAATCTATTTTAAAAAATTAGCCAGATGGACTAACCCATTTGGGTTTATAAGTGAATCGGTTTGAGTCGACCCGTATAACCTGACCCATTTTGACATCTCTACTGTCAATTTCTGTGATAAAGAGTTCGACTTGGAAATCAGGGATAGGAAAGGTACAGAGAATGGAGTGGCCGACCATCTTTCTCGAATTGAATGCCATGAGAGGGTTCCAATCAATGACTATCTTCGGGATGATCACATGATGGCGGTACAAATCAGGGAGAGAGACCGTGGTACGCAGATTTTGTTAACTTCATTGTCAGCGGGTACATTCCTCACGAGCTTGACTATAATGGGAGGAAGCGGTTCTTCAGAGACGTCAAGGAATATTTCTGGGAAGAACCCTTCCTTTTCAAAAGAGGCAAGGATGGCCTATTTAGGCAATGTATTCCCGAAGAGGAAATCCAAGGCGTGATTCATCATTGTCATTCTTCAGACTATGGAGGTCATTTCGGAGCATCGAAAAACGCACCGAAAATTCTTCAAGCCGGGTTTTATTGGCCTTCAATGTTTAAAGATGTCCACCAATACGTCTCTTCTTGCGACGTTTGCCAAAGGACCGGGAATATATCACGCCGCCACGAGATGCCTCAGCACTACATCTTGGAAGTTGAGCCCTTCGATGTTTGGGGAATTGACTTCATGGGACCATTCCCATCTTCCTAAGGGAATCAGTACATTCTAGTGGCGGTAGATTATGTCACCAAGTGGGTGGAAGCGATGGCGAGTCCCACTAATGACTCGAAGGTGGTGACTAAGATGTTCAAGAGGGTGATCTTTCCAAGATTCGGGACGTCAAGGGTCGTGATCAACGATGGAGGATCTACTTCATCAACCGCACCATCGAAGCTCTTTTGAAGAAGTATGGTGTGAAGCATAAGGTGGCTACCCCGTATCACCCCCAAACGAGTGGGCAAGTTGAAATCTCAAATAGGGAGATCAAGGCGATACTTGAGAAAACGGTGTCAAGGTCAAGGAAAGATTGGGCGATGAAGCTTGACGATGCTCTATGGGCGTATAGGACAGCCTTCAAGACACCCATCGGTATGTCTCCCTTCCAACTTGTCTATGGGAAAGCTTGCCACCTTCCATTTGAGCTTGAGTACAAAGCTCTTTGGGCGATCAAGAAGCTGAATTTTGATTGGAAATCGGCCGCAGAGAAGCGGATGTTAGAGCTTCATGAGCTTGATGAGATTCGGATGGATGTGTATGAGAATGCCCGAATCTACAAAGAGAGGACGAAGAAGTGGCATGATCGTCGTGTATTGCAGAGAGTATTCAGAGACGGTGACCAAGTGCTCCTCTTCAACTCTAGATTTAAGCTCTTCCCGTGAAAGCTAAAATCGCGTTGGTCGGGACCGTTAACATTCAAGAAGATTTATTCCCATGGAGCGGTAGAGTTATACGGTAATGGAGGAACCACATTTAAGGTGAACGCTCAAAGGTTAAAGGTCTATAACCCCGGAGAACGAGACATGGGAAGAGGCACATTGCGCCTCTCCGACCCACTTGAGGAATAGGAGCAGACACGGTCAAGCTTAAAACCTTAAACAAGCGCTCTCGGGAGGCACCCCGAACTTGTACATATCCCTTTTAGTATCCTTTTTACATTTGCATATCACTTAGAATCATTTAGGTGCATTGATGAGGTTTGATCTATGCTTGTGATGGTGGTTGATATTGCGCTTAATGTTTTGATATTTCCAAGCGGGCATAATGTTTCTTGCAGTTTACAGCTGCGGACTCTAAAACAGGAACAACGCGGAAGAGGAGAAAAATTATGGCGAAAAATCTGGGCAAAGTGACTTGGTTAGCCCCAGACCAGTTCTTGGTCCGGCGGGCAAGTCACTCCGACACGAACACGGACAGGGGGACCAAGGAAGGGAAACAGACCAAGAGAGGTGCAGAACCGTGTGGTCAGCCCCTGACCGAAACTTGGTCCGGCTGACCACGGACTTCGCACTGAGCTCACTCGAAACGGACCAGAAATGCGGGCTGAGTGAACCTGTACGTTCACTCAGCCCCGGACCGAATTGGACTCAGCCCCGGACCAGGATTACATGCCACATAAAGGTAAGTCTGGGGAAGAGCAGCCCGATCCTCGTTCACTCCGCCGAACCAAGACGCCTTAAACCGACTTCTCTCTCGCTTACTCCGCCCGAGCACACAGCCACCGACTTCGCTCGCCGCACCGCCGTCCACCAAAGCCGGCGTTTCCCCCCCCCCCC
>NW_010961398.1:15405-18712 GCF_000463585.1 Tarenaya hassleriana | reverse complement strand
CCCCCACTGAAACTCGTCTCTCTCCCCCGACTCTCGCTCTCTCTCTCTCTCCCATTTTCGAATTTTTATCTCGAACTGAAGAGGTAACATTCGGATCTCCTAGATTTCTAGGTTTTCATGGTTTAAAGGCTAGATTCATGCATAATAGGCCTAGACTAGTCGAGATCTATGAGTTTTAGGGAGAGATTTGGTCCGATTTCGAGTTTCCAAGCTCAAAAATGGCAGAATTTCGCGAACTCAGTCCCGGTCCGGCGGACCGACATGGTGGTCCGGCAGACCGAGACTCGCAAAACAGATGAACGCGTACGTGCAGCTGGCCGACAGACCAACCACGGTCAGCTCCGGACTAGCACTGAAATGCCAATTTCGCAAATCTTTCCCGTCCTGTGGACCAGAATTGGTCAGGGTCGGACCACACCCTTCGGACATTGATTTTTCACACTCGTTTCGGCTCGACGGATCACACACTTTCCGACTTGGACCGAATGTAGGTGATACATGATTTTTCACCATTTATTGACTTGTATGAACTTAATCGAATATATTGCTTTCTTTTTGCAGATGGCCCCCACGCGTCACAAAAACATGCGCCCGAAGTTTACCCGACAACTGATACCAGAGGGAGCGATCACGGAGCTTACTGACCTTGAGCCCATTGTTGAGGATGACACTGTCCCTCCACACGGAGTTGGTTTCTCCCTTGAGGAAGAAAGCTTGCATCGGACACTGAACCAGATGGGAGTTTTGCCATCTAAGTTCATCAGCCGCGAGATCGAGCAGCTAGGCGTATATGAGAGCGTGCAATACCTATTCCACCAGCTGGGTTGGGATAGACTGTTCGAGGCATGAGAGGACACATACATCACGTTGACCCTCAAGTTTTTCACCACATACAGATGTTGGCTACCCAGAAATGGGTCTGTAGAGGGCGGCTACATGACGTTCCAGCTAGCTGGTCACCGTCACTGCCTCACCATGGCTGATTTTGTTGAGATCTTGGGTGTCCCACGAGGGACAAGACAGACTCACCCCCCGATCGACCCTGACGCATTACAGGAGTTCTGGACTATTATTGGGTCAGGCGAGTTTGAGACAGGGAAGAGCAAGTCGACCAGGATTCGACACCCCGCGGTACGTATCTTGCAAATGTTTATTGCGAGTGTGTTGTTTACTCGTGGCGAGCAAGGAAATATCAAGACCATAGAGTTGTGTCTGCTTAGACGAGAACTCTGTGATGCGTTCGATGGAGACGATTGGGGCATGTCTAGCCTTGACCTAGCCTCGAGGATGGCTATCCACCTTCACGAGATATGACAGGCGAAGTAGTCCACCAGTGTAGCCATATACGAGGGAGGCATAGTATCCATGATAGTTAGGAGAGCGGGCATCAACCTGGGCTTGCAATGGCAGAAACCGATAGGGTATCCAGACTTGCGTCTCGCCATGCTCAGCAAGAAGAGGGCGATCGACACCCGCACGACCGGAAGACCTTACTGGCGATATATTTAAACGAAGAGAGGGAGAAGACAGCTCGTCTTCTTATGGACCCCCTACCTCCCTTCACCATACAGGGATTTTGGTTCCACATAGATGGAGAGGAGGCACCAGCCGTGCACGCACCGCCACTGTTGGGTTTCCCGCGCTCCCCGCCACTGTTGGGTTTCCCGGGATCTCATGAGCGAATCCTATTCCTAAGAGATCGATTCTAGGGTTTGCGCAGCGGATGTAAAACAAAAAATTAATAAAACCCTAGAACCATGCTTCTATGATTCGTATAAATGTTAGAACGCTTACCTCAATGGATCCGGGGCCTGTATCAACTGAAGAATTCGTCTGATCACGAAAGGGAGGAAGAATACCTCGCCCTCTACACGTATCCACACCTCGGGATGGATTCCAACGGTTGGAACTTGTCTGCTAGGACCCGAATCTGCTATTCAGTTTTGTGCTTCGAGAAAAAGAGACTTCAATCACTTTTTAAACCTCTTGGATCTCCCAAAAAGTCTGTAGAAAAGTTCTAAAGTCGGCCACCCCAATTAGGGTTTTTAATCTCCTTCTTATAAGGTGATTCAACCCTAATTTCGGTTTAATTTTGGAAAAACCTGAAGTCCGGAACGGACTGTCCAGAAATGCACGTGGACCGTCCGTTCCAGTACGTAGAACGGACGGTTTGCCATTAATGGACCGTCCGTTCCAGACCTTCTGGAACGGACAGTCCGTTCTGGACCGTCGAGTCTGGACCTGGCGGACCGTCCGTTCCAGACTTCTGGTCCGTTCATTCCAGACCCTTCTGTCTTGGTTTTCCCGTCGTTTTCTCGTGCGTTTTGTCCTTCCCTGCGTGTGTCTTACGAACGCCAGTGATGATTCCAGTTGATGATCCTTTTGTATCGCGATATCAGATGTCGAACATAAGGCATGGACAAGCCACCTTATCTGATTCGACTGCTTTCTCGTTCACTGAGTTCGACTGTCTGAAATAGACGACGTTTGTCTATAGTGCAGCCACACATTTCTACAGTCGCGCTCACACGAGGGGCCCAGCGATATCTCTCTCTTTTACGAGAGGTACAAATCCCATCTTGACTATCTATAATCCAACACATGATTCATTTCGTACCTGATACACGCCTTTATAGTCCTCCTGTTACACACGACGTTTGACATATTCAAAGCACGCAACTCCTCATGTTGGATTCCGTAGATATCTCATGTCTTAGGATCTAATCATGGAACCGCCATATGAGATTCAAGTCATGACGCTAGTCCATGTGACAATCTCATGCGGGTCATTCCAGTATTCCGTTCTCCAACGAATACCTATGATTGTGATCGTATCCAATACCTATGATCATCAATCACACGTCATACTAGTCTTAGTATATCATTACTCCCACAATGATACATGACTAGGGAGTTTAGTATTTTTCATAACAATACATGGATTTTATAACACATAAGTATGCACAATGTGTAATGAATAAAACACTCATCCATCCATAAATAGACCGAAAATGTCAATACATCAAATGCATCGAAACAAAGCTCACATAACAGTACATCATAGAGCACTAAACCAACAATCTGTCGGGTGGACTCTTGATTCAATCGTAGCTTTCTTGACGACGAGACACAAGCATGTGGGGACATGGTGACACGATCGGGTGCATCATTGAAGCTCATTCTTTTTTCGGGATTTTTGTCTTTTCTTTCGCTCCCAATGTTGTCATCTGTCGACACTCTGCAAATATGCACGTCTCCTCTATCTATGATCTCCCTAATAAGGTGAAATCGTCTGAGTATGTGTTTC
>NW_010961398.1:11724-13776 GCF_000463585.1 Tarenaya hassleriana | reverse complement strand
TTCAGCAGGTACGCAACGGTCTCTAAAGCATAGCCCCAAAAGGACTTCGGAAGATCTGTCTGACTCATCATCGACCGAACCATGTCTAACAGTGTTCGGTTCCTCCGTTCAGACACACCATTCCATTTTGGCGTTCCAGGAGGAGTTAATTGTATCACAATACCACAATCAACCAGATATTCAGTGAACTCTTGGCTCATGTACTCGCCACCACGATCTGATCGTAGTGTCTTGATCGTCTTGCCAAGCTGGTTATGTACTTCGTTTCTGAAAGCCTTGAACATTTCAAGTGTTTCAGACTTATGTCTCATCAAATAGACATAACCGTATCAACTGAAATCATCAGTGAACGTAACGAAATACAGATAACCTCCTCTAGCTGGACAGCTCATTGGTCCACATACATCACTATGTATTAGATCCAATAACTTTGTCGCTCTCTGTCCTTTCCCCTTGAAAGGATGCTTCGTCATCTAACCCATCAAACAAGACTCGCAAGATTCAAGTGACTCAAAGTCAAAAGAATCCAGAAGACCTTCAGAATGAAGCTTCTGTATGCGTTTCTCGTTTATATGGCCTAGAGGACAATGCCAGAGGAAGGTCAGGTTTAAGTCGTTCGGCTTAAACCGTTTAGTTCTCACGTTATAGATGGATGACATTGAGTTCGATGGCTGATCATTCAAGACATATAAACCATTCACTAGATAACCATTACCATAGTAAATATCGTCTCGATAAATCATCAAACTCGAGTTCTCAATAACAAATCGAAAACCATCCAAATCCAGACATTAAATAGAAATAATGTTTCTGCTAATTGTAAGCACATAGTAACAATTACTTAATTCTAAAACAAGTCCAGAAGGTAGATGCAAATCATAAACGCCAACACACAATGCAGCAACTCTTGCTCCATTTCCAACGCGTAGATCCGCTTCTCCCTTAGCTAGCATCATACTTCTTCTTAGTCCTTGCACATTTCCACAAATGTGTGAGGCACTTCCGGTATCCAATACCCACGAAAATGTAGTACATATGTTAGCTTCTATAACATGAATACCTGAGGCAGAAGTTTCACCAAGCTTCTTGTCCTTCAGATCCTCCAAGTAAAGGTGACAGTTACGCTTCCAGTGTCCAGACACTCCGCAGTAATGACAGTCAGCCTTATCGGGTTTATGCTTAGACGTAGAGGCAACTTTTACCTTCTTCGCTGCCTTCTTTTTTACTTTGCCCCGCTGCTTCTTGCTGGAGTTTTTCTCAACAACAAGCACAGTCTTGGGTACCACGATATCCTGCTCGGCCGATTTCAGCATCCCATGCAGTTCGGCTAAGCTCTTAGTCATCCCGTGCATATGGTACTGCATCACGAGCTGGTTATAGTCCTTGGGTAATGACATCAGGATCAAGTCTGCAACCAAGTCACCATCGTGCTTCACTCCCATACGCTCAAGTTCCTCAACATGAGCTTGCATGTTGAGGACGTGGGTGTTGACAGAGCTGCCTCTCGGCATATCCGTCTTCACTAGAGCTTTTAGCGTCTTGTACTTTTCAGTACGCGCTTTAGAGCCATTCTAGGGTTCCGGCTTCAAACTGCCTCTGCAGATTCGGGGCCATGCTTCCCAACATGAGAAGGAGATCTCATTGTAGTCAGTATGATTCTTCAACCAAGCATCTCTGACGGCTCTCGTGGCATTGGCCGCAGGCTCTGGTGGTAGAGCCCTTTCCAGGACGTACAACTTCTTATCGTGCTTGAGAACAATTCCCAAGCTACGATACCAGTCCAAGAAGTTCGTCCCGGTCAATTTATCCTTCTCAAAGATAGATCACATCATCAAACTCGGTACGCTACCGGTTGACGCCATGTCCTACAAAAGAGACAAAACAGAACGAACAAAACAAAATGCAAATTCTATCAATGCCCTACTACCAGCTAGTCCATCATCAATCAATGTCAACATATCCATGATCTACTACCAGCTAGTCCATCATCAAACAATGACGATCTATCTATGATCCACTACCAGCTAGTCCATCATCAAACAATGACGACAT
>NW_010961398.1:10307-11573 GCF_000463585.1 Tarenaya hassleriana | reverse complement strand
CCTTATGCTATTTAGGTAGACATCTAATGTCAATCACATCCAATGTGATTCTTAGATCTTTTATGAGACTATGATATCGAATATCATTGCATACTCGCCTCATCTGTACCATTAAGTCTCAAGTCAAACCTGACGACTAAACCTAAGGTAAACCATATTCAAGCTGTGGGAACCACGATTTCCCACCCTGCCTCACAAAGATAATTCAGCATGCTCAGCTTTGGCATAACCCGTGTTACGGATCGATGCCTTGACAGGCGCTCTAGTAATGGGAGGTACACCCTTAGCATTACATAAATAAGGGATTTTCGAAACCACACTTAAAATCAAGCATCTACTTTCAAGCTATGAGAACCACCATTTCTCCATCTTGCCTCACCAAGATAGCACGGCACACCCAGCTTTGGCATGGTCCATGACTCGTACGATCGAGGCCTTGACAAGTGCTTTACTCGTAGAGCTACTAGATCTCACCGGTTTCTGTGCAACGATTGTACATAATCAGAACAGACCATCCATTCGATTATGTAATCTCAATCTCGAAACTCCCACTCAATCAAGCATATCTTGATCAAGTTACATGCATTCATTCACTATGGACCATCCATAAGAATGAATCATGTCTATTTGAGTTACAGTTGATCAGATTAAGCAACGATTGCGTAATCGGACCTAGAAAACGAAATTTTTCGGAATCTGGACCTCTCTCAACCACCCGGAACGGACATTCCAGGCTCGCAGAACGGACGGTCTGAGGTGACCAGAACGGACGGTCCATGACAGCAGAACGAACGGTCCACTCTCAGTCACAGAACGAAGTTCCAGACCCTTCGGTCTCACCTCAGTCCGCCACCCTGGACTGTCCGTTCCAGACAGACCAGAACGGACGGTCTAGCTAGGGCAGGACTACGTGATCAGATCACGTTCTCTGATGTTCTTGGCCCCGATCAGACCCAAAACCGATCCGAATTCACCTGTGGACCCAAAATTCGAACTCCTGCACTCTATGCAACATGAAACATGCAATTTATACTAGATTCAATCATCAAACATGCATAGAAATCAAAGCAAACATGGATTCAAACAATTCAAATCCTAAAATGTGCGTGATTGGGTTCTACGAAATCAAAACAGAGCAACCATATTCTGATGCCAATGTTGGGTGGGATCTCATGAGCGAATCCTATTCCTAAGAGATCGATTCTAGGGTTTGCGCAGCGGGTATAAAACAATTTAATAAACCCTAGAACCATGCTTCTATGAATC
>NW_010961398.1:904-9850 GCF_000463585.1 Tarenaya hassleriana | reverse complement strand
GTCCGTTCTGGACCGTCGGGTCTGGACCTGGCGGACTGTCCGTTCCGGACTTCTGGTCCGTCCGTTCCAGACCCTTCCGTCTTGGTTTTTCCGTCGTTTTCTCGTGCTTTTGTCCTTCCCTACGTGTGTGATCCTGTAGGCTCATTCGATATAGCAGTATAACCCGAAATCTCTATTCCGGATATACAAGTCATAGGCGGTCTCTAGCAAGACACTATGACTACCTATCTCGAATAGAGTTTGTTCGTGATCTTAAGAACGCTAGTGATGATTCCGGTTGATGATCCTTTTGTATCGCGATATCATTTGTCGAACATAAGGCATGGACATGCCACCTTATCTTATTCGACTGCTTTCTCGTTCACTGAGTTCGATTGTCAAAAATAGACGACGTTCGTCTATAGTGCGACCACACATTTCTACAGTCTCGCTCACACGAGGGGCCCAGCGATATCTCTCTCTTTTACGAGAGGTACAAATCCCATCTTGACTATCTACAATCCAGCACATGATTCGTTTCGTACCTGATACACGCCTTTATAGTCCTCCTGTTACGCGGGACGTTTGACGTATTCAAAGCACGCAACTCCTCATGTTGGATTCTGTAGATATCTCATGTCTTAGGATCCAATCATGGAACCGCCATATGAGATTCAAGTCATGACGTTAGTCCATGTGACAATCTCATGCGGGTCATTTCAGTATTCCGTTCTCCAACGAATACCTATGATTGTGATCGTATTCAATACCTATGATCATCTATATGATCATCAATCACGTCATACTAGTCTTAGTATATCATTATTCCCACAATGATACATGACTAGGGAGTTTAGTATTGTTCATAACAATACATGGATTATATAACACATAAGTATGCACAATATGTAATGAATAAAACACATCCATCCATAAATAGACCGAAAATGTCAATACATCAAATGCATCTAAACAAAGCTCGCATAACAGTACATCATAGAGCATTAAACCAACAGCCACCACCCCGTCATCGACGCAGAGAGAGAGCTTCACCTCAGTCCCCTCAGACACATGACTATACCAGGGATGCCTCTTCGTCTTTTGTACCAGCATCCCAGGAGGACATACGGGAGCTAAGAGATTTTATACGTCAGGGATTTGATAGCGTTGGCCACCGCATGGACACTATTGACGGCCGGTTGGATTCATACGACCATCGCCTGGACAACCTGGAGGGTTCTGTAGCGGCTATGCGCACGCAGTTTGGACGTTATAACTTCTATCAGATAGAAGTGAACCGCCGGTACGATTCTATCTATGTGACGAGGATGCAGAACATCGTACAGCCAGTCCCTCTCCCACCAGACCATCCTTACCCCGGCGATGCCTACGGACCACAGCAGTCCTACTTTCTAGATGTGTCCTACTCACCGAGGGCACCTCGCAGCCGTTCACCACCACAACCGGGCGACACCGATCATATGGAGATCGACCACGTCGGGACATAGTAGAGTCACCCAGAGATTGCATCAGGACCTCTTTCTTTCCCTTTTCCTTTTCACTTCTATTGCATTTTCGGACCTATGACTTGAATTGTTATTTTGCTATGTTGTCTTGTACGCTTGATTGTTATCGGATTCGCTTGATCTTTATTTGTTTTAAGTTCTTATCTAAGGTTGAATCCCGACTTGGAACAAAAGATAACACACAATGTGGAATACATCAAACGTGGAATGCAAGGAGGCATATTTCAACCTTGGACATCAAGGCTACACATTAATCCTCCTCCAATTCGATCCAATTCTTTCATATTCCACATATTCCACCCCTTCGGATTTGAGTGACACCGCGGACGGTGTCTCATTCAAGTCTGGGGGGTGAGCATCTAACATCGCTTCAAGTCCCTTTTAGGATGCATTCATACACTCATTTGCATATAAAAAAAAAATCATCATTTCTCTCTCGCTATAGATGCATTCCACACTTGCATTTCTTGCATTTGTACATATAGACATCACCTAGCCTTGCATTGCATTTGTTACATATAGGTCTAGAGCATATAGGAGCATATGCATTTCATAAACTCTTTTGAGTTTAGATTGGTCGATGATGAGATGATGGTGATAGTTGCTTAGAAATTGCTTAGCGATTTGGACTTAGACCTCTAGGTGTTCGAGTAGATTGTCAATGATAGGTGAATAGCGAACCCTCTCTTTGATACTTGCGATTCTAGGTTGTGGGGTATATTGTTGTCTTTAGGTATGCCAAAGAGTAGGATCGACCGAACCCAGGTTAAATATCTCCCCAAAAGCATTCCCGAAGCTTCTCCCATCGGATAGATAGTCTCTTGGAAAGAATATTGTAGGAATAAGTGAAGAAAGTATACACATCCCAACACTCCGCTGTCACGATATCGTTAATGAAAATCATTCCATGACATGAGTGCGTCGAAATTCGACGGTTCGGGTCTAAGTTTGGGACAAGTGTTGTCATGATCATTAGAGAAAAGCAAAAGCGGAGACACTTGTCAACTTCAACGTCCTAGGAACTCAGGATATTACTTCTCTTAGCACTTTCTTGAAAGAAAGAAGGAAAAAAAATGTGACAAAATAAATGAAGAGACAACATATCTTAGAGGAGAAAAACGGTAAATAGGTTTAGGAGAGTGCTTGGAAGTTGGAATTACTCTTATGGCAGACTAAGGACGACATAGAAATCCCATACTTAGGAAAGTTTAGCTGACAAGAGAGAATAGCTAGAGTAGCCTAGATTCAATTCTACTCCCATAAGTTGAGCAGTGGACATGCAACTAGATCTTGAAACTCATCAAAGACCGATTTCTAACTCACCGTCCTTCTCAGACTTCGTGTTTCATTGATTTTATTTGCTCGAGGACGAGCAAAGATTTAAGTCTGGGGGGATTTGACGGCTCGGATTTTATCTGGATTTTATACGAGTATGCATTTGGTTTCTAAACGGTTTCCACACATTCTTAGGCATTTTTAGAGCCATTCTAGGGTTCCGGGACTATTTCTTGACTTTGGCAGGACCCCGAGGGCATAATGCACAAATTCGGCGAGAATCAGAGAAAACAGACCATTAGTCCACCCCTGACCAGACTCCACTCCGGCGGACCAAGTCTGCTCAGTTCATCCAGTTGGGCTGAGGAGAAAAGACGTAGAAAGTTCGCAGAGTTCACCTGGTCCGCCCCTGACCAATCCTGGTCCGGCGGACCAGGAGACTGTCCACAAGTCTGTCCCCAGCGCTGAGTGATAACTCCTGTTTTTCTCTACATTCCCAGGACGTTTTTATAGGATTTAGACGAGGATTATATGCATTTGTAGGCATTATAGGCGTGTTAGGCCACGAAACTCGGTTTGGTTGTGTTTTCATAGGATTACAGGTCTCGGATGCGATTTGGAGCAAGACGGGAGCTATCTGGAGCTAAAAGGATGAGAGTCAAGAATTTCCCGCCTTGACTCGGCCAGAGTCAGACAACCCGAGTCAGAAGGCCCGAGTCAGACACCCCGAGTCAGAAGAATGGGCTGGGCCGAATTCTTAAAAGTCCCGTTTTGACTCGGTCGAGTCAGAGTACTGACCCGGTCCTTGTCAAAACCCAGAAAAAGCCCAGATTCGAATTTTCAGAGTTTGAACAGGAGTACGACTTCGGGAGCGCCGCCTAGGAATTATAAAAAGTGTCTACAGACGTCCAAGAGGGCAGAGAGACTTCATACAGACTTTGGAGAGCTTTGGTGAGAGAAATAGGAGTTTTACGGGATTCCGGGAAGAAGAAGGAGAGTTGGAACGTGAAGATCGCATTGCTGTCGACATGAGTCTTTCTTCTCCCTCTTTTGTTTCTGTTTCCAGTTTTGCTCAGTGTTTTTCCATGAACCGTGAGTAGATCCACGGCTGTGGGTTAGGGATTCGTTTGTGTTTTGGGTATGTTTGAACCCTAACTTGGTTGTGATTTGGATTTGTTTCGGTTTTATCGATTTGTGCTTTATTCGATTGGTGTTTGCTGAACCCTTGGCCAATTATTTCAGATTCTGAACTACATAGGAATATGGGTTTAGTTTCGGATCAAAATCGATAGAATAGATCGTATTATTCACATAGGAATATGGTTTGATCGATCTAGGATTGATGATAGCGTTCTTCATGCATCTAGTTTGATAAATCACATAGGGATATGGATTTAGAGAACTTTAAATAGTGAGTTATATGCCAGGAGGTGATTTCTCTATTTTTGTTGCTTGACGATTCCCGAATACAGATTCAATATCGTGATTCTCGCATGCTTAGCATATACCCATACACGCGAATACGGTCCCGACACCCACGGTCATCTTAGATTGCTACTCGTTTTTATTGTTTTGCTTCCTTATTTTCTATTCTTTCCATATACTTCCACCATCACTTTCACTTCTACTTGCTTTGATTTAGTCTCGATTAGATTTAGATTTAGCAACCGGTCCCTGTGTTCGACCCCGTGTTACGACGATCCGTATCCTTGCGGTGAGTTGTGAATCGGGTTATAGATTTTAGACTCGGTACACACGTATCACTGAGCCAAGCCCCTGACCAGACGAAAGAGAAGGCCTAGTCCGGAGCTGACCAGTTCTAGTCAGCCGGACCAGGTGTGTTGCGTGCTCAGCCAGTCCGCCGAACCACGCCGAAGACGAACTGACCAGGCGAAATCAAAGACTGGTCCAGAGCTGACCAGTTCTTGTCAGCCGGACCAGGATCATGAACGGACTCCGAGCCAAACGTCCTGACCAAACCCGAAGAACAACTGGTCCGGAGCTGACCTACCCAGGTCCGCCAGACCAGAACGCCTCTGCCATTCTCCAGTCCGCCGCTCGCCTACCCAGTCAGCCGGAGTGCATCCACTGAAGACCTGGTCTAGAGCTGACCAATTTTCGTCAGCCGGACCAGGACCATTTTTTGCGCTTCCTTCATTTATTCCCGGTCAGCCAGACCAGGACCAAGACCTGGTCCGGCTGACCGTTGACCTAGAACTGATTTAGTCTGATTTTTTGGACTTTTGAGGGGAGCTCGATTTGGGAACGAAAAACCGGCAATTTTCTCTCCTCTAGAAGACCTAGGGCCGAAATCTTGAAGGAGAAACAAGGAGTTTGCTTTGGCTTGAAGATTGAAGATCCTATTGAGCATCTCTCTCCCTTTCTCTCTCTATGTTTCCTCTAGCTATTTTGGTGCTTTTGAACATGGGTTGTGAGTAGTTAGATAGTTATGGATTGAGAGGGAATCAATTTTGTTCTTCATGATTATCTCTCATCTCTCTTGAATGAATGTTTAGGGAAACCTAGGATTTGTTGAATTGAGTGATGCAATTGTTTGGGTTTGATTGCTAGAGTTTGATGAATGGTGTTTAATGCCTCCCATTTGATGAAAATCTTATGGGTAGAATTTAGAGTTAGAGAATTTCATGGAAACATGGATTCTTGGTTCTTGGTGCATTCATTGAAATGGGTTGAGATTGAATGCGAAGAAATTCGGTTCAATCCACTCTAGGATCATGACAAGGAAATTTGATGCATTCGGGATTTTACTCTAAGCCACGAAAGTGGATAGAGTGCTCTCTTGGATAGCGGGTATTCGACTCAAAAGAGTCGAACCCGACCTTAGTCTTCGAATCCCTCACTTTAGAACAAGCATGATCTAGGTCCATAACTCCTTACGGCATCTTTGCATGATCGGTGAATCTCGATTCCCATAACCTTTCCCATCGATTATCTTCTCTTGAATTATTGCTTCATTTGATTTTATTTCTCTCATTTAATTTTCTGCAACTTTCAAAACCACAAAAACAATCATCAACTTTATTTTCATAATTTTCCTAGTTTTAGTCGATTCCTAGCTTAACCGTTTAAGTCCTTGTGTTCGACCCCGGTACTACGACATCCGTATACTTGCGGATTAGTTGTGTTTCGGGTTACAAATTTAAGACTCGTCACGCAAGTGATCAGTATTTCGCATCTTACTTCTCCTCCACACACACTCGAGCATAATGGTATTTCTGAACGTAAACATCGTCATGTTGTTGAAACCGGACTTACACTTTTTTCTCGAGCATCCATCCCTTTGGACGTTTCGAACTTTGATTTTCCGACGGCGGTCTATTTGATCAATCGTCTCCCCACTTCGGTCCTTCACGGTCGTTCTCCTTTTGAGGTTCTCTTTGACTCATCTCCAAACTATATTAATCTACGTACCTTTGGTAGTCTTTGCTACCAGTGGCTTCGTCCTTACTCTAGTCATAAACTACAACCTCGATCGACCCCTTGTGTCTTTGCGGGTTACTCTCTCACCCAAAGTGCTTTCCTTTGTTTGCATGTTGCCACCTCTCGTTTATATGTCTCTCGTCATGTTGAGTTTGTTGTGTCGGAATTTCCTTACTCTAGGCTTCTTTCAGCCTCTCACTCTCTGGTTGACTCTTCTCCATTCCCGCATGTTTCTCGGTCTTCCCTTGTTCCATGCAGGTCTGATCATTCTTACACACTGTCATCGTCTGAGCTGGTCTCCCGTGTTGTTCCGTCACCCGCAAAGAACTCTTCCCCAATGCCTCTCACCTGCTCTTTGTCGCCTTTGCTACCTCCTCAAACTTCTCCGAACTTGATGCCTCATGAACCTCCCGATCCTATGCTTACCGAACCATCACCCGAAATTTTGCGCACTGACTCACACGTTCCTATACTCACTAACCCACCACCACCTCTTATTTCCCCCACAAGCACTCACCCAATGGTTACTCGCTCCAAAAACAACGTCTCTAAACCTCACTCCAACTTTGTCTTACCTCCGTCTTTCACCCAAATCATGACGTGGAACCTACGTGTGTTTCGCAAGCTCTTAAGGATCCAAGGTGGTGTGATGCTTGTTGGTTTAGTGCTCTATGATGTACTGTTTATGAGCTTTACTTAGATACATTTGATGTATTGATACTTTCTATGGTTTATGAGAGTATTTGATTCATTACATGTTCTTGCATACTAGATGTGTTATGAAATCCATGTATCATTTTGAATGATACTAAACTCCCTAGTCTTGTGTCATTATGGGAATGATGACATAATAAGACTAGTATGATGTGTGATTGATGATCATATAGATTATCATAGGTATTGGATATGATCACAGTCATAGGTATTCGTTGGAGAACAGAATACTGGATTGACCCGCATGAGATTGTCACATGGACTAGCGTCATGACTTGAATCTCATATGACGATTCCATGATTGGATCCTAAGACCTGAGATATCTACGGAATCCAACATGAGGAGTTGCGTGCTTTGATTACGTCAAACGTCCTGCGTAACAGGAGGACTATAAAGGCGTGTATCAGGTGCGAAACGAATCGTGTGCTGGATTGTAGATAGTCAAGACGAGATTTGTACCTCTCGTAAAAGAGAGAGATATCGTTGGGCCCCTCGTGTGAGCGAGACTGTAGAAATGTGTGGCCGCACTATAGATGAACGTCGTCTATTTCAGACAGTCGAACTCAGTGAACGAGAAAGCAATCGAATCAGATAAGGTGGCTTGTCCATGCCTTATGTTCGACATCTGATATCGCGATACAAAAGGATCATCAACCGGAATCATCACTGGCGTTCGTAAGATCACGAACAAACTCTATTCGAGATAGGTAGTCATAGTGTCTTGCTAGAGACCGCCTATGACTTGTATATCCGGAATAGAGATTTCGGGTTATACTGCTATATCGAATGAGCCTACAGGGTCACACACGCAGGGAAGGACAAATGCACGAGAAAACGTCGAGAAATATGGACAGAGGTCCGGACCGTCCGGTCTAGGAGTAGACCAGCCTTGACAGGCGCTCTAATAATGGAAGGTACATGCTTAGCATTACATAAATAAGGGATTTTCGAAACCCCGCTTAGATCAAGCATCTACTTTCAAGTTATGAGAACCACCATTTCTCCATCTTGCTTCACCAAGATAATACGGCACACCCAGCTTTGGCATGGCCCATGACACGTACGATCGAGGCCTTGACAAGTGCTTTACTCGTAGAGCTCCTAGATCTAACCGGTTTCTGTGCAACGATTGATCATAATCCGAATGGATAATCCAATCGATTATGCAATCCCAATCCCGAAGCTCCCACTCAATCAAACATATATAATATCTTGATTAAGTTACATACATTCATTCACTATGGACCATCCATAAGAAAGAATCATGTTATTCTGAATCACAGTTGATCGGTTTTAAGCAACGATTGCTCAAACTAGATCCTGAAACGCAAAATCAAATTTTGGTGAAGCGTCGGGACCTAGACCGATCGGTCTAGGCCTAGACCGATCGGTCTACGCTGTTCGGTCTTCGGGTCTACGTCGGTCCGTTCGGTCTGGAATGGTCAGTCTGTTCGGACTGACTCTTCAGTCCGTTCGGTCCGACTCTCCAGAGCATTCGGACTCTTGCCCCTTCGGACCTTCTCTCTCGGACTAGTGACCTAGATCGGACGGACTGGCTAAGCAGTCCGTTCGGTCTACACACCTTAGTCTGTTCGGTCCAACATCTTGGTCCGAACGGACTGAGGTCATTTAGTCCAGGGAAACGACAAACCCTAGACCGTCCGGTCCAGAGGACCAGACCGTTCGGTCTAGGCGGAAAAACGCGATCAGATCACGTTCTTCGTCGTTTCGGTCCCGATTCAGATCCGATTTCGACCCCGTTTTCGCCTGCGAACTCAGAACAGAAGCCTCTTGCACACTATGCAACAAAGAACATGAAATCTACCCTAGATCCATAATCAAATCATGCATAGCATCAAAGCAAACACGGATTCAAACAATTCAAATCCTATAACGTGCGTGATCGGGTTCTTACAAAATCATGCAGAGCAACCAGGCTCGGATACCACTGTTGGTTTTTCTGGGATCTCAAGAGCGAATCTAATTCCTAAGAGATCGATTCTAGGGTTT
>NW_010961398.1:0-796 GCF_000463585.1 Tarenaya hassleriana | reverse complement strand
CCGATCGCTATAGGCAGGAAGAATACCTCGCCCTCTACACGTATCCACACCTCGGGATGGATTCCAACCTTTGGAACTTGTCTGCTAGGACACGAATCTTCTATTCGATGATGTGCTCTGAGAAAACGTGACTTCAATCACTTCTTGTGCCCTCTAAACTCTCCAAAAGGTCTCAAGAAGTTCTCTAGGTCGGCCCCTTAGTGTTAGGGTTCTATTTCTCAATCTTATTCAAGTGATTAACCTTAGATCTGGACTTTAAAATTAAATCCGAACCCCAGACCGAACGGACTGCTCAGTAGGTTGTTCGGACGTGGCTAGGGCTTTTTTATAACCCTAGGGTGGCTCCCAAGAGTTCTAATCCCATTCCAATGCTGAAAATCGCGAATTAGGGTTTCTGGTTGGATCCGGACCGATTCCAGGTGGATCCGGACCGGATCCAGATTCCTGGGGTCGAGTTGTGCGTTCCTGATCCGGACCGATTCCAGCCGGAATCGGCCCTGCACCGGCAGTTCTCTGGTCTTCACGAATTCGCTCATAACTCTCTGCTCCGGTGTCGGATTTACGCGATTTTGGTGTCTACGCGAAGCTCTTGAAATGCTCTTTCCAATGGTATAGGTCTCGCACTATTTGGACCTCTGTAGAGAAAGTTATTGATGTCGCAACATGAGTACCTCATCCGGACTTCTCCTTTAACGCTCCAATTAGCTCCTTTTCGAGTCCAATCATCTCCGAAATCTGCAACTCTGCAAAACTAGAGCACAACCGGGTTTTGTATCCTAACACGCCTAGAATGCCT
>NW_010961397.1:0-236 GCF_000463585.1 Tarenaya hassleriana | reverse complement strand
AGTAAATCAAGTGATTATAAACGGCTAGTATATCACCAATCATGACCGAGATCCATGTAAGGCAAGTAGGATCCATTCTTCCAAATATATGACACGTTCTTGAATCATGTTGCTTGACACATGTGGCTGACTATTTGTTCCCTTATTTGAGCTCCAACGGACACTTGTTTGATGTCCATGTAAGGTAATTTCGCCACATCATTGTCCAAGATCGGTCTTGTCACATTTGCATGATT
>NW_010961396.1:0-236 GCF_000463585.1 Tarenaya hassleriana | reverse complement strand
ATCGCAAAATAACACATGTCCGAATAGTTATAATTTAACCGTACAAAATGCGGGAAATACATGACCCGTAACCCAAAATGTAAATCCCGTACATGATGCTGCATCTCTCAGGCCGTCGTCTGCCGGATGCGCTAGGCGTAATCCTCGTGCCCTGAAAAATGTAAACCACGAGGGTTAAGCACAACTGCTTAGTGAGTAGCCCGGGTTGAACTCGGAAATCCCGTTCCCAACGAGAA
>NW_010961395.1:0-236 GCF_000463585.1 Tarenaya hassleriana | reverse complement strand
ATCAGATTCCAATCCAAATCTAGATCTAGAGAAAATATGAGAATGATGAGAATGTATCAAAGGCAAATAATAAAAACAAACGATAAACTATCAATGGCAAAACATTGCAGACTTCGGGATTGCTTTACATGCAAGGATCTTTCAAAAGATACAAACCCAGTGGTTTATCTATCCGATTCAGGGAATTCAAGCTCTAAAGTAGAGATTAATCCTCTCGAGTCTAATCTCACTATCCA
>NW_010961394.1:0-236 GCF_000463585.1 Tarenaya hassleriana | reverse complement strand
TTCCCTTTTTTCTTCCCGGTCCAATATTTGAAACCACTCTCGAAAGTCTGAGTTTCCGTGTAAAAGCAAACTCTCAAAATTTATGACCAACCTTCCCCTCAGTGATCTTAGAACGAACAGGAGTTTTTCCATTGTAAATTCGTACGGAGCAATCAACGAATTCCGGCAAAATATAAGATCTACGTGACCAAATTTTCCTGTTCTCAAGTATTTCGTATCTATAAGCAGGTTCCCCC
>NW_010961393.1:0-236 GCF_000463585.1 Tarenaya hassleriana | reverse complement strand
ATCCGTGCCTCAAGACTCTGCTACTGGGACTCGGTCGGAAGAATCTACTGCAGCCATCTCTACCCACCTTTATGAATTCTAACCTCAACCGGCCATGACAAGGCTGAATTTATTAGAACCCGTTGTTGTTTAGAAAGACCGGGAGCTGGGAAAGACGCTCACTCATACTGACAGAAGGCATTTTAAAAGATAGCGGACAAGCAGAAGAACAAATACATTAGTTGGTAGCGCTAACG
>NW_010961392.1:0-236 GCF_000463585.1 Tarenaya hassleriana | reverse complement strand
CCCCCCGCTCTCGCAGCCATACACATGCCAATCTTCTGAGTTCGCAAGAAGGTCAGGATGGAAGTTAGGCGAATTACATAACCTCTCTTTGTTGGCTTAGTTAGCCTGGTCTCGCTAGTTCCCCGATCAAGCATCCTCGGGAATAGTTAGTCTCTTTTGAGAGGTCTGTTGACCACCTCTGGGCTTACCTGTTTTCGAATGTGGAAGCAAGCGGTCCTTTGTTGAGGCTGTTCGAG
>NW_010961391.1:0-236 GCF_000463585.1 Tarenaya hassleriana | reverse complement strand
CCATCTGGGAGACTCTATCGTCGATCTTGGACTGCACCAACTCCTCGATCTGCTGGACCCGTTCATTCACATATGTACCGTCCGATCGACGGTGTGTGTCCTGAAGAACTCGTAGAATCGACGGTTCTACACCTTCTTTTTGAGCCTAAAAACAAAATAATTATAATTACAAAATTTTTAAATAAATATAATTATTAATATAAAAGTTACTTACTATATCCTTTGCGACTCTGGCG
>NW_010961390.1:0-236 GCF_000463585.1 Tarenaya hassleriana | reverse complement strand
ATGATCACGAACAAACTCTATTCGAGATAGGTAGTCATAGTGTCTTGCTAGAGACCGCCTAGTAAGAAAACTCGTAAAACAGTACATCACAGAGTACTAAACCAACAATCTCCCACTTGCTCTACTCATGGACTGCTAAACACCTAATGTCCATATCCCTAACATGACCTCATGATTCGACGAAGGGAGAGGCTTCGTCAACGGATCGACAATGTTGTCATCTGTCGACACTCTGC
>NW_010961389.1:0-236 GCF_000463585.1 Tarenaya hassleriana | reverse complement strand
TGCAACATCCAGCGATCCGATACGCGCATCAAGTCATGTCCAACTTCATTTTCGCGCGAGATAAACCCGGCAAGATTCACAAAATCGACCTGGGTTACCTCTATCAAGCATTACGGGAGTTTTGTGATGGTCCAACGCTCGACATGTACGTCCGTGCCAAATGGAGCAACACGGATAGCCATGCATCTCCACACGTTGGCCTCCACCAAGGCCAACGAGACGTGCATTTGCGTGGG
>NW_010961388.1:0-236 GCF_000463585.1 Tarenaya hassleriana | reverse complement strand
TCTGGTTGATTGTGGTATTGTATCACAATTAACTCCTCCTGGAATGCCACAGTGGAATGGCATGTTTGAACGGAGGAACCGAACACTGTTAGACATGATTCGGTCTATGATGAGTCAGACATATCTTTCGAAGTCCTTTTGGGGCTATGCTTTAGAGACCGCTGCGTACCTGTTGAATAGGAGTCCAACGAAGGCGGCTGAAACGACGCCATATGAGATATGGACGGGGAATCGTC
>NW_010961387.1:4517-5741 GCF_000463585.1 Tarenaya hassleriana | reverse complement strand
TCAAAAGTTTGATGATGTCGTTTTGGCTAACGGATTTCGTCTGAATCAATCAGACAAGTGTAAATATAGCAGGTTTGATAATAACGGTCATGGAGTTACCATTTGCTTATACGTTGATGACATGCTCATATTCGGTACATAATTAGAGAAAGTCAAAAAGACCAAAAACTTCTAGTCATCGAAGTTTTCGATGAAAGACTTAGGTGAGCCTGACGTTATCCTAAGCATTAGGATAAAACGGGATCAAGGTTCGATAACACTATCTCAATCACATTACGTAGAGAAAGTGTTAAAACGATTTGATATGTTTGAAGGCCCTCCGGCTTCTACTCCGATGGATTGTAGCGCTAAGTTTGCACCTAATAGTGGGGAACCGGTAGCTCAACTTGAGTACGCTAGTGTCATTGGTTGTTTGATGTATGTTATTACTAGCACTCGACCCGACATAGCATACGCGATAGGGAAGTTGAGTAGATACACGAGTAGCCCAAGCGTACATCATTGGAATGCTGTACGGAGAGTACTTCGGTACTTGAAAAAGACAATTGATTATGGTCTACGCTACACAGGTCAACCTTCAGTGTTAGAAGGATATACCGATGCGCGTTGGAACTCTAGTGAAGAGGATTATGCCTCGGTGAGTGGATGGTTTTACCTTTTAGGTGGAGCGGCGATTTCTTGGGCTTCTAAGAAACAAACTTGCATTTCGGATTCGACCATGGCATCGGAATTTATCGCCTTAGCGGCTGCTAGGAAAGAAGCAGAATGGCTAAGGAATTTGGTATTCGAAATACCGTTATGGCCTAAACCGGTATCGCCTATTGCAATACATTGTGATAGTGCTGCGACATTGGCTAAGGGATACAGCCATGTTTATAACGGAAAGTCTAGACACATCGGTTTAAGACATAGCTATGTGAATAGTCTGATTAAAGACGGGGCCACAATGGTGGATTTTGTGCGGACGACACAAAATTTGGCGGATGCTTTCACAAAAAGTTTGCCAAGGAACGTGGTACACAAAATGTCGCAAGGGATGGGACTAGAGGCGGTTTTATGAATTGCAAGTAAAGGAATCTCAACTCAACATCTAGTATAACGCTAGATCTTGAGTTCAACGAGTTAAATCCTTTACTATGTGATTGTAGATGCTTCACGACAACACATCCCGAGATAAGCATCTAGGTTATGCAATGTAAAGAGGATGTTTTAACTTAATGAGTC
>NW_010961387.1:0-3186 GCF_000463585.1 Tarenaya hassleriana | reverse complement strand
GCCTTTGATTAGATAGAGGACACTTCAATGAACATTTAGCAACAAACGGGACTAAATTTGGTTGAAAAATGAGTGAGATATGACTGAATGAAGACTGAAGAAAACTGGAAAATGCAGAAACGAGAATCTGTCTTGCCAAATTACGAATCCTTTTTCACCTTGTTACTGAAGTATTTCAATACTTAGTTGGTTGGGTTAGATAGAGGACACTTCAATGAACATTTAGCAACAAACGAGACTGAATTTGGTTGAGAAATGAGGGAGATATGATCAAACGAAGTCGGACCAGAAAGTTGTTTCGCGAGAGCGAAAAGAGCCGGAACGGACGGACTGGACGCCCAGAACGGACAGTCTGACGTCTCAATCCGGATGGTCCGCGTTCCAGATCTTAAACTTGGACCGAGAGGGCTCGGGACAGCCCGGAACACCCTGGACCGATCGGTCTAGGCTACGGAACCCTTTTTCGGATGATTTTTGAATCCCATGTGCGTGAGATGTGCGATACAACGATTCGAGTGACTTGTTGCGTGATTATACGGGTAGTTTGCATGACATTAAGTCGGTAGATCGGTAAGGGACCGGATACCGTGATACGTGATTGTACTGGGGGATATATACATGATGTGTGCCATGTGTGTAGCTTGCTCGTGCGTACGAGTCAAGCATGATTGTGTTTGTGGATGGTTGTGGACGCAACCATCACCGTCATGGACTTGACGGGCGTTTGAGACGCGATTAGTCGTGTGCGACACGACGGCCAACGTCATGGACTTGACGGGCGTGTGACGCGCTCCTAGTCATGGACTTGACTAGGGTATATGGCTGGAACCCTATGGTGGACTCCATACCGGTGATATGATCGATTGTGTCATGCTGACTTGACACGGCCAACGTCATGGACTTAACGGACGTGGAGGCGCCTCTAGTCATGGACTTGACTAGAGTATATGGCTGGACCCTATGGTGGACTCCATACGGGTGTGTTTACATTTCCGTTGTGTCATGGACTTGACATCGGTAGTCACGTGATGTGACAAGCGCTTGAGGCGATATTGTCGTGTGATGCGACGGCCAACGTCACGCGAGTGACAGGCATGTGATGCGCACCTAGTCATGCCGACTTGACTAGGGTTTATGGCTATCCCCATGGTGGACTCCATGCAGGTGTGATTGTGATTGTTGTTATATGTGTGATGCACGTTCTGTGATAATGCATGTTATTATTGCTGCATGTTATTGTGAATTATCGTTTTAACACTGTTCTCGTTGGGAACGGGTTTACCGGGTTCAACCCGGGCTACTCACTAAGCGGTTCTGCTTAGCCCTCGTGGTTTCGTTTTTCTTTCAGTGCACGAAGGGCATGCGTAGCGCATTCGGCCGATGACGACATCGAAGGGACAACATCATGTACGGGTTTTGTATTTTGGACTACAGGATTTGTATTCCCATCTTTTGTATTATTTACTATTACTGTTCGGACATGTGTTGGTTTTGCGACTATGATCACACGTGTTGTATTTCCGCTGCATGTTTATGTTTAAAAAGTTTTAAAAATTCCCGTATTTTTGGTTCGACATTATTTAATCGGTATTAGTCCATGTGACGCATCCTGTTTACGGGAAGCAGGATATGAGTGTCACACATGGCTATTGATTTAGAATGAAGTACTAGATGACCTGCATGAGATGTCTACGGTATCCGACATGAGGAGTTTCATATTTTGATTGCGTCAAACGTCTTGCATAACAGGAAGATTATAACGGCGTCTCTTGGGTACGACACGAATCATGTTACCAATAGTAGATAGTTAATATGGAATTCGTATCTCTCGTCCCGAGAGAGATATCGCTTAGGCCCCTCGAGTGAATTGAGACTGAGATGCGCGCAATCTGATGATAAGTCATCTGATGTTTCAGTTAGCTCAACGAACTAGAAAAGCAGTCGAATCTGATAAGATGGCTGGCTCCATGTCTTATGTTCGACATATGATATCGCGTTACAAAGGGATCATTGTATGGACTATTACTTTCTTTGAGAACAGGCCCCGGATCGTTTGAGGTTAGTGTTTGAGAATAGGCCCCGAACAGGCCCCAATACGTGTAGAGTGTTGGGAATTGCTGGGATCTCTACAGCGAATCTATATTCCTAAGAGATCGATTCTAAGGTTTGCGCAGCGGATGTAAAATAAAATTTTCTAATAAACCCTAGAACCATGCATGTATGAATCGTAGAAACGTTAGAACGCTTACCTCAATCGATCCGGGCCTGGAGCATGGTAGTTTGTCTGTTCTAGAATGTCTGGAACAGACGGTCCATGGAAAGGCAGACCGTCCGTTCTGGAATGTTGGAACAGACGGTCCACGTGTAAATCTGGACCGTCCGTTGCGGCTTTCAGGTTTTTCGAAAATAAACCAAAATTAGGGTTAATCACTTCATAAGAAAGAGATTAAGAACCCTAATAAGTGGTGGCCGAAAAAGATAACTTCTACAGACCTCTTGGTGAGCTTGGAGGGTCTAGAAAGTGATCTAAATCCCGTTTTTCTCGTTTGCACATCACCGGATAGCATATTTGGGTCCTAGCAGACAAGTTCCAATCGTTGGAATCCATCCCGAGGTGTGGATATGTGTAGAGGGCGAGGTAATCTTCCTCCCTTTTGTGATCGGACGAACACATCAATTGATACAGGCCCCGGATCGATTGAGGTAAGCGTTCTAACGTTTCTACGATTCATACATGCATGGTTCTAGGGTTTATTAGAAAATTTTATTTTACATCCGCTGCGCAAACCCTAGAATCGATCTCTTAGGAATATAGATTCGCTGTAGAGATCCCAGCAATTCCCAACACTCTACACGTATTGGGGCCTGTTCGGGGCCTATTCTCAAACACTAACCTCAAACGATCCGGGGCCTGTTCTCAAAGAAAGTAATAGTCCATACAATGATCCCTTTGTAACGCGATATCATATGTCGAACATAAGACATGGAGCCAGCCATCTTATCAGATTCGACTGCTTTTCTAGTTCGTTGAATCCAGCACATGATTCGTGTCGTACCTGATACACGCCTTTATAGTCCTCCTGTTACGCATGACGTTTGACGTATTCAAAGTACGCAACACCTCGTGTTGGATTCCGTAGATATCTCAAGTCATAGGATCCAATCATGGAACCGTCACATGAGATT
>NW_010961386.1:0-236 GCF_000463585.1 Tarenaya hassleriana | reverse complement strand
TTAGTAGTAAATGCATCAAATGTCGCCAAGAAAATGCATATAAAAATGATGTGATCAAACCTCCCCAAACTTGAACTTTTGTTCGTCCTCGAGCAAATAATGTTTTTGGCTTAGATACGTTCGGGCTGCTAATGGAAGTCAAAAGTGGTTCGCTTGATCTAGTCCAAATTACTTTGGATGAAATCGAGCTTATTGTACTCTAGCTTGTATGGTTATGAGGTCTCCTATCAAACAAT
>NW_010961385.1:0-236 GCF_000463585.1 Tarenaya hassleriana | reverse complement strand
GTGAGGTATACCCGCTTGAAGTGTCACTAATGGCCGTAGAAGCAAGTTTATACAGTAATTGAAAAGAGATCGAGGAGATAATACGGTCATTGGACGGTCAAGAGGCTTCTGAAGTATTTCGGGCGACCCACCCGAAATCACCCGGTTTCGGAGTGATGCAGAGGCAAACGAGGACCGCCCGACATTTCAGGCGGCCCGCTCGAAATCTCTGAGCAATTTCGATCCAATTCCGGCTG
>NW_010961384.1:0-236 GCF_000463585.1 Tarenaya hassleriana | reverse complement strand
CCTTCGACACGATTATAAGACATAAGACCACTCATAGTAGTGCAGTGCACTCGCTCCCTTTTTTCTTATTCGATACTGCTGAATCTCAAACCATCAGGAAGGACTACAACTGAAACTGCAAGAGCAGCGGAGGCAGAAGCAAAAGAAGTTGAAAAGGAAGGAACCACGGAAAAGAGAGATCTCAACGAGAAGTTAGATCCCCATTACAGAGAATCTTATCTAGATCTTATAGCCGC
>NW_010961383.1:0-236 GCF_000463585.1 Tarenaya hassleriana | reverse complement strand
CCGTTCTACGTGCTGGAACGGATGGTCCACGTGCATTTCTGGACCGTCCGTTCCGGGCTTCCGTTTTTCCGAAATTAAACCGAAATTAGGGTTCAATCACTTTATAAAAGGGAGATTAAAAACCCTAATGAAAAAGAGAGAAAGAGAGCCGACTTCAGAACACTCTTAGCAGACTTTAGCAGACAAGTTCCAATCGTTGGAATCCATCCCGAGGTGTGGATACGTGTAGAGGGCGA
>NW_010961382.1:0-236 GCF_000463585.1 Tarenaya hassleriana | reverse complement strand
TTGGAGAAGGTGCAAATCTGACAATACATTCCGACAAGCAAAAGGTATCTCATTCATTGTTATGTCCATACATTCCGGCAATTACATAATATATCTGATTGTAATGAAGTTGGTTTTTGGTTTTGTAGGGTCTGATCCGTGCTATAGCAGAAGAATTGCCATATTGTGAACATCGGATGTGTGCCCGTCATATATATGCCAATTGGAAGAAGCAATTCAAGGATATAGAGTACAAG
>NW_010961381.1:0-236 GCF_000463585.1 Tarenaya hassleriana | reverse complement strand
AATCGGTCCGGATTCAGACCGTTCGACCCAGAATTCATCATTCATATATTTTTTATATTTAAATTTTTCACGTTTCATTGTCTGAAACCTCAGTCTGGACAGTGTGGGAGTAGTCCGACCCGGTCCAGACTTTGACTGTATTAAAATATTTAAATCAACACAATAATTCATAGAAATAATCATAAATATTCAAGTCACGCAAATCAATCAAAAATTTTTACACACACACATTCAAA
>NW_010961380.1:0-236 GCF_000463585.1 Tarenaya hassleriana | reverse complement strand
AGCCCGATCGGTCCAGACGTCGGGATTTACTAAACTCGCTCTAATTAGGGTTTTAAAGGTGATTAACTTTGGGGAACGCCAACCAACTCTTTTGGCACGATTTTCAGACCCTAAGAGAGGTTTGGAGAGTGAGAAAGTTAAGAGAAAGATCCCTGAAACCCTCGCGCAAAGAAAGAAGCGTTCTTCAGTCCAAGCAGACAAGTTCCAACTGTTGGAATCCTTTCCGCCGTGTGGAT
>NW_010961379.1:0-236 GCF_000463585.1 Tarenaya hassleriana | reverse complement strand
GCATCTTGAACTGAGTCAAGTGAGCAATGGGATCCTCTGTAGGCCGTCCTCTGAAACTCGCAAGACTAAACATCGTAATGCACTGTGGCGGTAGCTCGAAACTGTCTATGGGTGGTCTATTGATGCACGATAGGAGTTGGGTTTGCTTCGGTGCAATGTAAGAACCCAAAGTCTTCTCTACAACGTAGGTAGCTTCGCCCTCGGTCTGCTGATCATAGAGCGGATTCATGTGCTCT
>NW_010961378.1:0-236 GCF_000463585.1 Tarenaya hassleriana | reverse complement strand
CTGAGTTTTAGGAGTTTCCTGAATGTCCATGACTGACTCTGCTTGCTTCTCACCGACCAGAAGGAGTCACGAGACAAGTATTTTTGTTTCAGCCATCCTATCCATAGAGATCCTGATTGGAAGAAGAGACTCCAAATGAGTTTGAGGCCCGAAATGTCGTTAGATAGAGACAGATTCCTGATTCCAAGTCCCCCCTCCTTCCGCGGTTTCACAATGTTTTCCCAAGCAACTCTTGC
>NW_010961377.1:0-236 GCF_000463585.1 Tarenaya hassleriana | reverse complement strand
GCCCGTTTTCTCTGAGCAAAAACGATCCGGGTACTGTAGCAGCGAGCGACCCGCCCGAAAATTGGGCGACCCGCTCGTTTTCACCTGGAAACGCAGATTTGAAACTCAGACGCATCATGTCGACCTCCCATACCGTTCTTGACTCGTCTCAAGGTTCAAAAGAGGAATCACACGATGATTGGGACCCCGAACATGCTCCACAAGTGGAACTAAAGCCCTTACCCCAAGGGCTTAGG
>NW_010961376.1:5146-5543 GCF_000463585.1 Tarenaya hassleriana | reverse complement strand
TTGACCCGACCGATAGATCGCATCCCGGAGTCGGTTAGCCAGCACTTCCTTCCAACCGGCATAAACCATGTCGTGATGGCGCTCCTCCCAATAAAAAGCTTGCTGCAATAAAAAAATTGATGTTAATAAAACAATAAATGAAATTAAAAGAATAGTTTGAATTTGAAAACTTACCGCAAATGCACAAAACCAATGCTCCAGAGTCGCTGGAGGGACACGAGTGATACTGAGCCAAGGACCCTGAAAATCACTCTAGAAGATGCTCACAATTGTCTTCCGTATCTGGGAATGACGACCGAACCTATGCGAGTATATAAATATACTTAGTTATATAACTGTAAACGTTAATATAAAAATTAGAAATGAATTGTTACAATGTTCCTTACCATAAAGTACC
>NW_010961376.1:1577-4025 GCF_000463585.1 Tarenaya hassleriana | reverse complement strand
TCTTTTTTTGCACTTGATCTTCAAAATAATACGAGGTGAAGAATGATATTTCTTCGTTTATATATTGCTCTGCAATGCTTCCTTCAACAAACGCCTTTTGTTTCGCTTTTTGTTTCAAGTGGTACATAAACCGCTCAAACGGGTACATCCATCTACAACAATTGCACAATAAATCTACGTATCCATTCATATACATAATTAAAATCATATAGACAATATTAATGTATATACGTCCTAAACTGAACCGGACCGCCAAGTTCCGCTTCTCGTGGCAGATGAATTGGCAGATGTTCCATCACAGCAAAAAAAAAATGGTGGGAATATCTTCTCTTAATTGCACCAAATTAGAACAATATTTTGCTTCATCAACTGGACGTCTTCATTTTTCAATGTCCGACTACAGATTTCCCGGAAAAAGTTACTAATTCCTACGGTTCAAAAACATGAGGTTATAAATACAATATCAACATATAACTAAAGCACACGTGTAAAGATCTTAAGTACTATTAAAATCGCTACTACGAAACAAAACATACCTGATATAGCTTGGTTGACATGTTCTGGAAGTATCTCTGCAAATGCAATAGGTAACAATCGTTGCATGAAGACGTGACAATCATGACTCTTCATACCTGTTAATTTTTTTCCTCCGAGGTCAACACATCGCGAAATATTTGACGAGTAACCATCAGGAAATTTCACATCTTCCTGTAACCATCTAAAAAAGTTCATCTTCGCTTCTCCAAACACACGGAAAATTGGTACAGGCACCTTTCCATCAGGTGTAAGTTCTAAATCCTTCCTCGAACAAATCAACCCTATATCCTTCCTTGAGTTGATATTGTCTTTTGTTTTCTGAGCAACGTTCAACACTGTATTAATGATGTTATCGAAAAAATTCTTTTCGATATGCATAACATCAAGATTGTGTCGTAATTTATGATGTCTCCAATATGGCAATTCTCAGAATATAATCTTCTTATGCCAGTTGTGATAATCACCATATCCTTCAATCGGTAAATGACCGTTACCAGAAACCACTGATGTAGTAGATAATCCATGTGACCGAACACATTCTTCGATTCGTTCAAGTAAAATTTCATCCCCGGTATGTTCAAGTGGCGCAGAATCAACAACAACTATATTTCTTCGAAAATTCTTCTTGTTGCGTCGTAACACGTGATTTCTTGGTAGAAAACGCCGATGGCTATCAAACCAACTCATTTTTCGTCCGTGCTGCAACCAAAATGCATCAGTTTCATCCATACAATATGGACACGCTAGACGACCATGTGTTGTCCAACCTGACAACATAGAGTAAGCTGGAAAATCACTAATTGTCCATAAAAGAACTGCTCGAAGCAAAAAATTATGCCTCACCGACACATCGTATGCAGTGACACCTACACTCCACAACTCATTCAACTCTTCTATCAACGGTTGAAGAAACACGTCTAAACTTCTTCTAGGATGTGTAGGTCCTTGAACCAGTACTGAGAGGAATAAAAACTCTCTACTCATGCACATTCCGAGTGGTAGGTTGTACGGTGTTAGAATCACCGGCCACAAAGGGTAGTTTCGACCCGACATTTCAAATGGATTAAACCCATCTGTGTATAACGCTAGATAAACATTTCTAGGCTCTTGAGCAAAATCAGGAAATACCTGTTGGAAATGTTTCCATGCTAACCCGTCTGATGGATGATGCATTTCCCCTTCTGGAGTACAATGTTCGCCGTGCCACCTCATATGTGATGCGATTTTCTCAGACTGATATAATCTCCAATCGATCTGTAATAGGCATATAAAACATTCTTTTCAATGGAATCAACTTGCCTTTTTTGGATGCTTTTCGTTGTGGCCGATACCGATCCTTCCCACAGAACCGACATTGCATCAATCCTTCGTCGTCCTTCCAAAACATCATGCAGTTGTTTTCGCAAACATCAATCTTTTTATACGGTAGTCCCAACTTCCGCATCAGACTCTTCGTCTCATAATACGATTCTGTTGCAATATTACCTTCTGGTAGATATTGTTTGAACATCTGACTAAATCCGTCCTACATTTCTCCGAAATATTGTAATCAGTCTTCATGTTCATCAATTGTGACGACAACGACAATCTCGATAGACCTTCAATGCATCCTTCATATATTGGAGTGCTCGATGTATTAAGGATCTCGTAGAACCTTTTAGCCTCGAAATTTGGCTCTTCTTCCTCCCCGTAAGACGGTTGACCGACATTGGGAAACGCATCAATCACCATTTCTGAATACGGATTTCTTTCTCCTTGTTGAAATTCGTTTCGCTGCTCATCGATAATGACTTCATTAACTGCACCATATGAAGACGTCGTGTCCACTGTTTCTCCGTGAGCTAGCCAAACAAAATAATTGGACATGAACCCTCTTCGGTATAGATGATTCCAGACTTGCTGAATACACTG
>NW_010961376.1:0-787 GCF_000463585.1 Tarenaya hassleriana | reverse complement strand
TGCGTAGCGTAGTGAGATGTGCGATATCGAAATACGAGTGATCGTTGTGTGATTGTATGCGGGTAGAATTTGCATGGCGTTAAACGGTAGCTCGGTAGGGACCGGATACCCTAATACAATATTGAGCCTATGTCAACGGTCAATCACATCTCACACTGGTCTTAATTCATTATCGTTCTCCCGATGATGACCAACAAGAGAGTTTAGAATCATCCTCAAATGAGTCAAGGATATTGATATATAACCAACATACAAATCATATAAAGGAAAAAATAATACATTCATATATCAATGAACCAATACAAAATCCAAATATCATATCACGGATCATCCTAAAGCATCACAACCAACATGTATTACATATAATAATGTCAGTGACAATGAAATCTAGTCATCAGAACATCATATCGACCATGATATAGACAGGTTCATTTCGGCCACTTGCTTATTTTTTTTACATTAAGTCTTTGAGTCTTTCTGTGACACCCGTAACCCGTGTACAGTATACGGGCTGTGCCACATGGACAATAGTAATAAAATAATAATAATGTGGAAGCAAAAATACGAAATCCAAAAACATTTTAAATAAACCAGAGTAAGTAGCAGAAAATACAACAGGCGATCAGTATCGCAAAATAACACATGTCCGAATAGTTATAATTTAGCCGTACAAAATACGGGAAATACAAGTCTCGTAACCCAAAATGTAAATCCCGTACATGATGTTGCCTCTCTCAGGTCGTCGTCTGCCGGATGCGCTAGGTGTAATCCTCGTGATCTGAAAAAT
>NW_010961375.1:0-236 GCF_000463585.1 Tarenaya hassleriana | reverse complement strand
TTTGGTCCCTCTCTTTGGTCAGACGGAGTGTTCTGTACTCCGACACGTCTGGTCCGGCGGATCAGGAGTGGTCAGCCCCGGATCAGACGCCTTCTTCTCTTGGTCCGTTCGCTTCTTCCTGGCTCGGCAGACCGTGAGGCTTTGGAACACATCTGGTCCGGCGGACCAGGAGTGATCAGCCCCGGACCAGACATGTTTTTTCTCCGGTCCGCCTCCTTTCTTCTGGTTCGGCGGAG
>NW_010961374.1:0-236 GCF_000463585.1 Tarenaya hassleriana | reverse complement strand
AAGTGACTATCAAGAATCGGTACCCGTTACCGAGGATTGACGAGTTGCTGGACCAGCTACAAGGAGCCCAATGGTTTTCGAAGGTCAATCTACGATCTGGATATCACCAGATTCAGGTCAAGGAGGATGACATACAGAAGACGGCTTTTCGGACGAGATATGCACACTTCGAGTCCGTGGTCATGCCTTTCGGGCTCACGAACGCGCCTGCGGTGTTCATGCAACTGATGAACCGT
>NW_010961373.1:0-236 GCF_000463585.1 Tarenaya hassleriana | reverse complement strand
AACATGACATGAAATGAAATGATGGCGATGATGATGATGATGATATTTAAACTCGGATTATACATAAAACATTAAACAAATATTATATATTTCCTTTGAATATTTCTATATAGGGATTTTTTTCTCTTATCTTAAAAAATATGAAATAACTTAAAACAATAATTATTTTGAAACAGAGGGAGTATATATTTTTCTGTATTTAACTTTAAATTGAATATTTGTTTTGAATTAAATCA
>NW_010961372.1:0-236 GCF_000463585.1 Tarenaya hassleriana | reverse complement strand
AACATGACATGAAATGAAATGATGGCGATGATGATGATGATGATATTTAAACTCGGATTATGCATAAAACATTAAACAAATATTATATATTTCATTTGAATATTTCTATATAGGGATTTTTTTCTCTTATCTTAAAAAATATGAAATAACCTAAAACAATAATTATTTTGAAACGGAGGGAGTATATATTTTTCTGTATTTAACTTTAAATTGAATATTTGTTTTGAATTAAATCA
>NW_010961371.1:0-236 GCF_000463585.1 Tarenaya hassleriana | reverse complement strand
TATATATATATTTTCCTCCTTAATCACTGGTTAACGAATGTTGGATGTAACCGATTGCTAAGACTCAATCAAGCACTACTTGAAAGTCAGGATAGATGAATCTCTCAGTTAGTACGTTTTAAACAAGCACTCGCTCTTACCATCGGTCGTTCACGTCTTTTTGTTTGCTGAGGACTTGTCGTTGGGTCTACGGTTTCTTAAAATCCAAATTGACTGGTTCGCTACTACAGGAGAGG
>NW_010961370.1:0-236 GCF_000463585.1 Tarenaya hassleriana | reverse complement strand
TATGTCGAACATAAGGCATGGACAAGCCACCTTATCTGATTCGGCTGCTTTCTCGTTCACTAAGTTCGACTGTCTGAAATAGACGACGTTCATCTATAGTGCGGCCACACATTTATACAGTCTCGCTCACACGAGGGGCCCAACGATATCTCTCTTTTACGACAGGTACAAATCTCGTCTTGACTATCTACAATCCAGCAGATGATTCGTTTCGTACCTGATACACGCCTTTATAG
>NW_010961369.1:0-236 GCF_000463585.1 Tarenaya hassleriana | reverse complement strand
AATCTATACATGGGTTTTATACACCGAAAGAATAACAAATTTGTAACAGATTTCTAACAAATTTACAAAGAATGAAAAAGCATGGAGAAATCTGTTCGAACAGATTTCCTTCTTCACCTCTCGCCGTTCTCTCCTTCCCAAGCCAATCTGTTACTCATATTAATCAGATGGGCTTCTCATGGGCTTCGCACCAGGCCTTCTTCTTGTTATAGGCCCGCATATTATATCCGTAATAC
>NW_010961368.1:0-236 GCF_000463585.1 Tarenaya hassleriana | reverse complement strand
TACTCTGGAGACATGTAACCGCTGAAAGATAAGACAAAGTTATGAGTAAACTAGTAACAAATTCTTAGATCGGCGTCTAGGAGAATGTTGCTTGTATCAACGCGACTTTGGTCTACATAGGAAAAGGCATATTCCACTCACTAAGTTCCAACTATTCGGCTTGTATCAGCTCGGCTTTGGTCCACTCCCAAGATCCTCGCGATGCCAAAATCTGCAATTTTGGGGTCTAGATCCGC
>NW_010961367.1:0-236 GCF_000463585.1 Tarenaya hassleriana | reverse complement strand
GGTTGGGGTTAAGGTCAAGTGGTTAGAGTTAGCAGGTTGGATTTGTGGTTGTGGTTGTAGTTAGGATTAAGTAGTTAGGGTTATAGGTTAGGGTTATAGTTAGGGTTAATAGGTTAGGGTTATAGTTAGGGTTAATAAGTTAGGGTTATAGTTAAAGTTGATAGGTTAGGGTTACAGTTAGGGTTAACAGGTCAGGTTATAGTTAGGTTAATAGGTTAGGGTTAACAGGTTAGGGT
>NW_010961366.1:0-236 GCF_000463585.1 Tarenaya hassleriana | reverse complement strand
GATGAATATGCTCAATGGAAGCAACTTGATAGCCAAGCCCTTGTTCTGTTACAGGGCTCTCTTGATTCAACAATTCTGCAATCTTTCATCTCTAATGACACAGCAATGTCATTGTGGGAATCGCTGAAACAAACCTACGGTAATCTCTCGAACATCAGCCGTATCTTTGAACTCAAGAAAAAGCTATTCAATTTGCAGCAGAATGGACAACCATTCAACAAAATTCAAGGAGAATT
>NW_010961365.1:4484-4763 GCF_000463585.1 Tarenaya hassleriana | reverse complement strand
ATCATGTGTTGGATTGTAGATAGTCAAGACGGGATTTGTACCTCTCGTAAAAGAGAGAGACATCGTTGGGCCCCTCGTGTGAGCGAGACTGTAGAAATAATCATGTGTTGGATTGTAGATAGTCAAGACGGGATTTGTACCTCTCGTAAAAGAGAGAGACATCGTTGGGCCCCTCGTGTGAGCGAGACTGTAGAAATATGTAGCCGCACTATAGACGAACGTCGTCTATTTCAGACAGTCGAACTCAGTGAACGAGAAAGCAGTCGAATCAGATAAGGT
>NW_010961365.1:0-3995 GCF_000463585.1 Tarenaya hassleriana | reverse complement strand
TTTTAAATCCGGATCTAGGGTTAATGACCTGAATAAGAGGAGAAATAGAACCCTAACACGAAAGAGCCGACCTAGAGAACTTTGAAGACCCTTTCAGAGAGTCTAGTGGGTTGAAGAAGTGATCGGAATTTCTAACGTTTCTACAAGATCATGCATGATAGGTTTTAGGGTTTTATCAAAATTTTTGTTTTACATCCGCTGCGCAAACCCTAGAACCGATCTCTTAGGAATAGGATTCGCTCATGAGATCCCAGGAAATCCCAACAATCGCATGCTAGGAACCCGTATCTGATGTCGCAAATCTAGGTATATAAATTTCGATCAAGTGATAAATTCCTAGACTTAACAAATTCCGCAAGTGTACGGATCGATTGTAGTAGCTAGGGTCGAACACATGGACAAATAAACAACAGAATAAAATCCAAATCCAAGTCTAATTCTAGAGAAAATAATATGAGTGATGAACACTGCAGGGTTTGGGATTGCTTTACATGCAAGAATCTTTCAAAAGATATAAACTTAATGGTTTATCTAACCAAGATCTGATGGACTTGCAAGAATGCATGAATTGGACTTGTAGAGTGAAAGTTATTGGACTTGCAAGATCTGATGTTTTGAGCTTCACGTTTTCTCCGAAACAACTCCAAATGTTCCCGGTTTGTCCGTGATGTTCCATAATCCATGTTTTCCACTCCTTTTGCTCTCTTTATGTGTGAAAACCTGTTTAAACACCAAAGAACACAACCATACAATATCGAAGCCAAATGTGCCCTAGAATGTCT
Organism: Tarenaya hassleriana; assembly: GCF_000463585.1. Taxonomy (NCBI): domain Eukaryota; kingdom Viridiplantae; phylum Streptophyta; class Magnoliopsida; order Brassicales; family Cleomaceae; genus Tarenaya; species Tarenaya hassleriana. Next base: position 3,213 of record NW_010961365.1, on the reverse strand, counting down.
ACAAATATGTAAAACCGAGTGAAATACGCTAGACATCCTATATCAAAACATCACTCAAAGTATGTGTTATCAAACTCCCCCAGACTTAAACTTTTGCTCGTCATCGAACAAATACTCCGTGAAAAACGGCCTGAAAGGAGGGTGAGACAATGACATAACTCAAAATGATAATCGAGAGCGAAACCTCTATCCGACCTAGATCCCCGTGAACAATGATCAAGTCTGTCTAGTATGATCTCTCTCTCTAAAGGATAATCTTTCCTAGCCATGGGATCTATACCGCTACCGAGAACCAATCCAAGAACTTCAATCATCTACCAAGCATTTTTCTCGAACCTATTACACCATTTTACATAATCGTATCTAGTCTATGTTTTCGACATTCATTCTTTTTCTCTTTCTCTCTTTTTTTTTCTCAGTCTAGCTAGACTTTCTCTTTTTTTTTTTTTTGCTAGCTTTTTTTTTCTTTTGCTAGCATCTCGGGTTCCTAGGACGTTGAAGTTGAAGGCTTCCTATTCATCTTTTTTTTCAATTTCTTTTATTGAATAACCCGACCCACAACTTAGACCCCAACCATCAAATTGATGCACTCATGTCCTCGAACGATTTTCGTTGACGAGATGATGACAGCGGAGTGTCAAGATGCTCACTATCTTTTTCTGCACATGAAGAAATAAGAATGCATTTGATACCAGACTTTACCGATTTCAGCAAACATGGGAGAGGTTCTTATAAAAACTTTTCTACTTGGGTAGACAACATCGATCCCATGGGTTCCAACCAACGATTTCTATCCCACAAGCCATTCTAGACAATCCTAAAGGTCAAGCAATCAATTCAACAAAACATAATCACGTTCAACGGATCACAATGTTTTCAGGATGTTTCTACTCTCTCATGTCATAGATCATCACATCAATGCTCAAATCGCTTTTATGCACGTGATTTTATATGTCCTAAATACTATATGAGAATGCACAATCCTAACAACAAACTATATGCTAATGCATCCTATATGCACATGCAACTAAAAAGTGAAAATAAAAGAGAAAAATGCATGCAATACTACTCTATATGGATATGGTTTTGCATTAGACGAATCTTCCCCCAGACTTGAACTGGACACCATCCTCGGTGTCAATTCTCATCTAGTAGAGGCAACCAATAAGATAAGTCAAAAGAGAAGCAAATCAAAAAGAGAAAATAATACTTAACTCGCGATGTTCGTTCACTCGCACTTAAGTCTGCCTACGTCAATCGCATAGCTAGCTTCCTCGCCTCCTCAGTAGCTCCTCATTAGAACTCAACCTGGTGGTAAGAGATACAAACCAATATCCGATGCAAAAAGAAAAATAAAGGAAAGAAAAAGACTAACCTGAGACCTCGGGTTGCCTCACGGAAGCGCTTGTTTAAGGTCACTAGCTTGACCGAACCTTCTCAACTACCATACGGGTCTAAGAGGTGAAGATTATCGATCTTTCGTTGGATCATGAAGTATATGAGCATAATGGTCTGATAGGGTAGTCACCTGTTTAATTGAGTGAGAGGGGTCGTGAATGCCCATGTGAGGTGAAAACGAGTCATGTGGCTGATTAAGGTCTTGACACGATCGTGTGGAAATGGGAGACCCGATCGGGTGAGTCATCTGTAACTTTGAGCTTCGGATCAGCGCTGGGACACGATCGTGTTGCGTAGTAGACACGATCGAGTCAACTTCATGTGTCTTTCATTTCGGGATCAAGGATGAGACACGATCGTGTGACGGAGATGACACGATCGGGTCAGACTGCTGAATTTTTCTGGATGTACCGGCAACACGATCGTGTTGCAGCAGGGACAAGATCGGGTCAAATGGTTGATTTGCGCAGACAGCATTGCGGCTTTGGACACGATCGTGTGACGAGCTAGACACGATCGTGTCTGTAGATGACGGTTGCTTTAGGTTTTTGTCCAGAGTAAATTCTACCGTCTCATCGCCAATCTTCATAGTGAGTCGACCTGCTCGAACATGAATGATAGCATCTACAGTGTTAAGGAATGGACGACCAAGAATTATAGGTACCTTAGAGTCTTTTTCCATGTCGAGAACCACGAAGTCAACTGGGATATAGAAGTTTCCAACTTTAAGTGGCACATCCTCAAGTATCCCGATAGGGTATTTAACGGAACGATCGGCAAGTTGAAGAGACATTCTAGTGGGCTTTAGCTCACCCACATTCAGCTTCTTGAAGATCGATAATGGAAGAAGACTGACGCCGGCTCCTAGGTCACAGAGTGCACGATCGATGGAAACATTACCCAATTTACAAGGGATTGAGAAACTACCTGGATCGGACCGCTTAAGCGAAAGCTTGTGTTGGATCAAAGCGCTACATTCGGCAGTAAGCGCTACGGTTTCTTTCTCAACGACCCTTTTTTTGGGTCAGGATGTCCTTCAAATACTTCGTGTACGAGGGAATATGCAAAATAGCATCAGTGAATGGCATGGTTATCTCGACTTTCTTCAGCATCTCAACGAACTTCGCAAATTGGCTATCTTCGTTGTGCTTCCTTAGGCGAGATGGGAATGGTACTGGTGGTGATGAGGACATGGAGCCGGAACACTTGGATGCGGAGCTAGGAGCGAACATGGACATGGAGCCGGAACACTTGGATACGCAGCTAGGAGCGAACATGGAACCCTCGGAGCAATCAACCGAAGACCAACCCTTGGACATGTCTGTTGGTTGTAATGCTCTAGGATGATCCGTGATATGACATTTTGACTTTGTATTGATTCATTGATTTATGAATGCATTACATTCCCGTTATATGATTGGTATGTTTGTTATATTTCGGTATCCTTGAATCATTACAGAATGATTCTAAACTCCCTAGTCAGTCAACATTGTGGGAACAATGTTGAATTAAGACTAGCATGAGGTGTGATCGATGCATTGAATGCATGTCACAATCATGGGTACTCGTTGTGAACGAGTGACTGGATGACCCGCATGAGATTGTCACATGGACAGAGTCATGACTTGAATCTCATACAGCGGTTCGTTCTTGGATCCTCAGACCTGAGATGTCTAGAGTATCTGATATGAGGAGTGGCGTGTCTTGACTGCGTCAAACGTCGTCTTTAACCGGATGATTATAACGGCGTTGATCAGACACGTTCACGAATCATATGGAGATAGTAGACATGCAATATGGGACTTATCACCTCCT
>NW_010961364.1:0-236 GCF_000463585.1 Tarenaya hassleriana | reverse complement strand
GGTGGGGAAAGCCGTTAGCCAAATCTTCTGGGTCAAGATCTGCTTGCCATGCTTTCGCCCGGGTTAGCATGGTGAGTGCACCGGCTCTTGCAGCTTATATCTTAAGTTCCTCGACTCACAGGGGCAGCGCAGATAGCTTCTCCAGAGTGTCCTTGATGAGGGTTGGTGGTTGTTTCTTGTGCGCAATTGTGCAAATGGATCGTTGCGCGCTAGTATATAATTGCTCTATAAGGGTG
>NW_010961363.1:0-236 GCF_000463585.1 Tarenaya hassleriana | reverse complement strand
CAATACAAAGTCAAAATGTCATATCACGGATCATCCTAGAGCATTACAACCAACATGACTCGGGCCGAGTCAAGGCGGGAAATTCTTGACTTTTTCATCCTTTTAGCTCCAGATTGCTCCCGTCTTACTCCAAATCGCATCCGAGACCTGTAATCCTATGAAAACACAACCAAATCGAGTTTCGTGGCCTAACACGCCTATAATGCCTACAAATGCATATAATCCTCATCTAAATC
>NW_010961362.1:0-236 GCF_000463585.1 Tarenaya hassleriana | reverse complement strand
GAAGGCTCTCACAAGCTGCATAGCGAAGAGGTGGGTTTCATCATCATCGGAAACTCTCGCCGGAACTATCTCCGTAGAACTCACTGATGAAGAGGTGGGCACTCACACATTGCAACTTATTTCGATATTTGGTGATGGATTGGGTAAATTTTGAATTTCGTTGTATTGTATGTCAAATTAAAAATTCGTCTAGATTTATTTATTTTGTGTATGTATATGTATATAGATACATATAT
>NW_010961361.1:0-236 GCF_000463585.1 Tarenaya hassleriana | reverse complement strand
GCTTTTGACATTCATATGGAATCGACCCTTCGTTCTCCTTTTCTCTTTTTAGACTGTTTTTTCTAGAGTTTTGCTCGAGGACGAGCAAAAGTCTAGGTCTGGTGGAATTGATGACATCGGTTTTGAATGTTAGTTTTCTATGGTTTTAGTTGCATTTCACCCCTCTTTTCCATATAAATCTAGCATTTAGGCCACATTTTGTGCACAAATACCGTTTTCTTTGCTCTTTGATGTAA
>NW_010961360.1:0-236 GCF_000463585.1 Tarenaya hassleriana | reverse complement strand
GGGAACTTGGCGATGAAATAGGAGAGTTCTTGACACTTCCATCAAATGACGGTTTTTCCTTTCGGCAACACCATTTTGTTGTGGGGTATATGAGCAAGATCTTTGATGTATAATGCCTTCTTGAAGTAGGTATTCCCTAAATTTACAACTCATGTATTCACCTCCATTATCTGTTCTCAAACATTTTATCTTAACACCAAATTGATTAGCTACATAAGCAAGATAGTTTTTCAATG
>NW_010961359.1:0-236 GCF_000463585.1 Tarenaya hassleriana | reverse complement strand
TGGAAGTTATGAAGTTGATAATATCACCAGCTAACAATCGACCTATCCATCGAATGATGGCAGATTATGTGGCTTGAATTCCGGACCATGAGGCTTTTGCTGGCGATTTTAGTCGACAGTTGAATCATGGATCACCTATCGAATAATGGCTAATAATTTTTGTTGATTTTACAAGTCGAGAGTTGGCTGACGATTTTTGTCGATATGTAGGCGCTCGATGAGACTAATGTCTAAAT
>NW_010961358.1:0-236 GCF_000463585.1 Tarenaya hassleriana | reverse complement strand
TCAACCAGCTATTTTATTTTTAATCTTGATACCGTTCTCCTCCAATTAGATTATTTATTTTCTTATGTTTTATACATCAATTATATTATTTTTAATAAAAATCATATCTTTTTTTCTCTTGTGGATTTATTTTTTTTTCTCACAGTTAGATAGAAGATAGAGAGACAGAGAGACGGAGAGAGAGAGAGAGATTAGGGTTCATTGAATATGGACATGAAAACAGTTTCGGTGAGTTT
>NW_010961357.1:0-237 GCF_000463585.1 Tarenaya hassleriana | reverse complement strand
CGGAGTTTATCGTACAGTCCTGTTATTATTGTAGTTTCAAATGTTATTTTATATTACAAGATCACAGATCATTCCATCCGAATATACATATTCATATAAATATGTATATAGAGAGAAGATCCGTTGGTATTTGAGGGGTCCCGTCTGGCTAATTAAAAAAAAAATAATTTACTTACAAATTTTAAACAAAAATGTTCAATGTCCCCACAAGTCTCGTGAATGTTAAATAAAAAGATA
>NW_010961356.1:0-237 GCF_000463585.1 Tarenaya hassleriana | reverse complement strand
GAAGCGCCAAGCCAGATTTGCAAGAAGGATGTGTTTTGAAGTGAAGTTTGACGAGTTCCTTGCCCTCCGCGCTTTCTCGAGTGCGAGCTCTTTCCTTCCTTTCTCACCACCCAGCACCCTTTTAGATCTGATTTTTCCCTAGAACAAGGTACACTACGTGATTCCATATTCTGATAATAACCAAAGAAGGAATCTCACATGTCCAGAGTGCATCTTTCAATCAGCGGAGCTTCTGTG
>NW_010961355.1:0-237 GCF_000463585.1 Tarenaya hassleriana | reverse complement strand
TGTGATAAGAGACACAAACCAATATCCGATGAAAAAGTAAATATAAAGAAAAGAAAACTAACCTAAGAACTCGGGTTGCCTCCCGGGAGCGCTTGTTTAGGATCCTTAGCTTGACCAAACTATCTCAACTACCGGATGGGTCTAATGGCAAAGATTATCAATCTTCTAACAACCTGGATCATGAAGTTTAAGAGCATCTCTACAACGAAAGGAGTTTGAGAAATGAGACATACCTAG
>NW_010961354.1:1386-2699 GCF_000463585.1 Tarenaya hassleriana | reverse complement strand
GAGATTCAAGTCATGACGCTAGTCCATGTGACAATCTCATGCGGGTCATCCAGTATTCCTTTCTCCAACGAATACCTATGACTGTGATCGTATCCAATACCTATGATCATCTATATAATCATCAATCACACTATACTAGTCTTGATATATCATTATTCCCACAATGATACATGACTAGGGAGTTTACTATTGTTCATAACAATACATAGATTTCATAACATATTAAAGTATGCACAATACGCAATGAATCAAACACTCATCCATAAACTATAGAAAGTGTCAATACATCAAATGTATCTAAGTAAAGCTCGCAAACAGTACATCATAGAGCACTAAACCAACAATGGCAAGCAGGATCCTGATGGACTTCAGCATAACTACAGGCGAAAAGGTCTCATCATAGTCAATGCCATGAATTTGACGGAATCCTTTCGCCACAAGTCGTGCCTTATACGTGTGCACGTTGTCATTCATGTCGGTCTTTTTCTTGAAGATCCACTTGCATCCGATGGGTTTTATCCCTTCAGATGCATCAATCAGAGTCCATACTTGACAATGGAGAGTACAAACCGTGTGGTTGAAGTCTAGACTTCGACTTTTTGCAAACAATGCATCTTGCACATATTTGTTCAACATTTCGTTTCAAGTGTGGCCAATAGAAATATTCCTGCAAAACAGTCAAGGTTTTGGCCACTCCAAAGTGCCCCATTAGACCACCACTATGTGCTTCCCTAACTAACAAATCACGCAAAGAACAATCAGGAATGCACAACTTGTTGTTTCGAAACAAAAATCCATCATGCATAAAATATTCTCCAGACGCAGATTTCTCACACGCTTTAAAAACATCTCCAAAGTCAAGATCGAAAGCATACAATTCTTTAATGTATTCAAAGCCAAACAATTTCGAATCAAGAGAAACATTTGATCACACAGGTTTTTCACCGGTTTTATAACGTCGTGCATCACAATTCTTCTCACATTTTAGGTATCTTAGGACGTTAGATGGCCATGGGTAGGTTGTTTTGCTTGTTTTTCCTTGCAGGAAGACTCCACGATGAATCCTCACGAAGCGGGCACGGAAGAACAAGAATTCGAGAAGGCTCGGAAAGCACAGACGAAATGAGCGACCCACCCATTTTATGGGCGGTCGCTCGTTTTGTGGGCGGTCGCTCGTTTTGTGGGCGGTCGCCCGTTCAATGAGCGGTCGCTCATTTTATGAGCGGTCGCTCACTTTTTCGCCTTGTTTGATGGGCAAGATGACAAAGCATCCTTTCAAAGGGAAAGGACAGAGAGCGACAGAGTTATTGGAT
>NW_010961354.1:0-978 GCF_000463585.1 Tarenaya hassleriana | reverse complement strand
TTTTTTCCATGGGTTTGATGTTTTGTGCTTAATGCTATTGATTTGGTTGAAACCCTAATTGATATGATTGTAGAACAACTTGATCATAGGGATATGGGAATGATGTTTGGAACCAAATGTCAAATGAGTGAGTTATTCACATTGGGAGATGGCTTAACTTGCTTAGGGTTCATGATAGGGTACACTAATGCATCTAGAGATCATTTAGATCATTGGGAGATGGGTGAATCGATCCTCTAGGTAGTGAGTTTAAGCTTGGGAAAGACAAACTCTAGAAGAAGTGCTTGAAACCCCCATATGGAGGATAACCCATAGACATTGTAGCATCATTAACCATCCATGCGATTCTTGAGGGATCCCGAACCTACAACGCCTTAAACCATCGTTTTACAAACCGTTAATTTTACTTGCTTTCTTATATTCCGACCCTTACCACAACCCACATTTTTACTTGACCACCTAATCTAGCTTAGAGATAGACTAATACATCCTAGTCCTCGTGTTCGACCCCGGTAATACTTGCGGATAGTGGTACGAATCGGGTATTAAATATAAGACTCGGTGCGTGGACATCAAGTTTTTGGCGCCGTTGCCGGGGACTAGGCGTTTTCGGTGTTAGTTTAGATCTGTGCTAGATCATCATTGCTTGGATATTTGCTTGGATTACTTTGCGACATAACCGTTTCACAGCACTTTCGGTTCGTTTTGTCTCTTTGGTGTGCAGCTCTTCCGGTGCATGACAAGAAGCACAACCGGTAGAGATCAACTCATCTTCGACCCCGAAATAGAAAGGACCCTACGCTTCGCCCGTAGACAGCAAAGACAGTGGGGAATGGCCGAAGAAATGCTAAGAGAAAACAACGCACGAAGAGAACAACCCGAGATGGCCGAAGAGCTGTTGAGAGGGGCCAATGCCCAAAGAGGTCCAGCCCAAGCAGCCCCTAGAACGCTTCGAACGTACACACAACCGAAGCACAC
>NW_010961353.1:0-237 GCF_000463585.1 Tarenaya hassleriana | reverse complement strand
TAGGCAAACCTGATTGAGACATGTCGTAAGTTTAACAATATATGTAAATGCTAATACACCGGATAGTAAGCTCATTTAAAACATTTTCTACATGCACAGGAGTTTCTTCGCCGTTTTCTTTTGAAATACAAGCCATCAACAACCCCACTCGGTGCCGATACCAACAACAGTGGACTTTTGAGGACAGAAAATAGGTTAGTTAGTTACCCATATTCATAAAATTTACAGCCCTCATAA
>NW_010961352.1:0-237 GCF_000463585.1 Tarenaya hassleriana | reverse complement strand
GGAATATAGCTTGTATATGCATCTATGTTGTCATTGATTGATGATGGACTAGCTGGTAGTGAATCATTGATGAGTTGTCGTTGATTGATGATGGAGTAGCTGGTAGTAGATCATTGATAGAATCTGTATATTGTTTTCGTTTCGTTCTATTTTATCTTTTTCTGTAGGACATGACGTCGATCGGTAGTGTACCGAAGTCGACGATGCGATCTATCCTTATGAAGGATAAGCCTCTGA
>NW_010961351.1:0-237 GCF_000463585.1 Tarenaya hassleriana | reverse complement strand
GACTTTATTCCTTTTACTTGATCTTTCCATTTTTCTTCAATGACATGTTTCTTTTTCTCTTACAAGTCATTCCCTCACTGGTTGTTCCTTCCATTTCTTCACATTGACCTGTTTCCTTTTTGCTTGATATCTTCTAGATATTGAATCTTCGCTTGATGCTCTTTCATTGCATTAACACTTTTGATGTTACTCCTCAACTTGTACTTGTTGATCACCATAGCCGACAGAGATGGTGTC
>NW_010961350.1:0-237 GCF_000463585.1 Tarenaya hassleriana | reverse complement strand
ACGTGTGAAGTGGTTGTAGATAAACGAATGACGCGGGTTAACGCATGAGTTGGCGTCACGAAAACAAAATGATGCGGGTTAACGCGTGAGTTGGCATCACAAAAATAAAATGTGCGGGTTAACGCGAGAGTTGGCACGGTGGACTAAACGGTATGGGTTAACGCATGAGTTGGTATCAGAGCGCAGGTTGACGCTTGAGTCAGCGCCGGACTCTCGGGAATACGGGTTAACGCATGA
>NW_010961349.1:0-237 GCF_000463585.1 Tarenaya hassleriana | reverse complement strand
TTTTGAGTGGATTGGTTGTACGGGTTAGAGTCGCTGCGAATGAAATCGGGTTTGGTATTCTCATTCTTCTCCAACATTCAAGCGAAAACCTATCAGTGGGATTTCCATTGCTTCCTGCGATGTAAAATGGAGTGTATCCTACTTTCCGAACATGTCTCCTAAACACATCCCAATTAAGGTCTCTAAAAGTTACTTGGCCCATACTTTCACTATTTTTCTTTGCCCTATCTCTTTCCT
>NW_010961348.1:0-237 GCF_000463585.1 Tarenaya hassleriana | reverse complement strand
AATGCTTTGTCGTATCCCGAGTAGACTGTAAGAGATAGATGACATTCATCTATAGTGCGGCAACACATTTCTACAGCCTCACTCCTATGACGGGCCCAAGCGATATCTCTCTCTTTCGAGAGGGACAAAGTTCCATCTTGACTATCTATATCCATTACATGATTCATAATGTACCTGAGCCACACCTTTATAATCATCCGGTTAAAGACGATGTTTGACGCAGTCAAAGTACATTAC
>NW_010961347.1:0-237 GCF_000463585.1 Tarenaya hassleriana | reverse complement strand
TATGCCATCATTGGAGGATGATTTTGAGGAGCAACTACCTGCCAAAGGAGAGGCATTGGTGTTTAGGAGAATTCTAAATCTCAAAGCAAAAGAAGAAGAGGTAGTGCAGCGGGATAATATTTTCTATACTAGATGCCTTATTCAAAACAAGGTATGTAGTGTGATTATTGATGGGAGAAGCTGTACGAATGTTGCTAGTGCTACAATGGTGGAGAAGTTGAACCTGCAACCAACCAA
>NW_010961346.1:0-237 GCF_000463585.1 Tarenaya hassleriana | reverse complement strand
GGATAGGTCGATTGTTGTATCACCTTCATAACAAAAATTTAGTCGTCATTTGATATGTAACCCTTGATTTAGTTGTCGACTCGATCGATAGCCATCGCCTTATAGTCCGTAATTTGAGCCAAATAATTAGTCATCGCTCGATAGTAGGTCGATTGTTGGCTGATGATATTATACACTTCATAACTTCTACAAAACATTCCCAAATAATTCTTTTTTTATAACACTCGAAAGGTCTTT
>NW_010961345.1:0-237 GCF_000463585.1 Tarenaya hassleriana | reverse complement strand
CTAACATTGCCACTGAGGACCCTGCTGCAGTTGCCCCTGATGGCAAGGAAGCCCCTGAGGCACCGGAACAGAAGATGTCGATCGATGAAGCTGTTCCTGTTTCCCAGCCTGCTCCTGCCCTTACTCCAGCGCCGACTAAAGTCGCTGGACCCCTGACACGTTCCAAAAGAACGTTTTTCCAAGGGCCAGCTCTCAGAAGCCCGTTTGTCGAGCCTGAGATGACAGATCCACCCGTCG
>NW_010961344.1:0-237 GCF_000463585.1 Tarenaya hassleriana | reverse complement strand
CACCGCGGTCTATCTCATTAACCGTATGCCCACTCATATCCTTGGTATGCACTCTCCTTTTTCGCAGTCTTTTTGGTTCCGAGCCGAACTACACTAACCTTCGTGTGTTTGGATGTCTTTGTTATCCGTGGCTTCGTCCTTACTCCTCTCATAAACTTGATTCTCGCTCTCGTGCATGTGTCTTCCTTGGCTATTCTCCCACACAAAGTGGCTACTTTTGTCTTGACCCGGTGGATT
>NW_010961343.1:5252-5776 GCF_000463585.1 Tarenaya hassleriana | reverse complement strand
GCCGGACCAGACGCGTCCCGAGTTTCCGCGCATCGACGGACCAAGAAGGAACGGACCGAGAAGAGAAACACGCCTGGTCCGGGGCTGACCAGATCTGGTCCGCCGGACCAGACGTGTTGGAATATGTCCCAGGCAGCCGGACCAAGGGATCGGACCGAGGAAGAAGATCAGTCTGGTCCGGGGGTGACCAATCCTGGGCCGCCGGACCAGACTCGAGGAATTATGTTGAAAAATTGGATTTCGGCCGGGAAGGAGGAAACGACCCTCGGGGTTGACCCGGGCCCGACCGGACGAGACGTTGGGCGAACCAAACTATCACCAGAGAACAAGACTTCACGATTGGGATCAATCGGAACAAGTTTTACTAAAACGTTGCGTACGTGGTGAGATGTGTGATATCAAACTACGAGTGATCGTTGTGTGATTGTATGCGGGTAGAATTTGCATGGCGTGAAACAGTATCTCGGTAGGGACCGGATACCGTGATACGCGTGGTTGTATCATGGGGATATTGCACGTCGTGT
>NW_010961343.1:366-2909 GCF_000463585.1 Tarenaya hassleriana | reverse complement strand
CACTGGGCTCCCTGTAGCTGGTCCAGTAACTCATCAATCCTCGGTAACGGGTACCGATTCTTGATGGTTACCTGGTTGAGCCCCCGGTAATCAATGCACAAACGCATACTCCCGTCCTTCTTCTTCACGAAGAGTACTGGTGCTCCCCACAGTGAAACGCTAGGGCGGATGAAACCCTGCTCCATCAACTCATTCAGCTGTTTCTTCGCCGAGAAGATGATCAGGAAGGGTAACGAGGCTTTCCTAGTAGTTATTACGGCTACACAGGAGTCAGAGGGGAGACTGGAGGATACGCCGGTTGCCCGGGAATTTCCAGATGTATTTTCCGATGACCTGCCGGGATTACCACCTGGTCGAGAGGTTGACTTCGGCATAGACGTGTTGCCGGGTACTGAGCCTATTTCCAAGGCTCCGTACCGGATGGCACCTACGGAGATGGCCGAGCTGAAGAAACAGCTGAATGAGTTGATGGAGCAGGGTTTCATCCGCCCTAGCGTTTCACTGTGGGGAGCACCAGTACTCTTCGTGAAGAAGAAGGACGGGAGTATGCGTTTGTGCATTGATTACCGGGGGCTCAACCAGGTAACCATCAAGAATCGGTACCCATTATCGAGGATTGATGAGTTACTGGACCAGCTACAGGGGGCCCAATGGTTCTTGAAGATAGATTTACGATCCGGATATCATCAGATACGGGTCAAGGAGGATGACGTGCAGAAGACGGCGTTCCGGATGAGATATGGACACTTCGAGTTCGTGGTTATGCCCTTCGCGCTCAGAACGCGCCTGCGGTTTTCATGCAGCTGATGAACCGCGTGTTCATGGACTATCTAGATGAGTTTGTCATCATCTTCATCGATGACCTTCTCATCTACTCTCACCGGATTTGCAGACGCATGAGGAGCATCTGCGGAAGATATTGTGGAGGCTGAGAGAGAACCGGCTGTACGCGAAGTTCAGCAAGTGCAACTTTTGGCTACAGGAGATTGGTTTCCTAGGACATGTGGTATTAGCCCAGGGTATTCAGGTCGATCCAGCCAAGATCGAGGCCGTCATGGAGTGGCAGTCTCCGACTTCTGCGACGGAAGTCAGGAGTTTTCTGGGACTAGCTGGCTATTATCGGCGATTCGTTGAGGGGTTCGCAAGATAGCCTCGGCCTTTGACGAAGCTGACGAGGAAGAACGTCAGATTTGACTGGACGACTGAGTCCGAGGAGAGCTTCAGAGAGTTGAAGCAGAGGTTGACATCAGCTCCGATCCTGGCATTGCCACGACCGGGTATGCTCTATGAGGTATACACTGACGGGTCCAAACACGGATTCGGTTGCGTGTTGATGCAGGAGGGACATGTAATCGCTTACGCGTCGAGGCAGCTGAAGAAGCATGAGGAGAACTACCCGACTCATGACATGGAGTTAGCAGCAGTAGTTCACGCGCTGAAGATTTGGAGATCATATCTGTACGGGGAGAAGGTTAAGCTCAACACGGACCATAAGAGCTTGATCTACGTGATATCTCAGAAGGATCTGAATCTGAGACAGCGGAGGTGGTTGGAGTTGATTGCAGATTATGGTTTGGAGATAGCCTATCATCCGGGGAAAGCTAACGTAGTGGCCGATGCCCTTAGTAGGAAGAAGATCTTAGCGGCCATACGCGTTGTCACCTCATCTCGCAGCAACGCCGCTGAGTTGACTGCGATGTTGGGACATCTCTCGCTGACACCCGAGGAGTCGACACCGACTCTGATAAAGCGCGTGGTTATGAGACAGCGCGGCGATCCTTTACTTGCCCGGTACATGGATCATATCGGGGAATATAGCCTCAAGGGCTATCGTATCGATGAGCAGGGAGCGCTACGGCTAGGGAACCGACTATGTGTGCCTGACGACGCAGAGCTGAGACAGGAGATTCTATCTGAGGCACACCAGTCGAGATTGGCGATACATCCGGGGGCGAGCAAGATGTATCAGGGTCTACGCCAGTGGTATACTTGGCCGAGGGTCAAGAGAGATGTAGCGGATTACGTAGCGAGGTGCCTCACTTGTCAGCAAGTAAAGGCAGAGCGACAGATGCCGGGAGGCAAGCTACAACCGTTGGAGATTCCAGAGTGGAAGTGGGATTCGATTGCCATGGATTTCGTGGTCGGGTTACCACTCACGCCGAACAAGAAGAATGCCATTTGGGTAGTCGTGGATCGACTAACCAAGTCCGCCCATTTCATCCCTATCCGTCAGGAGTATCCGATCGGGCGGTTGGCACAGATCTACATCGACGAGATCGTACGTCTTCATGGAGTTCCGAACGAGATTATATCGGACAGAGACGCCCGATTTACATCCCGTTTGTGGAAGGCGATACAGGAGGCGCTAGGGACGAAACTCAAGATGAGTACGGCATATCATCCCCAGACAGACGGTCAGTCGGAGCGGACTATACAGACTTTGGAGGACATGCTCAGGGCTTGTATCCTGGAGTGGGGAGCTCCGTGGGACCAATACATGACATTGTGCGAGTTTGCGTACAACAACAGTCATCACACGAGTA
>NW_010961343.1:0-310 GCF_000463585.1 Tarenaya hassleriana | reverse complement strand
CGGAGATTGTGGAGGAGACCACAGAGGTGATACGGAGGATTCGCGCCCATCTGAAGACGGCGCAGGATCGGCAGAAGTCGTATATCGATCAGCGGAGACGAGACTTCGTGCTTGAGGTCGGAGATTATGCCTTTCTCCGAGTACAGGCGATGCGGGGTCATTTCGCGCTTGAGGTCGGAGATTATGCCTTTCTCCGAGTACAGGCGATGCGGGGTCATGCGAGGTTCGGGCAGAGCGGGAAGCTGAAGTCGCGATACATCGGACCTTATCCCGTGATCGCGAGAGTGGGAGCTGTGGCATACCGCCTTGG
>NW_010961342.1:0-237 GCF_000463585.1 Tarenaya hassleriana | reverse complement strand
TCTGCTCCGGTGTCGGATTTACGCGATTTTGGTGTCTACGCGAAGATCTTGAAGTGCTCTTTCCAATGGTACAAGTTCGCACGATTTGGACCTTTGTGGAGAAAGATATTGATGTCGAAACATGAGTACCTCATCCGGACTTCTCCTTTAACGCTCCAAATAGCTCCTTTTCGAGTTCAATCGTCTTCGAAACCTGTAATCTGCAAAACTAAAGCACAACCGGGTTTTGTGTCCTAA
>NW_010961341.1:0-237 GCF_000463585.1 Tarenaya hassleriana | reverse complement strand
TATTAGAGGAGAAAGAACCAGTTTCTTAGCTGATGCTGACATGGACGAGTTAGTTATGGGTTTGTTACAGAGTCGGGTTGTATAAGAGCAGCTGTATTTCATATTTTGAAAATTAACGAGAAAATTTCCACAAGCTTTCTCTCTCTTCCTCTCATCTCTCTCTCCATTCTCTCCCAGATTCCGTCACTTTCTTCCCCTGATTTTGCATTGCAGAATCAGATCCACAAGTTCCTGAAA
>NW_010961340.1:0-237 GCF_000463585.1 Tarenaya hassleriana | reverse complement strand
AGAGAGAGAGAGAGAGAGAGTCGGACTCACCGGCTTGCGGAAAAGGCAGGAGATGGAGGGACTGAGAAACTCCTTCCGTTTTCCGAGGATCTCATCGTCGGAGGGGCCGTTGTACGGCGGCGGTGTGTAATCGAACGGCGGCAATCTCGCGATAAACTCATCGGAATCGTGTACGGAGGCCGTCGCAGTCTGAGCCGTCGAAGAGAGGCTTCTTCGCCACCGGGAGATCGAATTTCC
>NW_010961339.1:0-237 GCF_000463585.1 Tarenaya hassleriana | reverse complement strand
GTCTATGCATAGATATTAGATAAAGCTTTCTAATGATATAAAGAAATATTTATTTTGACATATTTTCTGGAAGTTATGAAGTTAATAATATTATGAGTAAACAATCGACCAACTCATCGGGCATGGCTGGTTATTTGCCTCGAATTGATGACCATATGGTGATGGCTAGCAATTCAAGTTGACTTCTAACTTATCAGATCATCTACCGGATGGTGCATAGTAGTTTAGGTCGATTTT
>NW_010961338.1:0-237 GCF_000463585.1 Tarenaya hassleriana | reverse complement strand
ATCTTTTTTTTTTCTAGTTTGGTGAAGAGTCTACATTTTATGTTCTTGAAAATCTCGTATTATTATTTTCATATTAGTTTCTACATTTATGATCAATCTTACATGAACTTAGTTTATAATATAACAAGCAAACTATATGATACATATTTAATTGGTTAATAATTTTAAAAAATAAATAAATTAATAATTGGTTTTTGTAATACATAATTAAAAATGGTGATTGGACAGGTTGACCAC
>NW_010961337.1:0-237 GCF_000463585.1 Tarenaya hassleriana | reverse complement strand
GGTTTGTAATCCATTTTCACTATTTTCCATATTCGTTTAATCCACTTATTTTATCGTTTGCATTCAGTTATAGCTTAGCACCCGTTCTACTTTGATCCGTTGAGAGTGTTCTTTTTCCAGCAATTGGTTCAGACATGCCGGTATACTCATCAAACCGTCCGATCTAGTGTTCATTTTACGTTGCGTTCTTGGTGGTTTTCAGCTTAGATCGATCGGTTCGATTCTCAGACCGTTCGG
>NW_010961336.1:0-237 GCF_000463585.1 Tarenaya hassleriana | reverse complement strand
GGTTAGGAAGTTCCTTGGGATGGATATGTAACATGTACGAGGTTGCGTACGATAACAATTATAATGTTAGTAACGGTATATTGTCATATAAAAACTCAAGGGAGACCTTGTAAGACTCTGTAGTATTGTACAAAGATAATGAATGACGAATTTTTGGATTCGAGATTGTGAAAAAAGACAATTGAAGATAACAAAAATTGCAATATGGATCTGAAGGTAGCTAGGATTAAAAAAAAA
>NW_010961335.1:0-237 GCF_000463585.1 Tarenaya hassleriana | reverse complement strand
ATATGCTTATCATTGATTCTATGTTTTCGATTCCTGTTTATTAGAATATTGGTATATATATGTATTTGCTTTCCCTCTCTCTCAGGATTTCGAAAATCTCTCGCGATTTTCTTTGCGATTTCGATCTATGTCTTGCGATTTGTATGACAAATCAAACACCCATGGATCCAAGAACATATGTATCATCTGTTTCGTCTTCGTCTCTGTCTCATGCGTGTTCATCTTTGTCGTCCTCGG
>NW_010961334.1:0-237 GCF_000463585.1 Tarenaya hassleriana | reverse complement strand
GTCACATGGACTAGCGTCATGACTTGAATCTCATATGACGGTTCCATGATTGGATCCTTAGCCCTGAGATATCTACGGAATCCAACATGAGGAGTTGCGTACTTTGAATATGTCAAATGTTCTGCGTAATAGGAGGACTATAAAGGCTTGTATCAGGTATGAAACGAATCATGTGATGGATTGTAGATAGTCAAGATAGGATTTGTACCTCTCGTAAAAGAGAGAGATATCGCTGGG
>NW_010961333.1:0-237 GCF_000463585.1 Tarenaya hassleriana | reverse complement strand
AAACATGTTTAGAGTGCATCGAAACATACTTAGAGTGCAGCCAAACATTTTTAGAGTGCATCGAAACATTTTTAGAGTGCATCTAAACATACTTAGAGTGTATCGAAACATACTTAGAGTGCAGCCAAACATGTTTAGAGTGCGTGCTTAGAGTACATCCAAACATGTTTAGAGTACGTTCAAACATTTTTAGAGTGCGTCAAAACATACTTAGAGTGCATCCAAACATGTTTAGAG
>NW_010961332.1:0-5788 GCF_000463585.1 Tarenaya hassleriana | reverse complement strand
TGCACACGAGCGTTTGATCGGAGAGATTACGGTGAGGAACCGGCCGGCCTGAACCACAACAATGGAGGAAAAAAAATAATACGGAATGATTCCATTTAATTATATTAAATATAATGCATTTTTTTTTAAAAAAATCTCTCATAATTAAAAATATTTATCTTAACTCATCAATGTACCAAGGTACGGAATGTTCTTGGCTGACCACTTTTTTTTTTTTTAAAAAAAAAATCTGGAAATGTGAATGAAACTGACATATTGAATTTGTCAGCTTACTTGTAAATTGGGTTAAATTGGCCGGCAACCCTTGGTCCTCCTCCTTATATATTAGGTTACTTATACATCCCTCTTCATTATAAATACCCTTTTCTCAATTCCAGATTTGCCCTTAGATTTTACATCGATCGGCTTTGAAAGGGCTAAAGGTTGATGCTGTGGAGAAAGGCCTGTCCATGTATGTATTCATAGTGTTATTACTGATCAGTTATAATGATCTTAAAGCGATTTTGGTATTAATTGCAGATTCTTTTCGACGAGTTTTAATAACTTGTGGCTCAAGCAAAAGGGAAGCTCAGAGATGGCCGAAAAATCAGAAACTCTTCAGGCTATCAGCAAGGAAAGCATTGATCTGGTATGTACAATATATGTATATGTATATATATGTATATGTATATGTATATGTATTATACGAAACGGGTGTTGGGCTTGTAGGAAAATATGATCAGATACCAAATGTGATTTCTTCTGCAGGAAAATGTACCACTGGAAGAGGTTTTCGACCATCTGAAATGCACCAGAGAGGGTTTGAGCTCCAATGAAGCACAAGAGCGGCTTTCATTGTTTGGTTACAACAAACTCGAGGAGAAAAGGGTTCGGAATCGAATTCCATCTCACATTTTAATGTCCTCCTAGACACGGTTTTTGACATGATCTTCTTTCTGTTCATCACCAGGAAAGTAAGATACTAAAGTTCTTGGGATTCATGTGGAATCCACTGTCATGGGTCATGGAAGCTGCAGCCATCATGGCCATTGCTCTTGCTCATGGCGGAGTAAGTTCATCATCGTTTCTTCTCTTGAACTGTTACTTGAGAAATAAGTTACACGTTGCTGAGTAATGATCAAATCTGTATCAGGGAAAGCCTCCTGATTACCATGACTTTGTGGGGATTGTGATCTTACTTCTGATAAACTCGACGATCAGTTTCATAGAAGAAAACAATGCCGGAAATGCAGCTGCTGCTCTCATGGCTCGGTTGGCTCCTAAAGCAAAGGTTGCTCCTTTTACATCCTGAAATTTCGATACTTGTTCGGTACGGAAAACTGACTCATCATCGTCAGCTCTTTTAGGTCTCACGAGACGGGACATGGGATGAGATAGATGCTGCTGTGTTGGTTCCTGGAGATATAATCAGTATAAAACTAGGAGACATCATTCCTGCAGATGCCCGCCTTCTCGAAGGAGACCCTCTAAAGATTGATCAGGCAAGATCTCTTTCCACAAGTGAGAGATGAGATGTGAACTCAAGAGTTATTACAACTTGGTTCTTGAACTAATCTTGTCTGCATCCAGTCAGCTCTTACAGGAGAATCTCTTCCAGTTACGAAACATCCAGGTGCTTCAGTGTACTCTGGTTCAACCTGCAAGCAAGGTGAAATAGAAGCAGTCGTCATTGCAACTGGCGTTCACACTTTCTTCGGAAAGGCAGCTCATCTTGTGGAGAACACTACCCATGTCGGCCACTTTCAGAAGGTCAGTTCCTCAGTCTGGTCATTTGCAGAAGAGAAAACTTCTAGTTTTCCAAAAAGATGTGCAAACTTAATGATCAAATTACATATTTCTCTTTCACAATGATTGACAGGTCTTGACTGCAATAGGGAACTTCTGTATCTGCTCAATTGCCGCTGGAATGGCGATAGAGATTATCGTCATATACGGTATCCAACAGAGAGGATACCGTGTTGGAATCGATAACCTTCTTGTGTTACTGATCGGCGGGATCCCAATCGCAATGCCTACTGTTCTTTCAGTCACAATGGCAATCGGCGCTCACCGACTGGCTCAGCAGGGTGCCATAACAAAGAGGATGACAGCCATTGAAGAAATGGCGGGAATGGATGTTCTGTGCAGCGATAAAACTGGCACTCTCACACTAAACAAGCTTACTGTGGACAGAACTCTTATCGAGGTCTTCTCCGTTCCCCTTTCTTCTTACATGTAGTTAATGTCAGAATCCAGACAGGTTTGTGTTAAAAGTGTTTATAATGTTCATCCGTTTTTTGCAGGTTTTCAAGAAGGGTGTTGAGAAGGATACAGTTGTGCTCATGGCTGCGAGAGCTTCACGTTTGGAGAACCAAGATGCCATAGATACCGCCATTGTTTCAATGCTGGGAGACCCGAAAGAGGTACTTTAATTGTTCAGAAACAAAAGTGATAGACACATTCAATTCGTTGTGTCTGAAGAATGTCAGATACAATACTGACCTGATGATTCATTTCAGGCACGTGCTGGAATTCAAGAAGTCCATTTCCTTCCATTCAATCCCACTGATAAAAGAACTGCGCTTACATACGTAGATGGGGAAGGCAAGATGCATCGAGTGAGCAAAGGCGCTCCTGAGCAGGTTATACACCTTTCATTGTTTTACCTTCTCTTATGGTCGTTACCTTGAGGTACACGCAACATATTTTCATTTTTCCAGATTTTGGCTTTGGCACACAACAAAGTGGAGATCGAGAAAAGGGTACATATGGTTATCGATAAGTTTGCAGAAAGAGGCCTAAGATCACTTGCAGTTGCCTATCAGGTGACAGACAGACAGATAGATAACTACACTTGCATTAATGGGAAACCTCTCTGATGAATACAGACATAACAGTCTGGTTTCTGTACAGGAAGTACCAGATGGTGATGTTAAAAGCCAAGGTGGTCCTTGGGAATTAGTAGGCCTTCTTCCTCTGTTTGACCCTCCTCGCCATGACAGTGCTCAGACAATCGAGAGAGCTCTTCTGCTTGGAGTCAGTGTTAAAATGATCACAGGTAATGTCTTTTCCTAGCGCCATTTCTTCAACCTTGAATTCGTTTACTCATAGTGGTAATTTACTAAATTCTGGCAGGTGACCAGCTGGCAATTGCCAAGGAAACAGGAAGAAGGCTTGGAATGGGCGCAAACATGTACCCGTCTTCATCTTTGCTCGGCGAAACCCATATCGAAGCAGATTCAGCAATCCCCATTGATGAACTCATTGAAAATGCAGATGGGTTTGCAGGTGTCTTTCCTGGTGAGTAACTTGTTTCTCTGAACTACATTCAATCGCCTTGATCTTAAAGCAATGTTCAGGTAAGGAAAAGATTTCTGATTGTTTCGCCTTTGGTAGAGCACAAGTATGAGATCGTAAGGAGACTCCAAGCCAGGAAGCACATATGTGGAATGACTGGTGACGGAGTGAATGATGCACCGGCTCTGAAGAAAGCTGATATCGGAATCGCTGTGGCGGATTCCACTGACGCTGCCCGCAGTGCTTCTGACATTGTTCTTACAGAACCTGGGCTTAGTGTTATCATCAGTGCTGTCTTGACCAGCCGTGCAATCTTCCAGAGAATGAAAAACTATACGGTAACCCTACTCGATAAATCGTATAAGTATGTCTACAAAAAACTTAGCTTGATCGTTTTCCTTTTCATTTTGCAGATCTATGCTGTTTCTATCACTATACGTATAGTGGTAGGCTTCCACTTCTCTTTTACACTGAGAAAACAATTTCTGCTATTACATCTCTTCACATTTCACTTATGTCTTGTGTAACAGTTGGGTTTCATGCTTCTGTGTGTCTTCTGGAAATTTGACTTCCCTCCTTTCATGGTTCTAGTAATCGCAATTCTTAACGATGGTTAGTTTCCGTTAACTTCTCGTTGATCCAGAGGAGGGTTTCACTTCTTATATCTGATATAAATGGTTTTTGAAAGGTACTATAATGACCATATCCAAGGACAGGGTCAAGCCTTCTCCAACTCCAGACAGTTGGAAGCTGAAGGAGATCTTTGCTACCGGCATTATCCTCGGAGGCTACATGGCCCTGATGACAGTTGTGTTTTTCTGGGCATCTTATGAAACTAACTTCTTCCCTGTAATAATATTACACATTACCCTTTCCTTGTTTCTAATTCCCGACTACTCCCCAGTTCAACTCTTATAGATTAATGTTGTTTTCTTTCCCATGTGGTAGAAAATTTTCGGTGTGAGGAACTTCAACAGGCACCATTTCAACATGACAGACAAGGCAGTGGCCACTCACTTGAATGAACAGATGGCTTCTGCAGTGTACCTTCAAGTCAGCACCATTAGTCAGGCGCTGATCTTTGTGACCCGATCAAGGAGCTGGTCATTCATCGAGCGCCCTGGTTTTCTTCTTTTAATTGCTTTCCTCATCGCTCAGCTTGTGAGTTCCCTTTGACTTGATATACTATATACTGTCCTCTTCCGACATCTTCAATGGAAAACTGCGATACCATTTTCTACACTGTTTAATGGGATTCAATGCGTTTTTCCAGGTTGCTACGGTCATATCAGCAAGAGCAAACTGGGAATTTGCGGGGATTAGAAGCATAGGATGGGGTTGGACAGGAGTTATCTGGATATACAACATGGTAACTTACTTGTTGCTTGATCCTATCAAGTTTGGTGTTCGTTATGCGCTCAGTGGACGGCCATGGATTCAAATGTTTGATCAAAGGGTGAGTGAGTAGACAAGCACATGTTGTAAGTTTTTACTTCACGAAGAGAGAGCGTAGCAAAATGCAGTGAATGCGACTTATTTGCGATTGTTGCCAGATTGCACTCACGGGAAAGAAGGATTTCGGAAAGGAAGCACGAACGGCGGCATGGGCGGCCGAGAAGCGTACACAGCATGGTCTTCGAACTCCGCCTAGAAACCCTTCTACGGATCTGAACTTTATGGTCGAAGAAACCAAAAGGCGAGCCGAACTTGCGAGGTTGATCTCTCTAAAGATCTGAAACATTAGTACAGTCATTCATAGTCTTGTATCCTATATATGATGGAACTAATCTCATGTTCTTGTTTTCCTTTTCTTGATCGATGAACTTGCAGACTGAGGGAGCTTCAGACACTGAAAGGAAAAGTGGAGTCGGCGGCCAAACTGAAGGGCTACGATATGGATGATGCCAACTACAACAACTACACCATCTGATTCTCCCATTTGTCTGGATATTTCTGTATTCCTATCTGCATTCTTCTTGATATCAACAGTGAACCTAACTGAGAATGTTGGAGAATGTGTTTGCGTTTCTTTTACTTCAACCTGCCGCCTTGTTTTCCAAAACTGCTGTGTCAGTCTTTTGATTGAGTTTGCAAAGACAGCCTTTTGTCGGATTTTAAGAAATGGGTAGACTTCATGTTGGAAACTCTGCTCATGGAGGGAAACAGGACCCATTCATTGGTAGACTTTATGTTGCAGAACTTGGCTTGATTGCTAGAACTGACGTCTGCCATGGGGGGAAGCAAGCTTTTTGCTGGTTTGCCATGTGGAAAGCTCGTGGCTTTTCTCTCAAGTATAATGAGAAACCCTACCAAAGCACCAAGGTTTTGTCTCAGTTGATACATGAACCATTTACGAGTCCGGTTAGATAGATGTGGAGAGGGAGAGAGAAAAGATCGAAGCTTTTTTGCAGGTCTCCAATGTCAGATTGCCACTTGTAAGAACATTTCAAAGAGAGACGAAAGAAGAATATATTGCCTCCTTTACCAAAAAAAAAAAAAAAAAAAAAAAAAA
>NW_010961331.1:0-237 GCF_000463585.1 Tarenaya hassleriana | reverse complement strand
CTCCATATATAATGGCGACCCACGAGATCTTTTCCTCCCCCTCTCTCTCGGAGAAAAAAAAATCAATATTTTTATTAAAAAACATATTCGTTTCTGCAATTAATTAACCGGTAAACAAAAACGGAGGAAAATAGAGAGAAAAAAACCTCAAAAAAAAAAAACCTGACACGATTCTTCCATAAACGAGCAACTTACAAGGATTATTTTATATAATATTTATTTATTTATTTACTTACT
>NW_010961330.1:0-237 GCF_000463585.1 Tarenaya hassleriana | reverse complement strand
TAGTTACAACCGTTTTCATTGTTCGCTTTGCCACATTCTTCCACTCATATTATTTTCTCTGAACCTTGATTTGGATTTGGATTTAATTCAGTTGTTTACTTGTCCTTGTGTTCGACCCTAGTTACTACACACGATCTGTATACTTGCGGTATTTGTTGAGTCTAGGATATTATTATTTGATCGAATTTATTCGCCTAGATTTCTGACATCACTTAGCATATACCCATACACGCGAAT
>NW_010961329.1:0-237 GCF_000463585.1 Tarenaya hassleriana | reverse complement strand
ATTTCCACACATTTGATTTTGTGTTCTATCTACAACTGATGTTGCTCATTCTAGGACTCACGGATAATTTATCAATGGCTTTACAGAGAAAAGATCAAGACATCTTGAATGCCATTTCGTTGGTGAAATCTACAAAGAGACAATTACAACAACAAAGAGACGTTGGATGGGATTTGCTTTTAGATAATGTGTCTTCTTTTTGTGAGAAACACGATATTGAAATAATCAATATGGAGG
>NW_010961328.1:0-237 GCF_000463585.1 Tarenaya hassleriana | reverse complement strand
TTCCCAATAGAAAACAGACCATCTCATTTGAGAATGCATACTTTTCCATTATGTTTCGCGACATTTAACAAATAGCGTTCCTATTCTAAGGTCCGTTTAGACATCATATCATTCCCGATAGAACAGACCCTGTATTTGCCTCTCATTTGAGATTACAGATTTCTCATTATGTTTCAGGACATGTAACAGATAGCGTTCCCATTCCCGGGTCTATTTAGCCATGATTTCAATAGAATA
>NW_010961327.1:0-237 GCF_000463585.1 Tarenaya hassleriana | reverse complement strand
GGTATCAGAGCCTGGTTCGCTCACAAACGGACCAGGTCTCATCACCGCTTCCGCAACACACTCACACCCGAGAACCGAGAGAAGACAGGAGATTCAACACCATGTCGAGCCAAGATGGAGCCAACAACCAGCCCTTGGAACACCACTCCGAGGCTGAGAATGGGCGTGGACGAGGTACAGACCTCGGTCCCACGACACGAGCTAGAGCACGCGCAACCGAGGCCCAAGCGGGAACCG
>NW_010961326.1:0-237 GCF_000463585.1 Tarenaya hassleriana | reverse complement strand
AATAAATAAATAAATACCGAGGAGAAAAAAATTGAAACTTTTGTTCAGAAAGGGATATATTTCTGCTTTATTATAAAGAGGCGTGATCTCCGCCTCATTATTTCCGCCAACTTCCGACGGTCCAAAAAGCATATTACATAATACATAGTACTAAAAATTTAAATTCACCAACAAACGCTGGTGGTTCATACAATGATTGAGGACTCAGCCCAATAATTTGTCCACAGGCCCGGCCCA
>NW_010961325.1:0-237 GCF_000463585.1 Tarenaya hassleriana | reverse complement strand
CTTGGTCTCCTTATCAGATGGAACTTCGAAATCCTCCTCAAGGTGTCTCCCCACAGCCATCGCGATTGAGTTATATGCCCCGTTATCCTTGATGCTCACCTGTTGTCGGGTAGAACTTCCATTGGGCAAATGACTTTGGTTCCTACACTCCGAACACAAAACCTCACAAGTAAAATGAGTACATGAGGAAGAAGTTTTGTTACCTCGTGTGTGGACTTCTCTTGTATATAAGATAGT
>NW_010961324.1:0-237 GCF_000463585.1 Tarenaya hassleriana | reverse complement strand
GGTCCGGAGTTGAGTTGGTCCGGCGGACCAGTCCAGTCAGGCTGACCTCTATGTGTTGGGTCGGATTGAGTTGGTTCGGCGGACCGGATCCTGGTCCGTCGGATCGCGAATTTTTGGTATGTCGGCAGCGCAATGTTCTTGGTCCGGCTGACCAAACGTTGGTCAGCTCCGGACCAAGTGTCAGAAACTCCAAAGTGCGATTTTTCCGGCTTTTCTTGGTGGGAACAAGTAGGGAAC
>NW_010961323.1:5058-5790 GCF_000463585.1 Tarenaya hassleriana | reverse complement strand
TATATATATATATGCTTACATACGATACGATACACAAATAATGTAAACTGTAGCCCACAAAACCCCTATAAGGTCCAGTAAAATCCGTTTTGTTATTTGCCTAAACAGTTAAATCATGATGTTATGACAGGCGATTGTAGATTATGTTTCTTAATAAATCCATTTAATAAATAAAATATCTTATAGCTTTAGATTATTTAGCCGCCGTGAAATATTGAGTTCGACCCCTTTTTTTTTTTTTTTGCAAGTAATAAACTAAGGGGACTTCCCCATGTGATAACTTTAGTTATATATATTGCTTGTTTATAGCATATTCCCGTATCTATAGAAACTGATACTCCGGGGAGATATGTACGTATATAAATTACTTACACAGATGTGTTCAACAGTTCAAACACGTCAAATACTTTACATCCATCATCGGCTACGACATGCTGACTCCTCCGGACCTCGAAAGGGAAATTGGTTTGACAGGTAAAAAATAATAACCTTGGAAATATATCTTAACCATGCCCAAATCCAAAGGCCAAAATTCCAGTTCAGATTTTGGTCCTGATGAAGAAGAATGGTAGGAGATGTAGAAATGACAAGTTTACAATTGAAATCACGCAGGAGGAAACATCTTTCACGGTGCCATGGGATTGGACAGCCTCTTCCTAATGCGACCGGTGAAAGGATGGTGTGATGCTTCTCTCTATTCAGATCACTATGAATAACATTATATACCATTTA
>NW_010961323.1:0-4685 GCF_000463585.1 Tarenaya hassleriana | reverse complement strand
AAATACCGGTGGGCGCTGCCACTCACATCATAAAATGGACGAGTATATATATATATATATATATATATTAGATGACCATTTTATCAGGGTTAGATGTAAATGATTACTTGTGCAAGCTTTTTTAGAATAAAAAGAATGTGTTTGGGAGGTGAGAAAGCTCGAGAAATTTGTGACAAAAAGAAAAAAGCTCGAAGTTTTTTTTTGTTAACCAGGATAGTTCTCCGTAATTTCGACTCGATTACATTCACCCTAGATCCGGAAGCAGCCTTTAGAAAACTTGCGACAGAGGCCCAGAAGCAACACCCTCTCAGCAGATAAATATCCCCTCCCTCTTCAATAGCTGGTTTCGAACTAGCGACTAAAACACCAGATTGAAATTAAGAAATTCAAAGAGAAAATAAGCAAAGGGTTATTTTTTGAAAATATATTTGATTTTTACTGGTTAAAGTTGGGATTAATAACTGATTAGTTGAAGGATTAATTTAATTAATCGTGGTTTATTAAATGTGATTAGGAAACGAAGAAGAACCAGAGCCAGAGCGTACCGGTGTTGATGCCAGGAGATGATACACCGAAGTTCATAGCGCTGCCATGTCCGTGCGAGCCGCCGAGGCCGGTGAAGATCACCGTCGATGTCCAGAATCCGCCGCCGCCGCCTCCGGTTAAGCCGCCGCGTTTTCCGGTTCCCTTGTATTGAATCCTAATTAGCGCCCAAACGAAAAAAAAAGAGATAAAATATCAAATCTGAAATCTCCCAATTTGCTGTACATACCGTCGCGGACCAAAAAAAATTAAGATGAAATTTTTTCTTTCTATTTTCGTTATGGTTAGTTTCTAGTAATATAAATTACAGGGCATGCCCTAAAATTTTCATTTCAATTTTATCTAATTGAGGAAATAAAATGGAATGATGATGGTGGGTTAGAAAATCGCGACTAATTATGGGCATGGCAAGATTTGTAAAAAAAAAACGTACCAAAAATAGTTTTTGGAAAAGAAAGTGTTCCATGCTTTCATGTCAATATATATATATATATATATATATATAGTGGAACAAAGAATCGTATTATAATTTTTGCCGAGTTGATGAGTCATCTTTGTATTAATTAAAAAAAATGAGAAAAATTAAATGAGTGTCGAAAAAATATTTATTAGTGTGTGACATTGGAAAAAATAAAATGGAGGGCCAACGTGTTCTCCGTACGGTGGTCCGGACAACAGGACAACTTCTCCCTTGCCTTTCTTTCCCTCTCGACTCTCCTCCCTTCTAATTTTCCCCCGATTTTTTTTATTTTTAATTAATATAAATTTACCACGAAAGTAAATATTTACTGTAGTTTTTGTATTTATTCACCGATGATAAAAGGTTCATTTCTTCCTTTCTCTTTGCTGGATTTGATGATGCACTGTTTTTGGAAAGTCAAATTTGATTTGATCTTTACAACTTCACTTTTTCAATAACATACAGAAATGACTTTCACTCGCTCTCCCAAAACATTGCTGAGTATATATATATTATGGTAATTTTGAAATTTACCGACGGTTATGTTATGCTTCGCACGGATTTACAACACCAAAAAAAAAAACTTTTTTTTTTTCTCGTGTGGCCTGTACTTCTGGTTTCATGGAATTACAAAAGCTAGGATATATATATGCATAAGAGAATTGTGGAAACGTCATGATATAATCGGGGGTATTTTCTACATAAACAATCATTTCAAAGATATTTGGAAAATAAAAAAGCAAAAGGGAAAGCATAACTTTCTGTACATCACATTTGCTTTTTTGGACTGGATTTTTTCTTACAGTTGTAAAAGGTTTTGTTATTTTGATTTTAAAACATATTTTTCTCTAACTGTGATCATGTGACTCATCTGACCAAAAATTTAATCTTGGTCATTTTGACCATAACGTTAAATTTATGATTATCATACTCATTCATTATATTCATATTTTATATATCTTATTGATCATTTGATAAAAAATTTATAAATTTAATGTTATGATCAATGTGACCAAGATTAAATTTCTGATCACATGGTCACATATGAGAAGAATATGTCTTGAAGTAAAAAATAACAAATGGATGGTATTTTTGATATGATGGCGTTGTAAATTTAAAATAAAAATAAAAAAATAAAAAAATATTCCAGATTTTTCATTTATAAATATACACTCCCCCTACCCTCTGCTTCCCCGTACTGCCTTCCCCTACACAACAACATCACTTTCCTCTCTCTCTCTCTCCCTCTCTCTCTCAAACACATGAGAGAAGAAGACCGTCCATCAATCTCAGCCGTCGATCCTCCCACAACAGCCCCGTCGATAATCCCAGCCGCCGGAGATGGAGAACACGCAGGATTTCTCGCCGCCGCCGCACGTGGACGCGTCTCGGCCGTCGCTAGGCTTCCCACTGGGCACAGCTCTCCTCCTCATCATCATCTTCAGCCTCTCCGGGATCTTCTCCTGCTGTTACCACTGGGACAAACACCGTTCCCTCCGCCGCTCCTTGTCCGCCGCCGCTGCCGGCGACATCGAGTCCTCTCCGGCGAAGCCTAGACCTCCCATCTCGGTAACTCTCTCCGCCCTCTGCAAATTGTAATGCTCCAACAGAACCCTCAGATTTCGAATTATTCATCTCGATTTTGAATTATTTACGGTTTTACCACACTCGGTTTTCCAGATATCCACAGATTGAAATTAAGAAATTCAAAGAGAAAATAAGCAAAGGGTTATTTTTTGAAAATATATTTGATTTTTACTGGTTAAAGTTGGGATTAATAACTGATTAGTTGAAGGATTAATTTAATTAATCGTGGTTTATTAAATGTGATTAGGAAACGAAGAAGAACCAGAGCCAGAGCGTACCGGTGTTGATGCCAGGAGATGATACACCGAAGTTCATAGCGCTGCCATGTCCGTGCGAGCCGCCGAGGCCAGTGAAGATCACCGTCGATGTCCAGAATCCGCCGCCGCCGCCTCCGGTTAAGCCGCCGCGTTTTCCGGTTCCCTTGTATTGAATCCTAATTAGCGCCCAAACGAAAAAAAAAGAGATAAAATATCAAATCTGAAATCTCCCAATTTGCTGTACATACCGTCGCGGACCAAAAAAAATTAAGATGAAATTTTTTCTTTCTATTTTCGTTATGGTTAGTTTCTAGTAATATAAATTACAGGGCATGCCCTAAAATTTTCATTTCAATTTTATCTAATTGAGGAAATAAAATGGAATGATGATGGTGGGTTAGAAAATCGCGACTAATTATGGGCATGGCAAGATTTGTAAAAAAAAAACGTACCAAAAATAGTTTTTGGAAAAGAAAGTGTTCCATGCTTTCATGTCACACTAAGCAAATAGCTAATTAACCTAATTAGGTACAATATAAGGTGCCACATTTGTTAGTCTTATTGGAAAGCCCTACCTTACAATCAAATTTCAATTTTGTGCGCATCGACTGCAAACTAATTCCAATTATTACAAACTAAATGATTGCCGAATCGGTCTGTCCATTTGAAATGGAAATTAATTATATATATAATGGGTCGTCTAAATATAATTAAGGTGGGGATAATAGGAAAGGAATGTACTACATCGGAATGTTAATTCATAATCACGATATATAAATGGTTTGTTTTGGCGCTATTTTATCTCTGAACTTTTTTTTATAATAATAATACGCAATAAATGTAAAATAAAAACAAATAAGAAAAACGAGAAAAAAAAAAGAATAAATGCGAATTGGGACCCTCTAATTACCAAAGCGTTAGAATTTTGGTACCAACTTTTCCAATGAAAAGTTGACGTCACCAGCAAGACGAGTAGTGGTCCGACACGTCCGTCCACTCGGCCCCCCTCCGAGTGAACAATCAATTTCATGGCCTAATTTCACTGTTTACAATTTTATAATATTAATTAATCCTTCATTCCACGAATTAGATTTCCCAAATCCCTCGATTTGATTCTTTATTACGCGATTAGTGGTTATAATTATTCCATTTTTCTGTATTGATTGTGAATTATGGGCATATGTTGAATGCCCCTTTACACATGTCATATAACTTTTAAAATAAACAATCATATATAATTATTTTTAATATCTGATGACAGCAACCCATTTTTTTTCGGACTTCATTTTTTTCTTGTCTTTTTTTTTACAAAATAAAAATGCAGCCAAGACAAACAAGGCATTGTTTAATATATAAGTGCGTCATACAGTACAACGGGATTGTACTGCTTCCGTTGATGACGTCATCTCCATGCTTCGGGGTTCTTCCTTTTTTCCTCCAATTTTTATTTTTATTTTTATTTTTATTTTTTTTGATGAAACTCCAATTTTTATTTTATTTCCCGAAAACACACTTTTTCTGGATTTGGGATTTGCCAAATTTTTGTGTTAATGTATTTTTATGACCATTACCAAATTACATAAATAGCGACCCACAAAGCCGTTCCCATTTTAGTGTTTTTCTCCCATTAGCCATAATTAAACACACACACACACACATATATATATAATATACACTTACATATAATTATCTCCATGTACGTGAAAATTTTGAAAATTATGGAATTATTTTTTTGTTATAAGTTTGTGGAAGAGAAAACTTTTAAATGTAATTAAAGATTATAAACATAAAAAATATTATTTAACATCTTTTTCGAAAATGAAAGTACCTAGATATAT
>NW_010961322.1:0-237 GCF_000463585.1 Tarenaya hassleriana | reverse complement strand
GGCTTGTTACCCGGCTGCCCAACGATGACCTCTCTACAGTTCATGGCAAAATGACCTGGTTTACCGCATCGGTAACAGGTGAGTGGTACGCCACATTGTCCAAAATGAAATCGTCCACATTGGTCACATGGCTTCTTTGGTGGTGGTGGCGTTTGAGAAACCAGTGTCTTCCCCTTATCCCGATTAGGGTTAATCTGACCAGTCCTAGCAGGTGGCCTGACAGCTGGAAAACGTCGG
>NW_010961321.1:0-237 GCF_000463585.1 Tarenaya hassleriana | reverse complement strand
GACTCAAAAGCATGTGAAATATGGATCCTAGCTCACTTGGAAATTCATTGAGGGTGTTTTTTTTAGTGAGAGCCTGTCATATTGCATCTATTATCTGTGTTATTAAGTGTACTAAGTGACTTGCATATTTTCTGTCTCTTTGATTGTCTTTTTCTGTAGTATATATCTGTTGCAGTAATCTGGTTAATCTCACCATGCGATCTATCCTTATGAAGGATAAGCCTCTGACCAAGGCTT
>NW_010961320.1:0-237 GCF_000463585.1 Tarenaya hassleriana | reverse complement strand
GCCATGGGAACCAAGATTTCCCACCCTGCCTCACAAAGATAATCCGGCACACTCAGCTTTGCCATGACCCGTGTTACGGAGGATCGATGCCTTGACAGGCGCTCTAGTAATGGGAGGCACACACATAACATTACATGAAAAAGGGATTTTCGAAACCACACTAGATCAAGCATCTATTGGTTTAGTGCTCTATGATGTACTGTTTATGAGCTTGATTTAGATACATTTGATGTATTG
>NW_010961319.1:0-237 GCF_000463585.1 Tarenaya hassleriana | reverse complement strand
GAGTTCCTCTTTGTTGAACTTGTTCCAAGCTTCCTGCTCAATCAAATTTTATCGTCGAGCCTATTAAATCCCCGAGCAAACATTGATGAACCCGAGGTGTGAACCTAGTTTCTAACAGCCAAGGAACGAAAACCAGAAACTCTTCCTGGAACTAACTCCATGGCTGCTGTTGAACAATTTCATAAAATCTTTTCCGTGTTGGGTATTCAGAAAAAGCTAAACAGGATGCTTGGGATG
>NW_010961318.1:0-237 GCF_000463585.1 Tarenaya hassleriana | reverse complement strand
GAGTTCCTCTTTGTTGAACTTGTTCCAAGCTTCCTGCTCAATCAAATTTTATCGTCGAGCCGATTAAATCCCCGAGCAAACATTGATGAACACGAGGTGTGAACCTAGTTTCTAACAGCCAAGGAACGAAAACCAGAAACTCTTCCTGGAACTAACTCCATGGCTGCTGTTGAACTATTTCATAAAATCTTTTCCGTGTTGGGTATTCAGAAAAAGCTAAACAGGATGCTTGGGATG
>NW_010961317.1:0-237 GCF_000463585.1 Tarenaya hassleriana | reverse complement strand
TGAATACGTCAAACGTCCTGCGTAACAGGAGGACTATAAAGGCGTGTATCAGGTATGAA
Source organism: Tarenaya hassleriana (assembly GCF_000463585.1). Classification (NCBI taxonomy): domain Eukaryota; kingdom Viridiplantae; phylum Streptophyta; class Magnoliopsida; order Brassicales; family Cleomaceae; genus Tarenaya; species Tarenaya hassleriana. The sequence continues at coordinate 178 of NW_010961317.1, read as the reverse complement.
ACACTACAAAAAAAAATGCTAAATTCCAACAGATTTTTCCAACGGATGAATCCGTTGTAATTTTTCCAACGGATTTCCAACGGTCATCCGTTGAAATAATTCCAACGCGTTTCTAACGGATTTCCAACGGCATCTCAACGGATATCTGAGTTGGAAATTTTCCACGCATATTCCAACG
>NW_010961316.1:0-237 GCF_000463585.1 Tarenaya hassleriana | reverse complement strand
ATGTTTTACAAACAGAGTATCAAGGAGATACAAGAGCAAAGAAAATCAGACTTCAGAGATTGTGGAAGCAGTTTTATGCGCTACAACAAAATGAAGGTGAATCTCTTAGAAACTACATGAAACGGATCAGGGAGCTAGCCAATGAGATGAAAGCTCATGGTGGAGATCTGGTTGAGAATCTGGTTGTGTCAAAGATGTTGTGCTCTTTGGAAGAAAAATATGACGCTATGGTAGGAG
>NW_010961315.1:0-237 GCF_000463585.1 Tarenaya hassleriana | reverse complement strand
CTCGTCTCATCTGTACCGTTAAGTCTCAAGTCAAAGCTTGACAACTTAACCTAAGGTAAACAATGTTCAAGTTGTGGGAACCACGATTTTCCACCCTGCCTCACAAAGATAATCCGGCACCCTCAGCTTTAGCATGACCCGTGTTACGGACGATCGATGCCTTGATAGGCGCTCTAATAAATAAGGGATTTTTGAAACCACATTCAGATCAAGCATCTACTTTCAAGCTATGAGAAC
>NW_010961314.1:0-237 GCF_000463585.1 Tarenaya hassleriana | reverse complement strand
TCTTTGCATGTTTTTCATGGTTTTAATGGTTAGAACGCATGTAAACATGAGATCTATGCTTTTTTTGATGATTTTGATTGTTCAATGATGCATGGATGAGTTTGGGGGTCGAAGACGACTTGATGGCGCACCGAAACGGGGTGAAACCTTAGATCTTGTGGCAAAAAAAAAGTGTTTACCAGAGTTTTGACTCGGCCAGAGTCAAGTGTTGACTCGACCGAGTCAGAACGAGAGATC
>NW_010961313.1:2335-5796 GCF_000463585.1 Tarenaya hassleriana | reverse complement strand
GAAGTAGCGACGCGCCGCCGTCTCTGGCAAGCGGCCGCGGCGGAGGACCTTGGAGAAGAGCTCGCCTCCGGCGGCGTACTCCATGACGAGGTAGATCTTGGATTTGGTCGCCATGACTTCGTGGATCTTCAGGATGTTAGGGTGGTGATGAAGACGACGCATCGCGTCGATCTCTCGGATTATCCTCGGCTCCATGGCGGCGTCGATGGTCTTCTTCTTGTCGATGATCTTCACAGCGACGAGCTCATCTTTTCCAATCAACCGAGCCACGTGGACCTTCGCGAAGCTCCCACTGCCGAGCCGGCGACCGAGTTGGTATTTCCCGAGGAGAACTGTCCCCGGAGCTTTTGTCGCCGGAGAAGTCGGTGGCGGCGATGCCGATGGAATTTCCTGCCGTTGCCTCTGATTCGTAGATTCCATGGAGGCGGTGGAGGAGATGGCGGCGCCGGCGAAGGTGGTGCCGATGAGCTGCCTGAGTTTGCAAGCGTTTCAAGGGACGATTATTTTTAGTGACTGTTTTTGCTTTTATAGGGAAAAGAGATTGCTCTTTCCGAAACTACCCTTCCCACCTTTCACTTGTTTTTACTATTTAATTTGTAACTTATTATCAATTTATCAAATATTGTCTAAGATACGTTGTATTATAAATAATCGCTTTCTAAAGCTAGAACATTAGGGAAGACATCAATTATATATTACATTTTTCATCATTTGTCTTATTGTTATTTTGTTTATGTTATAATTTCTAACGTAGAGAAATGGAGCTGAAAATTGATGTTCTATGATTTTTTCTCCATGTGAAGAATTTTTTTCTTTTTACTGTTTTACGCATGAAGATTAATACTGTAATCAATCATAAAAAAAACTAAAAGATACAACAGGCAAAAAAACAAAATATAATAATAAAGTTGTCCATTTTTATTTCCTTTTGTATATTAAAATGTTGATTTGCCTTACCAAAAGTAATAATTTGCTTTGCGCACTAAGATAAACTTTTCTAAAATATCTCGGAGGCTTTCTTATTATAATATACACATTTCTAACGCGTGACGATCAAAATCAAATCATTACAAAGGAAGTGGGGATCACTGTTCGAGATTGAATTAAATCTCAAAGTTTAAATATTAGTATTTGATGTACACAATTTTCATCATATCGAAATTAAATTATGTCAAATCTTAATGGAAATCTCTACTTTGATCTAATGAGACTTGAAACCAATGGAAAAGATTCAATTGACAAAATATAAGTGATGGAATAAAAAAAAAGTAGTAATCTTGTTATGTATACTTAATCAGATATTTTATATATTTTTTTACAGAGATATTTTATAAACTTAATAAAAAAAATACATTAGATATAACACTATAATTTAACATTGGTTGCATTGTCCACTTGGTATATTCCTTTTAATGGTTGAATAAATATCAACGGTCCACTACGTTCTCCGAATTTTCTTTAGTAGATTCTCAATTAACCCCCCACTAAACTACCGTTGAGATTATCAAAGCGTAAGGGTATTTTAGTCATTCCATCTCTCGAGAGCGCCCCGCAGCCCAAAGCTGTTCTCTCTCTCCCTCCAACAACCGTCATGATTTTTGACGGTTGTCTAGTGGCAATTTGGTGCTGAGTTGGACGGCTATGCTTCATCCACGTCAGCATGGGACTGGCCTACGTGGAGCCCCACGCTGTTTTATTTAATATAGGACATACAAAAAATAAAAGACAGAAACAAAGGTTGTAGATTTATTATTATTATTATTATTATTATTATTATTATTATTATTATTATTATTATGGGTGAACCATGATATTCTCTCTTCCTCCTACCTAACGAGACCGCATTGATAATAGCCCTTGATTCAAATAATATACTTTCCACTGTATATAAATAATATATTTAAGATGGAAAATTTTCGCATATGAATATGATGAGCGTAGACCCCAAAGGAAAATAAAATATAAATAAAATATTTTGGGATCATTTATATTCAGTGGAAGCAATAATTATGTTAGAGGAATAAGTTCATGTATTTGTAACAAAATCTATTACATGGGAAAATTATGTCTAATATATTTAATTTGTGTGTATATATAAATAATTTAGCGAAATCACAATCGCTACCAAATTTTAAATGATACTATGGTGTGTTGTCGAATTTCATAGTATTTACTTGCACATATAAATATATATATATATAGTTTACATGTATTGATATATTGTGTGGTGTGCGATGTCTTATTTCAAATCATGTAGACGGAGATGGCGAAATCGTACATTTTATTTATAATTCAAAGAATCTAAAATAAAATTAATTGGTGATAATTATTTCATGGGACAAGTTAAGGAAAGATTTTTCATGGACATGAGACATTGACACCCGGCCCCAAATGGTAGGCTTGAAACTCATTGGTCGACCGACGAAATTATTAAAAAAAATAACAAATAAATAATTTATTTTTTCTAAACGTTTCTTGTCTTAAAAGAAGGGATTGTGGTTCGAACTGTTACTTGGAAACGGTCTTTGATTAATTTAGCAATTTATCACACATTTTATTAGACACATTTTTTGAATAAAAGTTATAATTTCTATTTCAATTAGGATATATTTCATAAATTTCCTTTTTTTTATATATATATTTGACAACATGTAACTTGTTCACAGACGCTTTATAATCTCCCACTTGTTTTTTCTTTTGGAGTTTTGGCATATTTTCATGTAATTTTCGTATGATGTTTTATTCGTTTTCAATTGAATCTCGATGGCTATTTAGTTCAACAACTAGTGAGTGAAATAATCGTATTTTATTGAATTATTCGCACAATATTCACAAGATAATTAGCTGAAAACAAATAAAATAAACTCAAAACGTCAGGAGAAAAAAAAAATTGTATTAAAAGACAACATGAACGAGACGGGACGAATATCATATAATATACGAAAATGACCAGAACCTACACTTTCTTTGGACCGTTTATTACGACTCTCCTTGATATCTTTTTACCAATCACAATTTTTTTTTATCGCCAACCTATAATTATCAATAAAATATTAGATAGTGTATATATATGTTTGTATGTGTGTGTGTATATATAATTAAGGCCGTATGAATCATCTACAGTATCTTTACTAATTTATATTTTAACATTCAAAATTTTAAACTTTTATATATTTTGGTTTAAAACTTTTAAAATATGGTATTTTTTTAATATCCAAATTTGATTAAATTTTTTTAAATTGTGATGATTATTGTTTTTTTTTTCAAATAAAAACAGTAGAGGAAAATTAAATTGGTGACTTGGTTATTGTTTTTTCTATTTGTGAGAGCTATGTCGTCGTGGTCTTGGAGACGTTAACTTCATTGCTTTGTGGTGGAACCTCCTCCACCACTACTCGTGATTTCTTTCTTTGATTATTCTATTTTTCCCAATCGAAAATTATTATTATTATTATTACACC
>NW_010961313.1:0-2228 GCF_000463585.1 Tarenaya hassleriana | reverse complement strand
TCGGAGAAACTCGTCGGATGACCGAGAAAAATCCGAACATGTTCGAGAGATTTCGCACATGGCCGAGAAACTATTATTATTATTATAATATAAGAGCCATAGGTTATACAGACAAAAACAAGTTCGTCTAATAAGTTGACCAAATTTTATGTTTTATTTATTTTATTTTTCCAGACTCCCAGAAGCCTCAACGAATCAGCTTGAAATATTATTATATATCCAAATTTTTAATTGAGATTTTTAAACATATAGTATTAATTTTTAGATATCGAATGCAAAATTTGATGCAGATTAACATTCTAATACCATACCAAGAGGAACATCAAGTAATTTGATTAAACCCTAGTTTCTAATTTCATACCGTGATATATGGAATAGTCCATGTAATTTTCCCTAGTTGATGAAAATATTAATTGTAAAAATTAAATTCGATAAGATATTATAAATATTTCCTGGTTATTTTTAAAAATAACATATTTACATATTGATTCACATATCTCTAATTAATAAAAATGCAGCACTGTACCATTTGGTGATATGAGAAAATGGTGTCATACATTTTATTTAAGACAAGGTATGTAATAAAGCTAGATTAAAAAAAATATCGAGCATGCATATTATATGTATATTTTTAGGAATATATTCACAGTCAAAAGAAGTTTTCAAAAAGGCCATGCATGCATGCATGCATTTCCCCTCCCTTTTATTAGGCTAATATCTCGATTTTTACTTGGTCTTGTAAATTTATATTCCCAACTTGTCTTAATATGTTTATTTATGCTAAACCTACCGAATCTAACAGAGATAATATTTATTGCAAGATTATATATCTTATAATATAATTAACATTGTTATATATTTTAGGGAGTAATTGCCTATATTTTAAATCTAGAAAATAGTGCCCATTTGGACCAATGAAGAGGCGCGATTAGAACGCAAGGGGACCCCGTAGAAGCAATAGAACTAGTGAATTAGATTTTGCTTCATGAAGCATCACTTCTAAATTGATCTCTATGTATCTAGAGTGCGCCATTATATTATATTGTATGTATATGTTGTGCACTCCATACATGTATGAACCCACTAACTCATAGAAAAGAAAATGTCAGACTTTTATTCATTAAAATTCCTAAACTTGAAACTAAAAACAGTATTAAAAGCATAATCTATAATTGAATTTTCTCTTTTAATGTCCTCTCAAGTAGTCAAATCATACTTTCTTGCTTTTTTTTAATAATAAAAGAGTATTCAATTCTATAGCCCAATTGATTTTCTAATTTGGGGTATTCAAATGAAAATTTTAAATTCAATTAATACTATCAATTGAAATATTAGGCTAAATTTTGATTATTTTTTGCTTGGGATCTAATATTAAATATTAAGAAAAAAAATAGTAATTAGCATGATTAAAATGGTGTAACCACAAGGCACGTAGGAGGATATGTCTCCTCGTTGGCAAGAAGGGGCGCTTCCTATTTTTGTTTTGGGTGGAAAAAAAAAAAGATTTGAAAGGTTTTGTTGGTTATCTAAAACAGGCAACGTGTTACCGCATGTGGGTGGTAGACCTCGATATCTCTTAGTTTTACTTTAACTTATTGGATTTTTAAAAAAATAAATTAGTAGACCTAGATTACATTTTTATTTGTATTTATTCGATTTAAAAATATATCATATCTAATAAGATTTTATACATTAATTTGATTTGAGATGATATTGGATAAGATTTACTTTTAAGAATTCCAATTGAAATATTGGATTTTAATAGGTGGCCCAATAATTTAACCTCATGAGTATGTATGTATGTGTTCAAGACCCAATAGATCGTGGACGAGTGGTCAAATTTGGGATAGGAGGTAACTCCACCTTGAGGTTGAGTGTTCGATTTCTGACAGGTAGGGAGAGAGCGGGTCGGAGGTTTACCTAGTCGGCGCATCCGAATGGTACAATTAGGGTCCTCCGTTATAAAAAAAAATGTATGTGTTCAAGTGTGTGTTTATTTGTATAAATGTTTATGTGGTTTGTGTGTATATGTATATGTGTGTGCACGCATAATCGATTTAATCCATTTGCTAACCCAGTCTTATTGGACCAATTAGTTACAAATCTTGGCCCATTAATATATGGGCTTTAATTCCATTTCGGCCCAATTAGTTTAGCCCATAACATTCCCCCTTCTTCTTTTCTCAATCAAGAGCCGAAAGATTCTCGTTTCAGTCTCGGGGAATTTA
>NW_010961312.1:0-237 GCF_000463585.1 Tarenaya hassleriana | reverse complement strand
GCCCTCTACACGTATCCACACGGCGGAAAGGATTCCAATGGTTGGAACTTGTCTACTAGGACTGAAGAACGCTTTTTTCTTTGCGCAAAGGATTCAGGGATTTTCTCTTAGGTTTTTCACTCTCCAAACCTCTTCCTAGGGTCTGAAATTCGTGCCAAAAGAGTTGGGTGGCGTTTTCCTAAGTTTCCCCACATTAAAACCCTAATTAGAGCGAGTTTAGTAATTCCCGACGTCTGG
>NW_010961311.1:0-237 GCF_000463585.1 Tarenaya hassleriana | reverse complement strand
AAAGCCAAAAAGAAGGCAGCGAAAAAGACAAAAGTAGCCTCTACGCCTAATCCTAAGCCCTATAAGGGTGACTATCATTACTGCGGAGCGTCTGGACACTGGAAGCGTAATTGTCACCTTTACTTCGTGGGTATTGGATACCGGAAGTGCCTCACACATTTGTGAAAATGTGCAGCGACTAAGAAGAAGTAGGATGCTGGCTAAGGGAGAAGCGGATCTACGCGTCGGAAATGGAGC
>NW_010961310.1:0-237 GCF_000463585.1 Tarenaya hassleriana | reverse complement strand
GGTGAGAGAAGAATAGAAGTTCACGAGATTTCGGGAAGAAGAAGGAAGATTCGATCGTGGAAACTACACATCTACATGAGCTTTTCTCTCCTCTCTTTTATCTCTTTTTCTCTGTTTTTTTATTGTTTTCCATAAACCGTGAGTAGATCCACGGCTATGGGTTAGGGATTCGTTTATGTTTTGGGTATGTTTGAACCCTAACTTGGATTTCGACGTTATGCTTGTTTCGGTTTATCG
>NW_010961309.1:0-237 GCF_000463585.1 Tarenaya hassleriana | reverse complement strand
TATTAGAAGCTCAAGCACTGGTTTTTGGGTTACTCCTTTAGCAGACAAATAGTACAGCTATTACACCTATACAACATCTCAAGTGTTTTTTCTGATATATAGCCTTTATAGGTCTAGGTCAGATTTTGGGATCGTTCCCTGCATTCGTTTGTGTATATAAACCATGTATTCTTTGATTTGAAGGAAAAATAGAGAGAAAATTTCCAACTTGTTCTCCAAGTTCTTTGATACTCGAAA
>NW_010961308.1:0-237 GCF_000463585.1 Tarenaya hassleriana | reverse complement strand
TCGACTCAAATCGCCAACAATAGCCTCATGGTCTGGAATTTGAGCTACATAATCAGCCATCTTTGGATGGATAGATCGATTGTTGGCTAAAAATATTATCAACTTCATAACTTGCACAAAACATTCCGAAATAATTCTTTCTTTATAACATTAGAAAGGTCTTTGTCATATCTGTGAATAGATCCCAAGATCAAGAGATCTAATATACGAGCAGACAGTTATGTGCATATATAGGCA
>NW_010961307.1:0-237 GCF_000463585.1 Tarenaya hassleriana | reverse complement strand
TCGTTATTCCGCATCCGAAAATCCATGAAGGCATTCGCTGTGCTGCCATCGCTCGGAAAGTAGCAATGAGGTAGAGAAGAACTCCAGAGTCAAAGTCTTGAAGCTCTTCTCATGTACCTTCAGAAAACTCAACCACCCGAGCATATCAAAGATGCGAACCAACTCGTCATGGATTCCGATGCGATCTAAATCATCACCGAAAAACTTGGTCGGTTGTAAGCCTTGTTGTTCGAGTTT
>NW_010961306.1:0-237 GCF_000463585.1 Tarenaya hassleriana | reverse complement strand
TGTCACGGGCCTAAGGTGAAGTTAGGCTGAACCGTGAGGCAATTGGGCCTGTAGGTAAGATGGGAGGCAGTCCGGACGTACTAGGGACGTGTAGGAGTGCCGAGAAGCCCAACTAAGCCTTCTCAAGGACTTAGGTCCGAGAGAATGAAGGAGATGTGTGGTGGTTTGAGGTGAGGTCCGAGAGAAGAGAGGGAGGAGAACGCCGACGGTACGGCGGGGTGTTTTATTAATAATCAA
>NW_010961305.1:0-237 GCF_000463585.1 Tarenaya hassleriana | reverse complement strand
TACACTTGTCTGGGATTGGATCCGACACTTGGGCGGTTGACACGTGGCGTTGTAGGGTCGCTTGTTCGTGATCTTGCTGAAATCATCTACATATATGTACCCACCGTTTCATGATAGGATAACACGTGCCCACTTGCATCAAATCCGCCAAGGTTACTGGTCAATAGTTTATTTTATTTTTTTTCTTAATTTATCTAACATGCATTCATTCACCATCTCGAAAAATAGAAGTCAGAA
>NW_010961304.1:0-237 GCF_000463585.1 Tarenaya hassleriana | reverse complement strand
CATTAAAACCATGAAAAACATGCAAAGATCTATGGTCTACATGCATTCTAACAATTAAAATGATGCAACCTGCAAAGATCTGTTGTTTACATGCACTTTAACAATTAAAATCATGCAAACAAGGAACAGGCACGGCGATATACAGAGAACCAGGCTCTGATATCACTGTTGAGTTGCCTGCGGGTTCCTAGCATGCGATCTCATCGATCTAGGGTTTGGATTCTAGGTTTCACGCAG
>NW_010961303.1:0-237 GCF_000463585.1 Tarenaya hassleriana | reverse complement strand
TGGTTGATGATGGACTAGCTGGTAGTAGATCATGGATATGTTGACATTGATTGATGATGGATTAGCTGGTAGTATATCATTGATAGAATCTGTATTTTTGTTTTGTTCGTTCTGTTTTGTCTCTTTTTGTCGGACATGGCGTTAACCGGTAGCATACCGAGTTTGACATGCGATCCATCCTTGAGAAGGATAAGTTGACCGGGACGAACTTCTTAGACTGGTATCGCAACTTGAGAA
>NW_010961302.1:0-5807 GCF_000463585.1 Tarenaya hassleriana | reverse complement strand
GTTCAGCATTCGGATCCAACTCCTCTGACTCCTCGTTTTTTTTGTGCTGCTGAAACTGCTGCTTAGCTTTTCGTATCTTCAGCTTCTGGACATTATCGACCGCAAACTCTACAATGGGACGGTGTTGAGGCCCAAATGTCTCTGCAGAAATACGCAACAGTTATGGCCTGAGACTGTGACAAACAGATTCAAGGACTTCACTGAATCCTAAAGCATATGTAACTCAGAACTGTGAGTTCTCAGGACGAGAGACTGTCTCATTCTTGTCAGTGCTATCCCTTGGATTCCAATTTGAGACAACCATAGAACATCTGATACTAACTGTCTGAAAACTACTCAAATCATTATAACCCACAGTTTTCACAAAAACCTTACCAGGGTTGTTGTTAAGGACCCTTAGGGCCACAAGTGCATGTTGATGATCCGTGAACTCCACAAAAGCAACTCCACGCGAGTGGTTTTTCGTATCGACCTTCCCTTTCTTCTCGTTCTTTAAAAATTTGATCTGCATAGAAAAGGAAGAGGACAGAAGGTGAAAACTCCAAACAGATGATGGAACTAAAAATTAGGCTGTGGTGGGCTCTGAGGAAAAAAGCTAACCTGCCGGATGCAAGGTGTCTGCTTTGTAGCCCGTGATATTACAGCATCCACACAAAGTTGTTTCAACTGCTTTTCGAACATTGACTTTGGCAAATTGTAGATGACAATCCTTGTTCTAGATACATGGAAGTTAGGAGACTGAAGCTTTTTCATCTTGCTTTCATGCAATCTGCGAAACAAAATCAAAAGGATCACATCATTATCTCGAAGTTTCCTCACAGTATGCATTTGTTGTTCCTTCTTGCCATTCGCAAAATACAATGATCAGAAACTGTTTTACCTTCGTCGCTTCTCCATATCTTCAGCAGAAACATCCTCTGCAGCAGGGGTACCATCAAGGATCAGACCTTCCTGCGACAGACATAACAGGTGGAATGTTCAACGCATAGTGCAAAGGATGCAGAAATCACCATTTCCAGAGATTCGTGAAGACTAAGAAAAGCATATGTATTCCTAAGAAACAACCTTAGCCAGATACAGATTTCGATGGTCGTGATTCGTTTCCTTGGTCTTCTCGAGTTCTTTATCGCGTGCAGATTTCTTATCCAAAGCACACAGAACGTTCAGTTGCCTGCCTTTAAGAGAAATCCCAGCACCTGATGTGACACTAGCAGCTAAAATGGCTGCATTTACTGCATCAGCTGTTTTGAACTTGAGAAAGCCAGTTCCTCTTGGTCGTCTGAAAAAGAAAAGACAAATACATAAAACGTAAGAAGCTTGATTTAGGAGCAACAATAACTCCCCTGGTAATTCTTTAAGATGAATAGTAATTGCATTGTATTCAAATAGAATTGAGCTGCATACTTGGTGAGCGGATGGAGAACTGGAAGAAAAGATTCAACTTCCCCAAATCCTGCAAATCTTTGTGTGACTTCCTCCTTATTAACATCAAATGGAAGGTTGCCTATAAATATTGTTCTCTGTAAATCGTCATTTCCCTCCTTTTCTTTAGGAATCATCTCTTTAGTTTTACTGAACTTTGAAGGCTCAGAGACACTGGAAGGGTCACCAAGAGACTCAATTGATGAATCCACTATCTTGTTTTCATCAGACTCCTCTGCATCACCATCATGAGAAGTAAGAGGATCTTTTAAAGATGCAAGCAAGTTATTAAGCACCTTTCTCGCAACAACTGCTTCGTCTTCCAAATTAACATCACTTGCACCACCTTCCCTTTTGGATGTTCCCATTTCACCTGATTCAGCATTGTCCTCATCACCATCATCATCATTATCATCTCCAGAAGGCTTGTTGTTTTCTCCAGCATCATCATCCATCTCCTCCATATCTACACTGCTACAGTCACTGTCTACTTCACTTTCATTCCTTTGCCCTGCAAAGTTTATAACAATGTTACCTCGAAATGAAGTCATTGTATTGCTGACAGCAAAGCAAACATAGAGGAAAGACATGTAAAATCTTAAAAGCTCCAACCAATTGCAAGATTCATTCATGTGCCAGTATACAGCATTGATCTGTGTGGACTTTACGTGAACACAAGTTTTCCCTATTTATTCGGCAGCGAGAAACAAGGTTTCTCTCCTTACCCGACACCGACAGCACAAAATTTCAAACCTGCAGACAAGAGAGAGAGCAAGGCTGTCCAGCTTGAATAGTATTTTACTATAAATGATACACCATATCCAGCTTCTAATTTGCATTGCTCCCATGAGTGCAAGCAACATTTAGTGATGGAAAGCTCAGACAACTTAAAAAACCACAAGACAGGACGACTTAGAGTAGACGTCATGACAAGAGAACCTTCCATTGCAAAGAGGTGATATTAGAATTTTGCTATGTATACCATTGTCATTCCAGAAAGCACCGAGTTATTTTAGTATGCCTTCCCAGTAATAGATTCTAGGCATACTACTTTAGCACATCATTTAAAATATTAGACAACATCATCTTAGTAAATCAAATGAGATACACAAAATACAAGACCATCAATCAAACCAAAAATCATTTCAGGATATAAAGAATATGAAACATGGCAGTAGTTCAGTAATTGCAATTACCATCTGCTGAAGCTACGAGAACATCAGCTGCACCTGTGTAAAGATTTTTAGGTACAGCCCAATCTACAGCAATTGGTCTTTTACCAAACATGTAGCCGTTGAACTTTTGAATTGCCTGTAAATGTAGAAACAGATAAGAAAAGTGGCCTGCAAGGAGGAAAACCAAATCAAGAGACTCATCTTTTTAGATCTTACATTTTCTGCATCCTTCTTACACGTGAATTTGACAAATGCAAAACCCTTAGGTAGCCTGCAAAATTTAAAAAGAGAAACACTACATGAGAATGCATCATAACTTGAATAACCAAGGCGGGCTCAAGAGAGCGAAAACATACCCAGTTTCAGCATTTTTAGGAATATAGACATCCCAGACAAACCCTGCTGCTGAAAAGGTCTCTTTTATTTCACTAGCTTTAGCCTACAAATTTCAATAGATTGCATGAGAACGCATGTAGCTTTTTCCACATGAAATTGATGAAACGGCAAAGGATTCACATCAAAAGGAACCTTGAAAGGAAGATTTCTGATAATTAGCTTCCATTTCTGAGCCTTGGAGCCCTGCTCAAACAGAATACCAAACAGATGATGCATGTTTCGACTGCTATATGCAGGTAGTTAATCTTCTCAATTGCAGTAAGGTACAGTGGTGAAAGGTAAAATGTTCACCTCCCCACCAAGCTGACGGGCCCAAATGATATTTCCCTTTTTTATCTCCTTTTGATGTAATGTTGCAACAGCAGTGCATGCAGATTTGACACTTGTAAACAGAACAGCCGAGGCATCTAGCCTGCACCCATCTTGAGCAAGACCTGAAAAACAATTTGAAGTTTCATGGAAGCATTAAGGACACCAAAACAAACACATTATTCACAAAATAAATGAATAATTTCAGGGGAAACAGGTGTCCTGAAAAACAATTAACACATGGATAGGGAGATATGCAGACTATCCCTGAATAAAGAACAGGGCATAAGCTTCTGCTGCCCAGGGCATCCTATGAACCTCCTCATGGCTCAAGTTAGTAAATGGAGGTCCATGAACTAATGATTTTCATCTAAACTATAACTAATGATGTTCACCTATATTTTGTGGATTGGCTAGAATAATAACTCTCTCTTCTAACATACGTATCGCAAGGTCAAACGCAGCTGACTGGATTATCTTGGCATCAAATGTAAAAGTTGATATCAACTCAAAACATCAACCTCTTTCATTAGTTGGGGACAGTAAGTTGCCAATTCAATAAAAAGAACCGGCAGAAACCTTGGTGGTCAACCACCCAACAACAGAACCATGTCTGCATTTTGTTACCAGTTCTTACCATTTTGTTGAAGCTCGTCTTTTGGAAGGGGATATGTGATGGAGCACACAGTGCCAACCTCTTGCACATGCCGATGGACCATCTCCGCCATCTCAGCATCAAGAAGGCCACCGAATATCACAGTTCTTGCAACTCTTCACGAATTAAAATAAAGAAGATAATCCATGTAAAATTCTGTCAAAACAACTAATAACATAAACATAAGAACTAACATAAACCACAGGATTAATCATCAATTTGGTGATTTCCCTAAAAACCACAGTTTAAGCCTCATTTTGGTGATTCCCCTAAGAACCACAATTTTAATCACTTTTTTGGCACTTTCCCAAAACGAAAAATCTGTTCAATATAAATCATTCTGCTTCTGTATATGCACCCCATACAGATCATGGCATACCTCAAATATTTGGAACTTATAGCTTAACCTCAATGAGAAATTCATAAACAATGTTTCTTAAAAAGGCTATCACAAGGTCATTTTAATCACTCATAACTTTCTGGAAATCTAACAATTATTATGGAATGTCAAAGTCATACCTTTGCTTCTCTGAACAAGCTTCTTTGTCCCTTAAATCAACACACAGCTTTGCTGGTCTTTTTCGTTCAACCTGTTTCTCTAGCTTTTTTTCTGGGGTATGGGCTGATTACAGAGATACAAAGTTAAGCAGAAATGAGAACAAGCCAACATGACCAACTAACTTAAAAAAGACAGAACCAAACAGGCACACGCTTCATACCTTGCTTCTCAGTCTCAGGGATCACACTGTCCTTGTCACTCTTTGTCTCTGATTGGTCGACTGATGATACCCCTAATTCATATGAGAAATATAGAAACTCGCATGAGTATTGATGTTAGTCAATCTGTAAAAAAACTGTCAAGAAGATGGTAATAACTTAAATCTTAGAATCCAAAAGATAATGGAATCAACCTTCTGCTGCTTTTGCACGGCGCTGCTCCAGAGGAGCACGATGCGTGGCATGCTTAACTGTAATCTTACGACCCCCAACAGTAGAACCGTTCTTCAACTCGATGGCACGTTTAGCATCATCCACTAAAGCACTGTAAAGAATCAAACACGTACCAGAGGGGGAGAATTAGGATTTCAAGAACAAATATAAACTGTCCACTACCCAGCATAAAAATAATTTCTAGAAAAGGGTGAGTAACTTACAATTTAACAAACCCAAAGCCACGGTGTTCATTTGATCCTACAAATACAATTGAAGAAAATTATTAGCTCCTCATAGGCAGAAGAACATCTAAGTAAAAAGAGGTAATTCAAAGCCAGATTTAGCTGTCACAGAAAGAATAGCACATAACTTCTGCTAAAAAACAAGGCATCACAAACGCTAATATTTTTTACCAATACATAGGGCATGAATTTGCTTACCTTTCTTTGTGACCATAAAACAAAGCCTGACGGGACCAACATCGCTGAAGGTTTCTTCAAGCTAAAACATGGAAAAACCAACGCGACTGATGAACATTGAAAGAGAACTTCCACCACAGAAATAGTAAATTCGCCTAAAAACGGAATTGAACCAACTTAGGAATTCAACAAGAATAAAAAAAGAATGCACAATTTCCCTGTTTTTAGAGTCGCAGAGCCCATGCATCTACATAAAAAAAAATTATATCATGAAGTGTTTATATGACATCTGATTTCTCCCCAAGGATTTCGCCATACAACTTTCCCGAGAACCAACCAGCTACACGGATTAAGAAACCAAAGAAGGGAAGAAAACAGAAGATGCCTGAGGATTGGTGAAGGAATAGGGCAATCCAGTGACGAATACAGTGGCGGCACAGTGTTGAGACTTTTCTTCTCCATCTCTCTTCGTCTTCCTGTTCTTCCCCATAGATTCCG
>NW_010961301.1:0-237 GCF_000463585.1 Tarenaya hassleriana | reverse complement strand
CCACCGGGTTATAAACAAACGGCTCCAGTAGTAATGCCAAGACCACCAGCGTCTAGACCTCATTTTCAGCAACAATCTATCAGGCCATATACATATCAGTCTCCAGCACCTCAATATCGATCTCAATATCAGAAGCCTGTTGTTGCATCAGTTCAGACTATGCTTGTTGTTGCAGATCGAGCAGAAGCCAACTTTCTCCTATATCAGAATTACCAGCAGACCAAATTCGTCAACTAT
>NW_010961300.1:0-237 GCF_000463585.1 Tarenaya hassleriana | reverse complement strand
ACGTCTTGCAAGGTAGGAACATCGTTTCCTATGAGCAGGATATCATCCACGTATAGCACCATGAAAACAACTGTGCTCCCACTGGCCTTCTTGTAAACACATGGTTCATCCTCGTTTTGAGAGAAACCAAACGTTTGATTGTCTCATCAAATCGAAGATTGCAGCTCTCCTTGAAACTTGCTTCAGTCCATAAATGGACCTCTGAAGCTTGCACACCTTCCCCGGACTCTCTGGATC
>NW_010961299.1:0-237 GCF_000463585.1 Tarenaya hassleriana | reverse complement strand
ATTTATTATATATGTATATAAAATTAAATTATAATTATTTTTATTTTAATATATATGTATTAGTTATAATATACATATATGTTGTAGGTATGTATCTATGTGTTTTATTAATTATAAGTAATTTTATTTTTAATATATATATATATATATATATGAATTTGTATGTATATATTAATTTAAATGAATTATTCAATCTAAATTTTATTTGAAATGATGATGTAGCTTAATTATGATGAT
>NW_010961298.1:0-237 GCF_000463585.1 Tarenaya hassleriana | reverse complement strand
TGACTGAGAAGTTGCGTGAAATGGACGTCATTTTACGGGAGAATGTTTTTCTGGAGAAATCTCTTTTGCAATCAAACACCAAACTGGAAGGCTCTAGGGAGAAAGCAAATGATCTGCAAGAACTATGCCAATCTTTACGGGGAGAGAAATCCGAGCTTGTTGCTGAGAGAGCTAACCTGCTATCTCAGTTACAACTCATGACAGAAAATATGCAAAAGCTTTTGGAAAAGAACACCT
>NW_010961297.1:0-237 GCF_000463585.1 Tarenaya hassleriana | reverse complement strand
TCTCCATAGGTCTGAGTATAGCCTTGTGCAACAAGTCTTGCTTTGTAGCGTTCAATTTCACCATTGCTGCGGAATTTGATCTTGTACACCCATTTGCTTCCAATGGGTTGTTTGGTTTCAGGGTTATCAACAATTGTCCAAGTGTTATTTTTCTCAAGAGCATCCAATTCCTCCTGCATTGCATCTTGCCAAACTTTGATATCCTTAGCGTGGCGATACGACTTTGGTTCACTGTGA
>NW_010961296.1:0-237 GCF_000463585.1 Tarenaya hassleriana | reverse complement strand
CTCGGTCCGAGTCAGAAGCCTCTGAGATCAAGTCTGTTCGATTTTGATTCGTTATGACTCTGTCGAGTCAACACTTGACTCTGCCCGAGTCAAAACTCTGATTTTTCGTTCTGACTCTGTCGAGTCAAAACTCTGACTCTGTCCGAGTCAAAACTCTGAGTTTCTCTCGTTCTGAATCTATCGAGTCAAAACTCTGACTTTGTCCGAGTCAAAACTCTGGGAGACACTTTCAGGCCA
>NW_010961295.1:0-238 GCF_000463585.1 Tarenaya hassleriana | reverse complement strand
CATTTATAGTAACTTTTCATCTAGAAACACATGGTTGATCAGTGGTGTAATGATAAAAAAACATACAAAACATGTTATTAACGCGTTTTTAAAGTTCAAATGTGGGGAATGGAATTCACCCGGACTTACCCGATGCTGTGAGAGATGTAATTGAATTAAAGATTTGGTAAATTTCTAGATTATAAAAAAAATTAATCCAGAATATATATTGAAAACAAAGTACTCTACAATGATATGC
>NW_010961294.1:0-238 GCF_000463585.1 Tarenaya hassleriana | reverse complement strand
ATACAATCACTCCATATACAGTTTCCATCTGTAGGTTCACGGCAATCCAATATTGCCTTATGTGAATATCTAGTATCATTCCTTTTTCATCTGCTATGTTTCTGTGTATATAAACTAGTCTCATGTACAGATTTCATAAGGGAATCAAGTGAATTTTCACCCCCACAAACCCTACTTTATAATCGTTTTTCCTAGTCTGCAGCATTTGCTCAGACCTTCAGCCTGGATTCCAAACCAA
>NW_010961293.1:0-238 GCF_000463585.1 Tarenaya hassleriana | reverse complement strand
GACGAGTATACAATGATATTCGATATCATAGTCTCATAAAAGATCTAAGAATCACATTGGAAATACGGATCGTATTTGAAATACGGATCTTAGTCCTAAATAGCGTAAGACTGAGTGTAACAACTCATTCGTATGTGAAATACGGATCTTAGTCCCATATAGAAAATTATTGTAGGATTAATTTTCTGCATGGGAATATAGCTTGTATGTGCATCTATGTTGTCGTTGATTGATGATG
>NW_010961292.1:0-3537 GCF_000463585.1 Tarenaya hassleriana | reverse complement strand
AACCCTAAAACATAGCAAAAACTCAGAAGAAATCGTTTCTTTCATAGTTCTAGCTCCCGGGATTAGATCCCACTTCATATACTTCACAGATCCTAGCAGATCAGTTCCAAAAGCGTTTGGAATCCTTCCCGTCGGTGTGGATACGTGTAGAGGAGCTGTACTTTCAGATCTTGGTGATTAAAACAGGCCCTAGATCGATTGATACTTTCAGATCTTCAGGAAAGAGGTAAGTTTTCGATTCCTACGGTGATATACACGATTGAACAGGGTTTTACGGATGATTTTGGTTGCGTGTAACGTTTGACTAGGTTTAGATTATTCTTCCGCTGCATGAAACCTAGTAAACCAAACCCTAGATCGATATGATCGCATGCTAGGAATCCGTAGCGAAACCCAACAGTGGTATCAGAGCCTGGTTCTCTGTATATCGCCGTGCTTGTTGCTTGCCTATGTGAATTTTAATGGTTAAAATTGCATGATAGGCTTGATCTATGCATATTTAATGATGTTATGATTGTTATTTGATGCATGGATGAGTTTGGGGGTCGAAGACGGCTTGATGGTGCATCGAAACGGGGTGAAACCCTAGATCTCGTGGCCAAAAAGTGTCTACCAGAGTTTTGACTCGGCCAGAGTCAAGTGTTGACTCGACCGAGTCAGAACGAGAGATCTCCCAAAGTTTTGACCTGGACAGAGTCAGAGTTTTGGCCTGGATAGAGTCAGAGTTTTGACTCGACAGAGTCAGAGTTTTGACTCGACAGAGTCAGAGTTTTGACTCGACAGAGTCAGAACGACAGATCAGAGTTTTGACTCGGACAGAGTCAAGTGTTGACTCGACCGAGTCAGAACGAACCAAAATGAAGACTTGGCCTTACAGACTTTTGACTCGGACCGAGCCAGTTTTGACTCGGACAGAGTCAGTACAGAAAGTTGTCCGATTGTCAAGTTTTGGTTCAGATTGATCTGTAGATGATTTCGGCTCCTGACTCGGACCGAGTCAAGTGTTGACTCGGACCGAGTCAGTTCGTTAGGCTTTGTTAGATGTAATTGTTGCATCGTTTCAAGTGTCTAAACCGAGATTCTGATTCTACCGATATGATCGGAACATCTTGATTGAACTGACTTGAATTCAGTCAAGATTTCATTGTGTTCAAGTCACATATACCTCATGAAATCTCAAGCTATTACCGCCCATTAGTAGAGCAACTGTCAAGGCCTCGATCGTCATGGTTACGGGTCATGCCCTAGCTGAGCGTGCCTGATTATCTTGGTGAGGCAGTATGGAGAAATCGTGATTCTCATAGCTTGAATATGGTTGAGCTTGAATTGGGTTATCAAGTCGGACTTGGACCTAATGGTAAGGATGGGATGAGGAACATGCAGTGATAGCGTATCACTATCCCATACACATCTAGGAATCACATAGGATGTGATTGACAATGTGTTGTCTACCTAAATAGCATGTTTTTTGAGCGTCATGCCCTAGCTGACTCAAAAGCATGTGAAATATGGATCCTAGCTCACTTAGAAACTCATTGAGGGTGTTTTGAGTCAAAACTCTGGTAGACACTTTTTGGCCACGAGATCTAGGGTTTCACCCCGTTTCGATGCACCATCAAGCCGTCTTCGACCCCCAAACTCATCCATGCATCAAATAACAATCATAACATCATTAAATATGCATAGATCAAGCCTATCATGCAATTTTAACCATTAAAATTCACATAGGCAAGCAACAAGCACGGCGATATACAGAGAACCAGGCTCTGATACCACTGTTGGGTTTCGCTACGGATTCCTAGCATGCGATCATATCGATCTAGGGTTTGGTTTACTAGGTTTGAATGTGTCATTCCAAGAGAAAGCTGGGAGCCGAGGGAAGAATTATATGGTAGTTGTTGGAAAGAGTTCCACCAAAAAGGAAACGTTCCAAGGGCAAGGGCAAGAGGAAAGTGGCAAGCGTTGTCATTGAACCTAAGCCTGAGTCCAAGACGGAAGAGTGTTATTTCTGTCATGCCATCGGGCATTGTATAGAAATTGCAGGCTCTACCTGGAAGATCAGAGGAAGAAGAAGCTTACAGAAGCTTCGACTTCTGGTATCTTCGTTATAGAGGCGAACTTGTTTACTTCTACATCATGAGTATTAGATACCGGATGTGCCTCACACATTTGTGGAAATGTGCAAGGACTTCGAGGAAGTAGACAATTGGCGAAGGGAGAAGTAGATCTCCGCGTCGGGAATGGAGCAAGAGTTGCTGCATTAACCGTCGGGACTTACGATCTCACTTTACCTTCTGGCCTTGTATTGGAGTTGCATGATTGTTATTTTGTACCTGCCATCAGCACGAACATTATATCGATTTCATGTTTAGACTCAGATGGTTTCAGATTTGTTATTGAGAACAAATATCTGTCCATTTATAGAGGCGATTTATTCTATGGTAAGGGTTACCAGGTTAATGGCCTTTATGTTTTGGAAGATGAACCATCTAGATACAGGTCGATCTATAACGTAAGTACCAAGCGGTTTAAGCCGAACGACTTAAACCCGACCTATCTCTGGCATTGTCGACTTGGCCACATCAACGAGAAACGCATAGCGAAGCTTCATTCTGATGGACTTCTTGATTCTTTTGATTATGAATCAATCGAATCATGCGATTCATGTTTGATGGGCAAGATGACAAAATCTCCTTTTACTAGAAAAGGAGAACGGGCTACGGAGTTGCGAGAACTCATACATAGTGATGTGTGCGGTCCTATGAGCTCGCCCGCTAGAGGAGGTTATCTGTATTTCGTTACGTTTACTGATGATTTCAGTAGATACGGTTATGTCTACTTGATGAGACATAAATCTGAAACACTTGAATTGTTCAAGATTTTCAGAAACAAGGTACAGAACCAACTTGGCAAGACGATCAAGTTGCTTCGATCTGATCGAGGTGGCGAGTATATGAGCCAAGAGTTCACTGACTATCTGGCAGATTGTGGGATTGT
The DNA here is from genome assembly GCF_000463585.1 of Tarenaya hassleriana. Taxonomy (NCBI): domain Eukaryota; kingdom Viridiplantae; phylum Streptophyta; class Magnoliopsida; order Brassicales; family Cleomaceae; genus Tarenaya; species Tarenaya hassleriana. The sequence goes on along the minus strand of NW_010961292.1, from coordinate 540 downwards.
CTCACAGCTGACTCCACCTGGAACGCCACAATGGAATGGCGTTTCCGAGAGGAGGAACCGAACCTTATTGGATATGGTACGGTCTATGATGAGTCAGGTCGATCTTCCTAAATCCTTCTGGGGATATGCTTTAGAAACGGCAGCGCTTATACTGAACAACTGTCCAACAAAGTCGGTTCAGAAGACTCCATATGAGATATGGACTGGGAAGCGTCCCAGGTTAGCATTTATGAAGATTTGGGGATGCGACGTTTACGTGAAACGTCTGGCTTCTGATAAGCTATCCGCCAAGTCTGATAAATGCATATTTGTGGGTTACCCTAAGGAAACTAAAGGGTACTGGTTCTACAACCCATCTGAGAACAAAGTGTTTGTTGCTCGGAATGGATCTTTCTTGGAGAGAGAGTTCGTCTCCAAGAGAGTTAGTGGGAGTAGAATAGATCTTGAAGAAGTTCGAGAACCACAAATAGTCGAGGAATCGAGTGAACAGGGCGAATCAGTTCAACCTGTGTCACAAGTTGTTGAGACAGCACCTCCTAG
>NW_010961291.1:348294-351262 GCF_000463585.1 Tarenaya hassleriana | reverse complement strand
TGTTCTAGTTTTGCAGAGTTACAGGTTTCGGAGATAATTGGACTCGAAAATGAGCTAATTGGAGCGTTAAAGGAGAAGTTCAGATGAGGTACTCATGTTGCGACATCAATAACTTTCTCTACAGAAGTCCAAATCGTGCGAGACTTGTATCATTGGAAAGAGCACTTCAAGAGCTTCGCGAAGACACCAAAATCGCGTAAATCCGACACTGGAGCAGAAAGTTATGAGCAAATTCGTGAAGAGTCCGAGTCAGATAGGCCCGACTTGACTCGGTCCGAGTCAACACTTTGACTCGGTCGAGTCAAAACCCAGAAAAACCCTAATTCGCAATTTTTAGAGCACTATCTAAAGTTCTCTAAATCCATATCCCTATGTGATTTATCAAACTAGATGCATGAAGAACACTATCATCAATCCTAGATCGATCAAACCATATTCCTATGTGAATAATACAATCTATTCTATCGATTTCGATCCGAAACTAAACCCATATTCCTATGTAACTCAGAATCTAAAATATTTGGCCAAGGGGTCAGCAAACACCAATCGAATAAAGCACAAATCGATAAAACCAAAACAAATCCAAATCGCAACCAAGTTAGGTACAAACATACCCAAAACACAAACGAATCCCTAACCCACAGCCGTGGATCTACTCACGGTTCATGGAAAACAATAAAAAGTTTTGAGAAAAAGAGATAAAAGAGAGGAGAGAAAGGCTCATGCAGATGTGTAGTCTCCACGATCGAATCTTCCTTCTCCTTTCATTAGAACTCTAAAAATTGCGAATTAGGGTTTTTCTGGGTTTTGACTCGACCGAGTCAAAGTGTTGACTCGGACCGAGTCAAGTCGGACCTATCTGACTCGGACTCTTCACGAATTTGCTCATAACTTTCTGCTCCAGTGTCGGATTTACGCGATTTTGGTGTCTTCGCGAAGCTCTTGAAGTGCTCTTTCCAATGATACAAGTCTCGCACGATTTGGACTTCTGTAGAGAAAGTTATTGATGTCGCAACATGAGTACCTCATCCGAACTTCTCCTTTAACGCTCCAATTAGCTCATTTTCGAGTCCAATTATCTCCGAAACCTGTAACTCTGCAAAACTAGAACACAACCGAGTTTTGTGTCCTAACACGCCTAGAATGCCTATGAATGCATGTGATTATCCTATAAAACCTAGACAAACTCTCATCAAAATATAGAGAAGAATAGGAGTTATCAATAGACACCAAGATTATGAAGATCTAATATACGAGTAAATAGTTATGTGCATATTTAGGCGACAGTCTCATACAGCGCCTACATATCGACCAATATTGCCAGCCAACTCTCGATGGGTAAGCCGATGATCCGAAAATAAATCAAAACTTTTAGTCATCATTCGATAGGTGATCTGATAATTTAGCTGTTGACTCGAATCGCTAGTCACCGCCTGATGGTCTGTAATCTGAGCCAAATAATCAGCCATCGCTCGATGGGTTGGTCGATTGTTGGCTGTTGATATTATCAACTTCATAACTTCAGCAAAACATGCTCAAATATTTTTTTCTTTATAACATTAGAAAGATATTTTTCATAGTTATCATAGACGCAAGATTATGCAGATCTAAGATACGAGTAGAAAGTTATGTGCATATTTAGACAACTGTCTCATAGAGTGCCTAAACATTGACCAATATTGCCAACCAACTCTTGATTGGTAATCCGATTTTCTGAAAATAAACCAAAATTTTTAGTCGTCATTCGATAGTTGATCCGATTATTCAATAGTCGACTCAAATCGCCAGCCATCGGCTCATGATCCGGAATTTGAGCCACATAAACATCCACCGCTCGATGGGTAGGTCGATTGTTGACTGGTGTTATTATCAAATTCATAGCTTCCACAAAACGTATCCAAATAATTCTTTGTTTAAAACATTAGAATGATCTTTTTCACAACTATGCATGGACACCAATATCATGAATACGATCAGATAGTTATGTGCATATTTAGACAATAGTCTCATAGAGTGCCTACGTATTGGCCAATATTGACAGCCAACTCTCGATGGATAATCCGATGAACTGAAAATGAATCAAAATTTGTGCCATTATTCGATAGGCGATCCGGTAATTTAGCTGTTGACTCGAATCGATAGTCATCGCCTGATGGTCTGTAATTTGAGCCAAATAATCAGCCATTGCTCGATGGATTGGTCGATTGGTGGCTGTTGATATTATCAACTTCATAACTTCGGCAAAAACATGCTCAAATAATTCTTTCTTTCTAACATTAGAAAGATCTTTTTCATACGTATCATAGACCCCAATATCATGCAGATCTAAGATACGAACAAAAAGCTATGTGCATATTTAGACAATTGTCTCATAGAGTGCCTACATATCGACCAATATTGTCTACCAACTCTCGATTGGTAATCCGATGATATGAAAATGAATCAATATTATTACTCGTCATTCGATAGATGATCCGATTATTCAATAGTCGACCTAAATCGCCTGCCATCGGCTCATGGTCCGCAATTCGAGCCACATAATCAGCTATCGCTCGATGGATAGATCAATTGCTGCCTGGTGACATTATCAAGTTCATAACTTCCACAAAACGTGTCAAAATAGTTCTTTCTTTAAAACATTAGAATGATTTTTTTCATAACTATGCATAGACGCCAAGATCATGAAGATCTAATATACTAGAAAATAGTTATGTACATATTTAGACAACAGTCTCATAGAGTGCCTACATATCGACCAATATTGCCAGCTAACTCTCGATAGGTAATCCGATGATCTGAAAATAAACCAAAATTTTTAGCCATCATTCAATAGGTGATCTGATAATTTAGCTGTTGACTCGAATCGCTAGTCATCGCCTTATGGTTTGTAATTTGATCCAAATAATCAGCCATCACTCGATGGATAGGTTGATTGTTGGCTGTTGATATTATCAACTTCATAACTTCG
>NW_010961291.1:343233-347418 GCF_000463585.1 Tarenaya hassleriana | reverse complement strand
GACTTTATACAGACTTTTGGAGAGCTTTGGTGAGAGAAATAGGAGTTTTACGGGATTTCGGGAAGAAGAAGGAGAGTTGGAACGTGAAGATCGCTTGCTGTCGACATGAGTCTTTCTTCTCCCTCTTTTCTTTCTGTTTCTGGTTTTGCTCAGTGTTTTTCCATGAACCGTGAGTAGATCCACGGCTGTGGGTTAGGGATTCGTTTGTGTTTTGGGTATGTTTGAACCCTAACTTGGTTGCGATTTGGATTTGTTTCGGTTTTATTGATTTGTGCTTTATTCGATTGGTGTTTGCTGACCACTTGGCCAATTATTTCAGATTCTGAGCTACATAGAAATATGGGTTTCGTTTCGGATCGAAATCGATAGAATAGATCGTATTATTCACATAGGAATATGGTTTGATCGATCTAGGGTTGATGATAGCGTTCTTCATGCATCTAGTTTGATAAATCACATAGGGATATGGATTTAGAGAACTTTAGATAGTGAGTTATATGCCGAGAGGTGATTTCTCTATCTTTGTTGCTTGACGATTCCCGAATACAGATTCAATATCGTGATTCTCGCATGCTTAGCATATACCCATACACGCGAATACGGTCCCGACACCCACGGTCATCTTAGATTGCTAGTTTACACGTTTTTATTGCTTTGCTTCTTTATTTTCTATTCTTTTCATATACTTCCACCATCACTTTCACTTGCTTGCTTTGATTTAGTCTCAATAAGGATTTAGACTTAGCTGCCGGTCCTTGTGTTCGACCCCATGTTACGACGATCCGTATCCTTGCGGTGAGTTGTGAATCGGGTTATAAATTCTAGACTCGATACACACGTATCAGTGATCTTGTCCTTCTCTTTAACTCTCGGTTGCGATTATTTCCAAGAAAGCTGAAGTCCAAGTGGTCCGGTCCATTCAAGATCCATCGAGTTTTCGACCACGGAGCGGTGGAACTATACGACAGCAAGGGTAGCACATTCAAGGTAAATGCGCAGCGTCTGAAGCTGTATAGCCCGGCTGATCCTATAGCCGAGAGAGGCGTTCTTCCTCTCGAATTACCACCATCAGCCTGAGCTCATACACGGTCTAGCTATCGACCATAAAGAAGCGCTTCTCGGGAGGCAACCCGAGGTCTTTGTATAGTTTTAGGAGTTTTGGACTTTTGGACCCTTTTAGTTGCATTAGACATGAGGTTTTTGGATTTGGGGAGCCTACGTGGAGTTTTCCCTGGTGTGTAGACGTCTAGATCACGAGTTGCAGGTCATTCGGCGAAAATTGGGAACGAAGGTGAAGTTTCACAGACACCAGATCCGGACCGATTCCACCTAGAATCGGACCGGATCCACTTCAGACACGGGCCAGGTATGTTCATCTGGATCTATCAAATTTTTGTTTTATATCCGCTGCGCAAACCCTAGAATCGATCTCTTAGGAATAGGATTCGCTCTATAAGAGGGCCGACCTCAGCTCTCCCTCACTTAGGTTTTCTCTCTCGATTCGGCCCTCCCACTCTCACCTCTTACTCGATCCGATCCCACATCTACGACACCCAGGTATGTTTCCCTACCTATTTCATGGCTCAAACATTGTTTTATTATGAGTAATTTTTGGATTTGGGTTGCTAGGGTTCATAAGAGGTTTCGGGAGATTTGATTGTGGAGATGATTTCGTGGTTTTGGATAGGTATTATGGGTCGATTATGATGAGAATAGGTTAGATTCACATTGCCCATACATTTGGATGCTCGATTTTGGTCAGATTTTTGCAGATTTTTTCGGAGATTTTCGATCTGAGTTCGCTACGATTGGATCCGGACCGGATCCAGTTGCATCTGGACCGGATCGAGACTCAGTTCAGGCGGAGAAGACGAACCTGGAACCAGCCTCTGAGCTCTTTGCGCGCTTTTGCGCGTTTTCACCGCGGTTTCGACCGCGCTCACTCTACTTGTCTTTGAGTTTCAGATGGCCACCAGGAAGACCAGGAACCGCCACAACCCGGACTACACTGACCATATACCGCTTCTGGAAGAATTTGAGACGGGCCAGAACACGATCACCGAGCTCAGCCCGTACACTCCCAGCGCACCTGATCCGAACAACACACCACGATTCCTCTTACCATCACCGGAGATGCAGGAGCGCGCTAGCGCCTTTTATCAAGTCATCCGGAACACGAAGTTTGCGAGCACGGAGATCAGTCGGCTGGGGCTTTATGACTCAGTGCGCGAGCTATGCGCTGGGATTCATTGGGAGAGGACACATACCGCCAGCTGACCGCGGAGTTTCTTGGCTCACTCCGCCTATTCATACCCCCGACTGGCGAGGCACATCGAGGCTACATGGCTTTTTGGATAACATGCCAGCAGTACCACCTCACGATGGCACAGTTCGCCGACATCCTGGGCGTTCCTCACGGAGCTACAGCAGCCTTGCCCTCCATACACCCGGATCAACTCAAAGCATTCTGGAGAGACATCGGATCCAAGCGCTTCAAGCTCAGCCTCCTCAAGTCCACATGGATCTGACATCCGACGGTCAGATACTTCGACATGCTCCTTGCTCACGTCGTCTTCGGCAAGACAGAGCCTGGAGTGCTTAACCACACCGAGCTGCTCTTCATCCGGTACGCCTTATCCCCTATCTATGGTGGGGACGATTGGGGCTGGGACAGGTCGAATTAGCATCGCGGGTCGCCCTACATTTGCATCAGACAGCCCGCTCAGATTCAGGCGTCTATGTTCGATGCGGCGGCCTCGTCACCATGATTGCGCGAAGAGTCGGCGTGAACGTCGGACGTTATGAGCGTTCCCGCCTCAAGGGCGCCACAGTTCTCGACTTAGCTGCTCTGCGCAGCAAATTTTCGTTGGAGACCATTCGGGGCAACCATCTCTGGTTGTACTACGACCAGCAGGGCATCAGCCAGCGTTTCACCTTGCCAAACATTCACTTACCACCGATCTCTATTGACAGACTCTGATTCCAGTTCTCTGCAGCACATCAGGCTGGACTCGAGGAGGGCGCCTACGATGGCCCGCCAGCACCCCCATCTCCTCCAGCAGTTCACACCACAGAAGCCGGCCCTTCGCATACGCACTCACCCCCTCCTTTTCCCCCGACGGATTCAGCTCCATCGCCCGCCGCCTCCACACGAGCTCCAGATGATTACGGCTACACATTCCAGCCTCAGGACGATTTCCAGAGGTTTATGTATCAGGCGATGCTCGATATGAGAGGCGCCTTAGACAAAGCCATCTCAGATATGCAGAGCCATGTCGACTCAGAGATGACGACCATGTACACCAGATGGTGCGGGACTTCTTCCCAGCTCGTCGACCAGATGCAGGCACTCAGACTCCAGCATGACGCCCTATACGTGGAGTTTCGCGGATTCCGCAGTCAGCTGTTCCCCGACGAGCAGCAGCCGACATCTATGGAGGACGACCGAGACGATGCACCGGCAGACACTTAGTTCCCTGATCAGGTAGGCGTTTCCTCTTATCCGTTTTAGTAGTGATGTAGTAGGCCTTTCTGATGTATTACTGGGACTCGGATTTTGTATACTCTGGATTTCTTCATCTATATGCGAGTCTCTATGCTATTTTTCGGGTAACGTTTGTTTTTCTATGAGCGTTCATACCGACACACGAGAGATGAGCATCATTTTCCGAGAGACGACGATTGGATAGATTCCGGTTCATAGAGTGCGTGAGAGCTCTTGCGTTTGACGTGAGTTAACTTCATTGCGAGCGAGCGAATTTCGCAGAGCTAAGTTTCTCTACTCCTCTTATTGGTTCTTTTCATATGTCATTTTCGATTCTACTTCTTCGAGCGAGAGTCTACACCGTGGACGGTGTATGGTTCAAGTCTGGGGGGGTGGATAGACCCTTCACACGCTCAGACCTATCTATTTAGGATTGCATTTAGTTAGGTGCATTCTATCATGACATATAGACTTAGAAAAAATTTTCACTTTTGCATATCACTTTGCATTAGCTGCATTCACGTTTTCTTTTTCTTTTTTCCCATATAGATGATTTTTGTTAGGTTTGCATGATTGCATATGACATATAGATATAGATTCATATAGGTTCACGTGCATACATCAGACACCCGTTTTGAACATCATTTGGAGGACTCTTGGGGTGATACAGTAGGAATATCTTGATGATCTAGTGACTTTGT
>NW_010961291.1:334051-342481 GCF_000463585.1 Tarenaya hassleriana | reverse complement strand
TTGATAACTTCTATTTTTCTCTATATTTTGATAAGAGTTTGTCTAGGTTTTACGGGATAATCACATGCATTCATAGACATTCTAGGCGTGCTAGGACACAAAAACCCGATTGTGCTTTAATTTTGCAGATTACAGGTTTCGAAGATGATTGGACTCGAAAAGGATCCATTTGGAGCGTTAAAGGAGAAGTCCGGATGAGGTACTCATGTTGCGACATCAATAACTTTCTCTACAGAAGTCCAAATCATGCGAGACTTATACCATTGGAAAGAGCACTTCAAGAGCCGCGTAGACACCAAAATCGCGTAAATCCGACACCAGAGCAGAAAGATATGAGCGAAATCGTGAAGACCAGAAAACTGCCAGCGCAGGGCCGGATCCAACTGGATCCGGTCCGGATCAAGGACGCAGAATTTGACCCCAGGAATCTGGATCCGTCCGGATCCACCTAGAATCGGTCCGGATCCAGTCTAAAACCCTGTTTCGCGATTTTCAGCATCTGAATGGGAATAGGACTCTTGGGAGCCGCCCTAGGGTTAAAAAAAAGCCCTAGCCACGTCCTAGAACATCAGAGACCCTTAGAGAACACTTAGATACAGATTTTTGGAGAGCTTTTGGTGAGAGAAGAATAGAAGTTCACGGGATTTCGGGAAGAAGAAGGAAGATTCGATCGTTTCTATTGGTGTTTGCTAATCACTTGGCCAATATTCTGAGATTTTGAATCACATAGAGATATGAGTTTAGTTTCGGATCGAGATTGATGAATGAATCGTATTATTCACATAGAGATATGGTTTAATCGATTTAGGATTGATGATAGCTTTCTTCATGCATCTAGGGTTAACTTGAATAGATCGAGAGATTGACGAGTTATTCTAGGTAGTGAGTTAGTAGACCGAGAGATGAATTCTCTATTCTTGTTGCTTGATGATTCCCGAATACAAGTACGATGTCGTTATTCTCGCATGCTTAGTAAATACCCATACACGAATACGATCCCGATACCCGTAGTCATCCTTGTTTGATAGGTTACTCGTTTTCATTGCTTTCTTATTTCGTTTTTTCATAGATTCTACATATTTCCACCATCACTTGCTTGCTTGCTTTGATCTCTTTTCGGTTTAGATTTGGATTTAGCAACCGGTCCTTGTGTTCGACCCCGTGTTACGACGATCTGTATCCTTGCGATGAGTTGTGAATCGGGTTATATATTTTAGACTCGGTACGCACGTATCAATTATAATCCCATATCTCTATGCGAATTAAAATTCTAAGTTCATTCAATCAGATGGCCAACAAGATCAAACACATTAAGATCAACTCAATAAACCGAATAGAATAAACAAATCCACAAAGTCAGGAATTAAAAACCAAAGATCCCTACATAGCAAATCCCTAACCTACAGCAAAATAACTACTCGTTAAACATCGAGACGTCGGGGTTCATATCAATAATACAAACATCGTAAAATAGAAGAAATGAAGAATGCTTAGTCGATTTCCCGACTTTGTAATCTTCATCTTCTACTCTGATCCCCTACCTCTTGATAATCACCCCTTTTCTTGTGCTCTTGGTGTTGGTTGTAATGCTCTAGGATGATCCATGATATGACATTTTACTTTGTATTGATTCATTGATTTATGAATGCATTATTTCGTTCTACTCCGATCCCTAGCAGATTCGTTCCAAATCGTTTGGAATCCTTCCCGTCGGTGTGGATACGTGTAAAGGGACTGTAACTTCAGTCCTAGGTGATTTAGAACAGGCCCCGGATCGAAATAAACTTCAAGTCTCATCGAGAACGAGGTAAGTAACGATTCCCTCGGTGATATACACGATCTTTCGGGTTTTGCGAGTTTGGTTGCGTGTGACATTTGACTAGGTTTAGATCTTTCTTCCGCTGCAAGAAACCTAGTAAACCAAACCCTAGATCGATATGATCGCATGCTAGGAACCCGTAGATAACCCAACACTTGGTGTATTTTCTCATAAAAGGCTGAATGAATTTCGACCTGGAGCCTTTCCCCTCCTATTTCCCTTCGGTTTGGACAAAATTGGAAGTTTTCCCGAATCTGGGGGTCAAACCGATCGTTTCGGCAAAGCCAAGCCGATCGGTTACACTTTCTGAGCAATTTTCCAATTTCTGGCCGAACCGATCGTTTCGCTAAACCCGAACCGATCTTGTCATGTTTCTGAGCAGTTTTGACAGGCTTCACAAATTCGCTCATAACTTCCTGCTCCGATATCGGATTTAGGTGATCTTGGTGTCTATACGTAGTTATCGAAGAGAGATTTCCAATGATGTAGATAATGGATGATTTGAACTTGTAGAGTGAAAGTTATCAGACTTGCAAGATCTGACGTTTCTTGAGCTTCACGTTTTCTCTGGAAACACTCCAAATGTTCTCGTTTCGTCCGTGATGTTCCGTATCCCATGTTTTCCACTTCTTTTGCTCTTTTTATGCATGAAAACATGTTTAAACACCAAAGAACACAACCACGCAATATCGAAGCCAAATGTGCCCAAGAATGCCTACAAATATGTAAAATAGAGTGAAATACGCTAGACATCCTATATCAAAATATCACCCAAAATACGTGTTATCAAAACGCAAGAGCTCTCACACACTCTGTGAATTGGAATCTATCCAACCGTCGTCTCTTGGAAACTGATACTCATCTCTCATGTGTCGGTATGAACGCTCAGAGAACAACAAACGTTATCCGAAAAAACAATATAGAGGTTCGCATATAGATAAAGAAGTCCAGAGTATGCAAAATCCGAGTCCCCAAAATACATCCGAAAGACCTACTACATCTCTAATAGAAAAAGGGAAGACCTACCTGAACTACGGTCTAGTCATCAGCTGGTGCATCGTCTATGTCGTCCTCCATGGGTACTGGTGGCTGCTCATCTGGAAATAACCTATTGCAGAATCCGCGAAACTCCCCGTACAATACATCGTGTTGTAGCCTGAGTGCCTACATCTGATCAACCAGCTGGGATGAAGTCCCACACCATCTGGTGTACATCCTCGTCATCTCGGAGTTTACATGGCTCCGCATGTCTGTCATAGCGCTCTCGACCGAACTCCTAATGTCGACCACTGCTCTGTCTACCGAACTCATCGTGTCCAACATCGCTTGATACATGAAGCGCTGGAAGTCATCCTGTGGCTGGAATGTGTATCTGTAACTGTCTGGGGCCCAAGTAGGTGGTGGCGGTGATGGCCGCGGGAGGTCTGGCTCCGGAAATGGTGCTGTGGGTGGTGGCGGTGGAGGTGACTGGAGCAAGTCATCGGGTAGTCGGGATGTCCCTGCCTCTGAAGTGTAGTGCTCCGAATGTGTAGGCGGTACGGGCGGCTCGTCATATGCGTCCTCCTCTAGACCAGATCGTTGTCCTGATGTGAGGTCTAGTCAGAGCTCCTCTAGCGTGATGGACGGTGATGACATGTAAATATATCATATTTTCACATCGGATGTCTAGCGTATTTCACGATATTTTGCATATTTGTAGATATTCGTTGTACATTTTACTCCGACTTCGATGTTTTTGACATTTTGCAGGAAAAATGGAGCTTTGGACAAAAATGAACAATTTCTGAGGAGAAGATATGATCCGGAGCAAACCCGAAACATATTCCGAGTACCAAATAGTCAAAGAGGAAAAGTTTGCACGATCTTGATATTACGAGCTCTATAACTTTCGCACTATAGGCCAAATCATGTGTGCTATGTGTCATTGGAAAGCTCTTTTCAATATTACGCTATAGACATAAAGATCACTCTAATCGGACATTAGTGCAGAAAGTTATGAAGAAATTACTACGAGTCTATATTCTGATGACAAACTGTGCAAGAGTGATCATTGCGAGCCAAATAACTTTCTCCATACATGTCCAAATTACATGTGCGATATATCATTGGAAACATATTGTCGACAGCTACACGTGGACATCAAGATCACTTCAATCCGACATTGAATGCGAAAGTTATGAGGGAAACACTATGACTATATTCTTTGGTGGCGAAAGAAAACACCTTTCCCCAAAACATGGAGCTCGGGAATCATGGAGGAAAATAAGGAGGAAAATGGGGAAATGTCTTTCTCCTTTTCTTGGCTATAAAAGGGGCACAAAGGGAGACTTAGGATCATCATCCAACACATTAGAGAGTGAGTTTGAAGAGTAAATTGAGAGTTCTTGAGAGAGATCCAAGGAGGAGTCAAGAGAAGAAGAAGAGGAGGAGGAAGAAGAAGAGTCATCTGCAATTATCACTAAGCATTCTCATCTCTCTCGTTTAATTCTTGTCATGAACTTCTATTTGGATGTTGTTTGTATGTTTTCCATGATGTGTGAGTAGATTTATCATTGTAGGTTAGGGATTAAGGTTGTGTAAGAATCATGATGGTGGATTTAATGCTCTTAAGAATTTCAATCTATTTGGAATCGAGAGATCGGTAGTTGAACTCTTAGGAAGTGAGGTGAGACTCGAGAGAGTAATCCTCTATAACAAGAACTTGAATTTCCCGAATCATAACTCTAGTTAATACATCCGTAGAAACGATCCTTATATAACCCGTAATTTCTGAAACCTACAATGTTTTATAGAATTGTGCTAAGTCTTTGCTTATATTTGCTTTACTTCGTGTTTACTTTTAGTTATAATCATCACCATCACCATTATTGTCTTTGACCGAAACCGAGTAGTAATCGTAATTGCTGTCGTTAAACCACACGTGTCCCTGTGTTCGACCCTAGGTACTACAATTGATTCGTACACTTGCGGTGATTGTATCTAGGAATTAAAACAAGATTAGATCACATCCTAGTTCGACATCAGGCGGCAAATGCGTGTTCGGCAGAAGGAGGCACCTCTTGATGTTACTACCGCGCTCGTAGTATAGCCAGTAAGTCCGACGACCCTCGATATCAATGGAAGACTTATGTCGCACCGTCTTGATGTTTAGAGCGGAGGAGGGACTGCATCGGGTCCTCTAGTATCTACCGACGTTGACTCCCACTCGTCGAGCAATCCAAGTTATCATACCTCCGACAAACACTTCGACTCCAGAGTCTGCCTGCTGGATCTAGTGTAGGAGGAGTGCTACTCGGGAAGCTAGGTCGACGCGAGACATTCCCCAATCGGACCCATCGTAGAGTGAACTAAGGGCATGTCGGATAAACTGTAGCTCCGTCTGAAACTCAAGACAAAGACAAGTGAGGGCAACCGGGATCGCAAATACGCGTGGAAAACGGCCCAGATATCGCACAGATTACTGACTCGGCCGAGTCAAGAGTGTCCAGGACCGAGTCACAATGTGCTGTCAATTATCTGTATTTTGCCTTGGTCGAGTCAACACATGACTCGGACCGAGTCAAAACGATCTCAATTTGAACTTCGCGTTTTGCCTCGGTTGAGTCAAAACATTAACTCGATCCGAGTCAAAACACTGTTCATTCCGCCGGTCGAAAATCTGCACCAAAAACTTCCGAAATTGCCAAAAATAACCGAAAAAACTCATGGGTAATCAAGAATATGCATGTATATGCAAAGATCTGTGTCCTAACCACTCAAAAACTCAACAATTCTCCGATTTGGTGAAAATCACAAATCTCGATCTCAACCCAAAAATCCTTCGCAAATCCGAAATTAAAATGTGCAAATCCTGTCGAAATAGGTATGAATCATCGAAAATCTGCAAAATTTAAGTGAGGAGACACATACCGTATGGATTTAGGTTACGAAATCGGAGGAGGTGACTCGGGATGACGAGACCGAGTTAGGAGCGTGTTTTCGCGAGAGGTAGAGAAAATGGGAGAGAAAAGGGCCGAGTAGAAGAAATAGGGTTTCAAAACTCTGACTCGTACCGAGTCAACCTTTGACTCGGTCGAGTCAGTTTACCTTTTGGCGACTCTCCATCTGTGAATTGACTCGGTCGAGTCAACACTTGACTCGGACCGAGTCGGAACTCTGTGATACGATCCAGACTCCGTTTCTGCGCTCGATGACCTGCAAATCAAGTTCTATATCCCTGCACCCGAGGGAGAACACCATGGAGACTCCCAAATCCAAAAAATCTCATGTCTAATGCAAAGTGAAAAGTCTAAAACCCAAATAACATCCAAAATGAAACAAAAACCCCGGGTTGCCTCCTGGGAAGCGCTTCTTTATGATCGATAGCTAGACCGTGTGTGAATTCATGCTGATGGTGGTACTGTGAGAGGAAGAACGTCTCTCTCACCTGCAGGGTCGGCCGAGTTATACAGCTTCAGACGCTGTGCATTTACCTTGAACGTTCCACCGTGCCGTTGTACAGCTCAATCGCGACGTGGTCGTAAACTCGATGGATCTTGAATGGTCCAGACCACTTGGACTTCAGCTTACCTGGAAACAATCGCAAACGAGAGTTGAAGAGAAGGACAAGGTCATCTGAGTGGAATGATCGCTGAATAATGTGTCGATCGTGCCATTTCTTCATTCTCTCCTTGTAGATTTTCGCATTTTCGTATGCGTCAAATCTGATCTCCTCAAGATGGTGAAGCGGAGCTCGCGTTTCTCTGCAGCGGTCTTCATGTCATAATTGAGCGTCTTGATTGCCCAGTATGCTTTGTGCTCGAGCTCAACCAGTAGATGACATGCTTTCCTGTAGACTAATTGGAACGGAGTCATACCAATCGGCGTTTTTGAAAACCGTTCGGTAAGCCCATACCGCATCGTCTAACTTCTGCGACCAATCCTTGCGTGACTTAGTGACGGTCTTTTCTAGAATGGACTTGATCTCCCGGTTAGAAATCTCCACCTGCCCACTAGTCTGAGGATGATACGGGTTAGCAATCCAATGATGAACCCCATACTTCTTCAGCAGTGTCTCGATGATCCGATTGACAAAATGTGTGCCGCCATCGCTAATCACAACATGAGGAACACCAAAACGTGGAAAAATAATCTGTCTGAAGAGCCTAATCACAGTCTTAGCATCATTCCTCGCGCTAGCCAATACCTCTACCCACTTAGTCACATAATCAACCGCAACTAAGATATACACGTTCCCAAAAGATGATGGAAAAGGACCCATAAAGTCTATGCCCCAAACTTAAAAGGTTTCACTTCTAGAATATACTTCTGAGGCATCTTATGGCGTCTAGAAATGTTACCTGTGCGCTGGCAAGAATCACATGAGGCGACATACCTATAGACATCCTTTAACATCGTAGGCCAATATAATCCCGCTTGTAGAATTTTCGCTGTGGTCTTCGAAGCGGCGAAATGACCTGCATAATCAGAAGTGTGGCAATGGAAAATTACCTGTTGCACTTCTCCCTCGGGAATGCATCGTCTGAACATCCCATCGGTACCTCGCTTGAACAAGAACGGATTGTCCCAGAAATAATCCCGCACGTCATGGAGGAACTTCTTCCTTCCGTTATAATTAAGCTCAACCTATGACTCGGTCGAGTCAGAACACAGAAGCTCAAAGTTTTCCTCAGTTCCATCATCTAATGCCTATGTGAGTTCCCGAATATCCTCCCAATTGCTGTATACACTCTCATTTGATGCCAAGAGGGATATTTCAAGTGGATCAATATCTCGAAACTGATCAAAGACTTCCTGAGTCAGAATCTCGTGCACATCAACGTAGCACGCTGAGTCGGTAGTGGACGGCTGTTTCATGTTGTGATCTAAGGTGAACTCAACAGTCTCGTCACCTATCTTCATGGTAAGACGACCAGCGCGAACGTGTACTACCGCGTCGGCCGTATCCAGAAACGGTCGGCCCAAAATAATCTGTATCTTTGAGTCTCCATCCATGTCTAAAATAACAAAATCAACGGAGACATAATAATCCCCGACTTTCAAAGGAACGTCCTCGAGAATACCTGCGGAATACTTAACAGCCCGATCCGCTAGCTGTAGCGCCATCCGTGTCGGCTTAAGCTCACCAATATTAAGCTTCTTGTAAATGGACAACGGTAGTAAACTGATGCTAGCACCAAGGTCTCACAATGCACGGTCAATCTCAATGTTTCCGATCTTGCAGGGAATCGAAAAACCACCAGGATCCGATCTCTTCCGTGGCAACTCATGCTGTAGAATCGCAACGCTCACCTCTGTGCTCAAGGCTACTGTCTCTTTCCCAATTACCCTCTTCTTGGTCAAGATGTCTTTCAGAAACTCCGAATAAGAGGGTATCTGTAGCATAGCTGATCACACGGGTTTTTCATCGATTTTATAACGTCATGCATCACAATTCTTCTCACATTCTATGCATCATAGGATGTTAGATGGCCATGGGTAGGTTGTTTTGCTTGTTTTTCCTTGCAGGAAGACTCCACGATGAATCCTCACGAAGCGGACACGGAAGAACAAGAATTCGAGAATGCTCGGGAAGTTCAGACAAAACGAGCGCCCCGCCCATTTTATGGGCG
>NW_010961291.1:329069-333160 GCF_000463585.1 Tarenaya hassleriana | reverse complement strand
AGAAAGAGGGATTTTGGAGATCAAGGAGGCTAGGAGAAGAGGAGGACCACCATTGAAGACCATCTTGAGCATTTCTTCTCCTTTTTCATGTTTCTTCATTTTGCTTTCTGTTTTGAAACCCTAGTTATGGAGTAGTGACTTTGTTGTGGGTGAGGGATCCCCACTTTTGTATGGACACCTATGCTTATCTATGATGCTTTTGAGTTTTCTTCCATTGGTTTGATGTTTTGTGCTTAATGCTATTGATTTGGTTGAAACCCTAATTGATATGACTGTAGAACACATTGATCATAGGGATATGGGAATGATGTTTGGAACCAAATGTCAAATGAGTGAGTTATTCACATTGGGAGATGGCTTAGCTTGCTTAGGGTTCATGATGGGGTACATTAATGCATCTAGAGATCATTTGGATCATTGGGAAATGGGTGAATCGATTCTCTAGGTAGTGAGTTTAAGCTCGGGAGAGACAAGCTCTAGAGGAAGTGCTTGAAACCCCCAATTGGAAGATAAACCCATAGGTATTGTAGCATCACTAACCGTCCATGCGAATCTTGAGGGATCTCGAACCTACAACGCCTTAAATCATCGTTTTACAAACCGTTAATTTTACTTGCTTTCTTGTATTCCGACACCTACTACAAACCACACCTTTATTTGACCACCTAATCTAGCTTAGAGATAGATTAATACATCCTAGTCCTCGTGTTCGACCCCGGTACTACAACTACTGTATACTTGCGGATAGTGGTACGAATCGGGTACTAAATATAAGACTCGGTACGTGCGCATCAAGTTTTTGGCGCCGTTGCCGGGGACTAGGCGTTTTCGTGTTAGTCTAGATTTTTGCTAGATTATCATTGCTTGGATATTTGCTTGGATTACTTTGCGACATAACCGTTTCACAACACTTTCGGTTCGTTTTGTCTCTTTGGTGTAGCACAACCGGTAGAGATCAACTCGTCTTCGACCCCGAAATGCTAAAGCTATCGCACTGGAGATGGAGATGTAAACTCTCTCACAAAACGAAACTCTAAATTTCACAAACAAACTCACACACATACACATAAAATTCTGTTCTCAAAACAGAACCCAACACACTGCAGAAGTCTCCAAATTGATGTAATGAATGTTGTACGGAACAATACAATTTCCAATTCAAACATTCATTCATACAGAACTCAAACGTAAATTTTACATGTATATAGAAAAAAACAAACTGCAACTAGGAAGTTATAAAGCACTCACACTACGTAAACAACTGCAAATACATAAACTATAAAATATTAACTGCTCCACAAACGTGCATCTCTTTTGCAGGATTTGAACCACATAATTGCTAACAAACTCCTCCTTGGTTCAATGCCTCTTAAACATTTCACATCAGATGTCAAGTCATCGTTTTCCACATTTGTTGCCAAACATGAAGCCACAAAGAGGTGTTCCTCTTCTGCAATTTCCTCAATTTCTGCAGTATTTGCTCGATCACTTCTACAATAACGCTCAATATGTCCGATCTTGTGGCACTTCCTACACTCCATTTTCTTCCAACATCTCCAATAAGGATATCCTTCCTTGTTACAATGCTTACAAGGCTCTGTAACATTTGAGTTTACACCAGAATCAAATAAAGTTCCAGATTTGTTACCCTGATCAATTTTTGGTTTCTGATCTCCTTGCTTCTTTTCAAAATTGTTCCACTTCGCCTTAGCCTTCATAGCACCTTCTGTTGACTCCTCCTTTCTCAAAGCACGCCTCTGTTCTTGGCCTTGCAAAGCACTGACAACTTCTGCAAGTTTCAGTTCAGAGAGCTTTTTTGCATGAACAAGCAAAAGTTTGTCATTGGGCGATGATCTCCCCAAAACCTTCGCACGCACAAAGCAACCATGTTAGTTTTCAAGTGTCCAACTAACAAAATTACGTTTGTAATGCTCGGGACAAAGACCAATCCAGAAGCTATACCCTGGCTTGCTCCTTATGTTGTTTCTTGTAACAATATGGAAATGTACAGAATTATCATGACATTCAGTATTCGAATTTTTACATACTAAGAATTGGTAAGTAGCATTAGGTGATAAATACCGATATCTTATCGGCTATCTTTTCTCTCTCGGAATCAGATAAGAATCGCAAAGCTTTTCCTTCAGTGAGATTAGGGTCAGTGGATCTCCTGTTAGCAATTATGTGGTTCAAAGCCTGCAAAAGAGATGCACGTTTGTGGAGCAGTTAATATTTTACAGTTTATGTATTTGCAGTTGTTTACGTAGTGTGAGTGCTTTATAACTTCCTAGTTGCAGTGTGTTTTTTTCTATATATATGTAAAATTTACGTTTGAGTTCTGTATGAATGAATGTTTGAATTGGAAATTGTATTGTTCCGTGCAACATTCATTACATCAATTTGGAGACAGTAGATAAATCTGCACTGTGTTGGGTTCTGTTTTGAGAGCAGAATTTTATGTGTATATGTGTGAGTTTGTTTGTGAAATTTAGAGTTTCGTTTTGTGAGAGAGTTTACAGTGGTATCAGAGCGTTCGTTTGATCTTGTTGAAAGCCTGTGGAGTTTTTTTTCCGAAAGAAATCTGACAGAAAATGGATCAAGTTGAAGCTGGTGGTTCCTCATCTCTCCCAATCGTTGTGGTGCCCGCCTTAATCGAATCCGACCCTTTCATATGCACCCTTTCAAACTTTCTTAGGAAATTCAACACTTTCATTCCTTTAATCTTCTCATCTCCTTCAAACTCCTTCTTTAGAAACTCCAACATATCCTTTGCATAAGTATAACCAATGAGACGAGTAAAGATCGCAGGAGAAACACAAGAGAAAATATATGTCCGATCTTGTGGCACTTCCTACACTCCATTTTCTTCCAACATCTCCAATAAGGATATCCTTCCTTGTTACAATGCTTACAAGGCTCTGTAACATTTGAGTTTACACCAGAATCAAATAAAGTTCCAGATTTGTTACCCTGATCAATTTTTGGTTTCTGATCTCCTTGCTTCTTTTCAAAATTGTTCCACTTCGCCTTAGCCTTCATAGCACCTTCTGTTGACTCCTCCTTTCTCAAAGCACGCCTCTGTTCTTGGCCTTGCAAAGCACTGACAACTTCTGCAAGTTTCAGTTCAGAGAGCTTTTTTGTGTTTTCAAGAGAAGCAATAGTTGCTTCAAATCTTTCTGGAACAGAAACAAGAAGTTTCTGAACCACCTTCTCATCTTCCATATCAGTACCAAGGATTCTTATGTTGTTAACAATAGATGTTAACCTTGACACATAATCCTTAATCGAATCCGACCCTTTCATATGCACCCTTTCAAACTTTCTTAGGAAATTCAACACTTTCATTCCTTTAATCTTCTCATCTCCTTCAAACTCCTTCTTTAGAAACTCCAACATATCCTTTGCAGAAGTATAACCAATGAGACGAGTAAAGATCGCAGGAGAAACACAAGAGAAAATACAAGTTTTTGCCTTAGCCTTTCTTGTCATTTTCTCTTTGTGTGCTCGAATCTGATTAAGAGTGGGATTCGCATTCAGAGGAGGAACTTCATAATCCTCTTCTACCGCTTCCCACAGATCTGCTCCTTCCAAATACGTCTTCATTCTCACAGCCCACAAATGATAGTTTTCACCATAAAAAACGGGCACCACAACGATTGGGAGAGATGAGGAACCACCAGCTTCAACTTGATCCATTTTCTGTCAGATTTCTTTCGGAAAAAAAACTCCACAGGCTTTCAACAAGATCAAACGAACGCTCTGATACCACTGTAAACTCTCTCACAAAACGAAACTCTAAATTTCACAAACAAACTCACACATATACACATAAAATTCTGCTCTCAAAACAGAACCCAACACAGTGCAGATTTATCTACTGTCTCCAAATTGATGTAATGAATGTTGCACGGAACAATACAATTTCCAATTCAAACATTCATTCATACAGAACTCAAACGTAAATTTTACATATATATAGAAAAAAACACACTGCAACTAGGAAGTTATAAAGCACTCACACTACGTAAACAACTGCAAATACATAAACTGTAAAATATTAACTGCTCCACAAACGTGCATCTCTTTTGCAG
>NW_010961291.1:324687-328336 GCF_000463585.1 Tarenaya hassleriana | reverse complement strand
AGATAAAGGTCCAACTCGCCAATGCCAAACAAGTAGCTGCCGTGGAAGATCACAATTTAGGGCAAGTTCAACCGGGTATGTACATGGTTGATCAAGAAGCGGAAGAAGTCAACTATGTCGGTCCAAACCAATACACTCATCCATCCAACCTGTACAACCCGGGATTGAGGAATCATCCCAACTTCTCCTACAAGAACACGTCGAATGCGCTAAATCCTCAACCCGCCTTCCAACGGAACAATCAAGGACCTCCGGGTTTTCAATCAAAGTATCAACAACAAGGTCAAGGGAGTCAAGGTTATCAAGGGAATTCCAACTATAGACAACATCAAGTGCAACCCAACGAGCAAGACTCGGACATCAAGGATATGCTATTTCAAATCCTCCAAGGTCAAAAATCACAAGGAGTATCCATTGGGGGCATTGAAAATGAGCAAGTTGCATTCAAGAAGCAATTGGAAGGAGTACATGCTCATTTGAAAATCTTGGACAATCAAGTTGCCCAACTTGCGTCTTCCTCCTCATCGAGACAGCAAGGCATGCTTTCCGGTAAGAACGAGGTGAACCCTCGTGAGCACATCAATGCAGTGGAGCTAAGGAATGGGAAACAACTTCCGGAGATCATCCCCCCAATGGTTGAGAAGACATCGCCTCCAAGGTTAACAAGAGAGAAAAAAGGAAAATCTGTAGAGGAAGACACTCCTAAGGTGCAAGAACAGGAGAAAGAACCAGCCTACATTCCTCCTCCACCCAAGGTACCCCCGATACCCTTTACCTCTCGCTTAAAGAAATTTAATGAGGACATCCAATTTGGAAAGTTTGCGGAAATGCTGAAGAAGATGGAGATTACAATGCCTTTTCATGAGGCAATCCTCCAAATGCCCTCATATGCGAAGTTCCTCAAGGATATTTTGACGAAGAAGCGGGTAGTGAAAAAGGAGACTGTAAGATTAGGCACCGAAATTAGCGCGGCCATCACAAAGCATGAACTTCCCCCGAAGATGTCTGATCCGGGAAGTTTCTCTATACCGTGCAAGTTGGGAAACATTGAGATTGATAGGGCACTATGTGATCTTGGAGCTAGTATGAGTTTGATGCCGTTGTCCATTTACAAGAAGTTGAACATAGGTGACTTGAAACCCACAAGGATGGCCTTACAACTAGCGGATAGATCTATCAAGTATCCAGCAGAGATTCTAGAGGACGTACCCCTCAAGATTGGCGGATTCTATGTTCCAGTAGATTTTGTAGTGCTAGACATGGATGAGGATTCTAAAGTTCCAATCATTTTGGGCCATCCATTCTTGAGCACAGCGGATGCCGTAGTTCATGTCCGAGCCGGAAGATTAACGATGAAGATCGGGGATGAGACAATCGAATTCACACTCGATCAGAACTTGAAGTAACCCTCGACTAATGATACGGTATGCTATGCGGATATACTTGAAGCGATGGCGGAAGAAGTAATAGGAGAGTTCCGTGAAGTAGACCCGCTAGAAGTGTCACTAATGGCCATAGAAGCAAGCCTATATAGCAATTGGGAGGAGATTGAAGAGATAAGACGAGCATTGGACGGTCAAGAAGCCGAAAACAGAATTTCAGCAAAAACGGGCGACCCGCCCGAAAAATGGGCGACCCGCCCACTCTCAAGACCTGATGCTGAAGGCAGAACAAAATGAGCGATCCGCCCGAAAAATGGGCGACCAGCTCATTTTGTGTGAGCAGTAACACTGTTCACGCGAGCGACCGGGACCAAAAACGGGCGACCCAGTGTAAAAAACGGGCGACACGCTCGAATTGTCTGAGCAAAAACGGTCAAGACACTGTAGAAACGAGCGACCGCCCATCAAAATGGGCGACCCGCCCGTTTTCTCTTAGCGAAAATGATCCAGACACTGTAGAAGCGAGCGACCTGCCCGAAAAATGGGCGACCAGCTCGTTTTCAACTGGAAATGAAGATTTGGACCTCGGACGCATCTTGTCGACCTCCCACACCGTTCTTGACCCACCTCAAGGTTCAAAATAGAAATCACACGATGATTGGGACCCCGAACTTAGAGGATGATACCAAATCGTCAATTGAACATCAACGTAGGCTAAACCCGAACATGAAAGAAGTGGTCAAGAAAGAGGTCTTAAAACTGTTAGATGCGGGTATCATTTACCCGATTTCGGATAGCTCTTGGGTTAGCCCGGTGCAAGTCGTACCTAAGAAGGGAGGAATCACGGTCGTCCCAAATGAAAACAATGAACTCATACCGACTAGAACTGTTACGGGATGGAGAATGTGCATTGATTATCGAAAACTTAACACAAACACCCGTAAGGATCACTTCCCCCTTCCATTCATTGACCAAATGTTAGAGAGACTTGCACTGCATTCTTATTTTTGTTTTCTCGATGGTTACTCCGATTTCTTTCAGATTCCTATCCATCCGAGTGACCAAGAGAAAACAACATTCACATGCCCTTACGGCACTTTCGCATATAGACGCATGCCATTTGGATTGTGCAATGCACCCGCAACTTTTCAAAGATGCATGATGGCTATTTTCTCCGATGTCATTGAAGATATTATGGAGGTGTTCATGGACGATTTTTCCGTCCATGGACCCTCCTTTGATGCGTGTTTAACCAATCTCCATCGAGTGTTGGACAGATGTCTCAAGGCGAACTTGGTTTTGAATTGGGAGAAATGCCACTTCATGGTGCAAGAGGGCATTGTACTTAGTCATCGGATTTCGGACAAGGGGATAGAGGTGGATAGAGCAAAAGTGGAAGTGATTGAGAAGTTACCGCCACCGACCAACGTTAAAGGGATCAGAAGTTTCTTGGGTCACGCCGGATTTTACAGGAGATTCATCAAAGATTTTTCGAAGATAGCGAGACCCTTGACTGCGCTTTTGGGCAAGGACACCCCGTTTGAGTTTAATGAGGAGTGCCACAAAGCATTTGGAATATTGAAGAAGGCACTAGTTTCACCTCCGATCATCCAACCCCCAGATTGGAGTATCCCTTTTGAGTTAATGTGGGATGCTAGCGACTTCGCGGTCGGGGCCGTATTGGGACAAAAGAAAGATGGGAAGCATTACGCCATATACTACGCAAGTCGAACGCTCGACGACGCTCAAATGAACTACTCCACCACGGAGAAAGAGCTCCTTGCGGTAGTATTTGCCTTCGAGAAATTTAGATCACACTTGGTGGGTTCTAAGGTCATCGTCTACACGGATCACACCGCCTTAAGGTACTTGCTCACGAAGAAGGATGCTAAACCAAGGTTGATCCGATGGATATTGCTTCTGCAAGAGTTTGATCTGGAGATCCGCGATAGGAAAGGAACAGAGAATACAGTGGCGGATCATCTATCGAGACTGGAAATACCCGAAATTGTACCAATCGATGATTCACTAAGGGAAGAACACATCTTATCCTTGGAAATCAAGAACATGACCCATTGGTATGCGGACTACGTCAACTATTTGGTTGCCAAGGTGGTACCCCCGGAGTTAAGCTACAACGGGAAGAAAAAGTTCTTCCACGATGTTAGAGACTACTTTTGGGATGAACCTTTCTTGTTTAAGAGAGGTAAGGAAGGATTGTTTCGAAGATGCATTCCGGAGGAAGAAGTGAAGCAAGTGATACATCA
>NW_010961291.1:320624-321429 GCF_000463585.1 Tarenaya hassleriana | reverse complement strand
TGAGTTGTGAATCGGGTTATAAATTCTAGACTCGGTACACACGTATCAAGTTTTTGGCGCCGTTGCCGGGGATTGGTTAGCCTATTTCTAGGTCTTTATTGATTCTAGAGCTTTGCTTGTTTTCTTTTTCTTTTTTGTTTTTCTTCCCTCTTTGTGGATTCACTTGGTCTCGAGTTCTTCTTTTTCTTTGCGGTTTGAAGGGTTCTAGTGCATGACACGGAGCTCTACTCGGAGAGAAGACCTAGTCTACGATCCGGAGATTGAGCGTACCTTGAGAGACATCCGAAATTAGTAGAGAAGAGAAGCTATGTCGAGGTCAAGTAGTTCGCACTACCGTGCGGTTCATGATGAGGAGCATCAAGAGAATCAAGAGCACATGAATCCGCTTTATGATCAGCAAACCGAGGGTAAAGCTACCTACGTTGCAGAGGAGACTTTGGGTTCGTACATTGCACCGAAGCACACCCAACTCCTATCATGCATCAACCGTCCGCCCATTGACAGTTTCGAGCTACCGCCACAGTGCATCACGATGTTCAGTCAGGCGAGCTTCAGAGGGCGGCCTACAGAGGATCCCATTGCTCATTTGACTCAGTTTAAGATGCTGTGCAGATCAGTTAGGAAGCCAGGAATGACCATCGAGGATGTATATTTGGAGGCTTTTCCTTTTTCACTGATGGACCGGGCGAGAGATTGGCTCTAGACTCTTGAGCCGAACTCGATCACGACATGGGAGGAGCTAGAGGAGCAATTCATGGCGAGATACTACTCCCCAGAGAAGACCGAGCTGCACAGAGAGCCATAT
>NW_010961291.1:317794-320359 GCF_000463585.1 Tarenaya hassleriana | reverse complement strand
GACTGAGAGATGATACTAGAGCATGGATGGATGCAGCTTGTGGAGGGAGTGTATACGACATTCCCTTTGACACCCTAGAGATGCAGATTGCGAAAATGGCTAAAGCAAGAGGGATGTCAGGAGACAGTATCAGACGCTCTATAGGACGGGTAGATTTGGGCGAGTCCGCTGCTTTGAAGGCAGTCATGTCTGATTTATCGGCGATCAAGCAACATATGGGGCTCAAGAATACATCTAACCCGCCGAAAGTCCAGCCTGGCATGTTTCTGGTTGATCAGGCAGCATCAGAGGAAGAACCGGTTGAGGATGCCAACTATGTAGGAAGGAATCAGTACCAGAATCCTTCCAATCTCTACAACCCAAATGCGCCTAGAAACCATCCTGGTTTCTCCTACGGAAACCCGAGCGGAGCATTGAATGCACAGCAACAGGGCGTTTCCAGAGTCCCTCAGAATCCCCCGGGCTTCACTCAGTCACGTTTTCAGGGGCAGAATCAGGGATATGCGCAACAGAATTCAGGATACAGACAGCAGAATCAGGGTTACCGAGCTCATCCACCGGCAAAGAGCGATGAAGCAGACATCAAGACAATGCTTGCCCAACTAATGCTCGATCAGAAGACATCGTTTACGGAGCTGAAAACCGAGGTACAGAGCATAAGGGCAAGACATGATACCTTTGAGAGGAGGCTTGATGGGATGGATGCACATATGAAGCTAGTGGATACACAGATCGCACAACTTGCATCACAACCCTCTAGGCAGCAGGGCACATTTCCTGGGAAGCCCGAGCCAAATCCACGAGAGCATGTAAACGCTGTTGAGCTGAGGAGTGGAAAGAATCTGCCAGAGACAGTCCCTACGGAAAAAGGGACGACGTCTAGATACACTGCCAAAGAGAAAGGAAAAGCCATAGTAGATGAAGCACCTCAGGTGAATACAGAGGAAGCCGAAACGCCATACGTCGCTCCTCCACCTAAGGTACAGCCCGTTCCTTTTCCTTCTCGATTGAAGAAGCATGTTGAGGATACACAGTTCTCGAGATTTGCTGATATGCTTCAGAAGCTAGAGGTTACTATACCGTTCTATGAGGCTTTGCTGCAGATACCCTCTTATTCGAAGTTTCGGAAAGACATCTTGACCAAGAAAAGTGTAATTGGGAAGGAGACAGTAGCCTTGAGCACAGAGGTGAGCGCTACGATTCTACAGCATGAGTTGCCACAGAAGAGATCAGATCCTGGTAGTTTTTCGATTCCCTGCAAAATCGGAAACATTGCGATAGACCGTGCATTGTGCGACCTTGGTGCTAGCGTCAGTTTACTACCGTTGTCTATTTACAAGAAGCTTAATATTGGTGAGCTTAAGCCGACACGGATGGCGCTACAGCTAGCAGATCGATCTGTTAACTATCCCGCAGGTATTCTCGAGGACGTTCCTTTGCAAGTCGGAGATTATTATGTCCCCGTTGATTTTGTTGTCTTAGACATGGATGAAGACTCGAAGATACCGATTATTTTGGGTCGACCGTTTCTGAACACGGCTGATGCGGTTGTACACGTCCGAGCTGGTCGTCTTACCATGAAGATAGGTGACGAGACTGTTCAGTTCACCTTAGATCACAATATGAAGCAGCCATCCACTACCGATTCAGCGTGTTATGTTGATGTACACGAGATCTTGACGCAGGAGGTCTTTGATCAGTTTCGAGACATTGATCCACTTGAAATATCCCTCCTGGCATCAGATGCGAGTATATACAGCAATTGGGAGGATATTCGGGAGCTCACACAGGCGTTAGAAGATGAAACCGAGGAGAAATTCGAGCTTCTGTATTCTGACTCGACCGAGTCAGTACTTGACTCGGACCGAGTCAGATCGTTGGACCACTCCGAAACTTTGTTAACTTCAGACTCGGTGTCACAGAGTTCTAACTCGACCGAGTCAAGTGTTGACTCGACCTTCCTTCGTTCTGACTCGGACCGAGTCAGTTCTCTGATCCCCGTCACCGACACCGAGCCAACCCGGAACGTCTCAGAACCCTCCACGATGACTATTAAAGACGTTCTAGAGCCCAGAGAGCCACCACTTAGCACGGGGACGCTGAATAAAGCTGATTGGAGTTTAGAGAACGCCCCGAACATGGAGATGAAGCCCTTACCCGAAGGGCTCAGGTATGTTTTCCTTGGACCTAATTCGACTTATCCGATTATAGTGAATGATGCGTTGCTGAAACCCCAGGTAGAACAGTTGAGTGATTTGCTTAGACGTTATAGGGGTGTTCTTGGATATACTTTGGATGACATTAAGGGACTTAGCCCTTCATTATGCATGCATCGTATTCATTTAGATGATGAGTCGAAATCCTCTGTTGAGCATCAGCGTAGATTGAATCCGACGATGAAAGAGGTAGTTAGGAAAGAGGTGATGAAGCTGTTAGATGCGGGTATTATATACCCTATTTCGGATAGTACGTGGGTGAGTCCTGTGCAGGTTGTACCCAAGAAGGGAGGCATGACCGTGATCCAGAACGAGAAGAACGAGCTTATCCCTACGCGGACGGTCACGG
>NW_010961291.1:315082-315995 GCF_000463585.1 Tarenaya hassleriana | reverse complement strand
GTTTGCTATGATATCTATGCATGTTTGATTATTGAATCTAGTGTAGATTGCATGTTTCATGTTGCATAGAGTGCAGGAGTTCGAATTTTGGGTGTACAGAAGAATTCGGATCGGTTTCGGGTCTGATCGGGGACGAGAACGAGGGGAAACGTGATCTGATCACGTAAACCTACCCTAGACCGTCCGTTCTGGGTAAGCAAGACCGGACGGTCCAAGGGTGACGGACTGATTGGCACAGAACGGAAGGCTGGACCGTCCGTTCTGCCATGCAGAACGTCCGTTCTACTAGGCTGATCGTCCGTTCTGACTTCTGAAGTCGAGACCGAACGTTCTGCCAGTCTGGAACGTCCGTTCTACCTCTAGAACGGACGGTCCGAAGTCCAGATTCCGAAAATTTTCGTCTTCTAGGTCTGATTACGCAACCGTTGCTTAATCTGATCAACTGTAACTCAAAATAGACATGATTTGTTCTTATGGATGGTCCATAGTGAATGAATGCATGTAACTTAATCGAGATATTAGATATGCTTGATTTAGTGGGAGCTCCGGGATTGGGATTACATAATCGAATGGATGGTCTATTCGGATTATGAACAATCGTTGCACAGAAACCGGTTAGATCTAGAAGCTCTATAAGTAAAGCACTTGTCAAGGCCTCGATCGTACGTGTCATGGGCCATGCCAAAGCTGGGTGTGCCATATTATCTTGGTGAGGCAAGATGGAGAAATGGTGAGTCTCATAGCTTGAAAGTAGATGCTTGATCTAGGTGCGGTTTCGAAAATCCCTTGTTTATGTAATGCTAAGTGTGTACCTCCCATTACTAGAGCGCCTGTCAAGGCATCGATCGTCCGTAACACGGGTCATGCCAAAGCTGAGCGTGCCAGATTATCTTTGTGAGGCAGGGTGGAAAAT
>NW_010961291.1:312806-314747 GCF_000463585.1 Tarenaya hassleriana | reverse complement strand
TGTTTTGTCTTTTTCTGTAGGACATGGCGTCAACCAGTAGCGTACCGAGTTTGACAATGCGCTCTATCCTTGAGAAGGATAAATTGATTGGGACGAACTTCTTAGACTGGTATCGTAACTTGAGAATAGTTCTCAAGCACGACAAGAAGTCATACGTCCTGGAAGGGGCTCTACCACCAGAGCCTGCGGCCAACGCCCCGAGAGCCGTCAAGGATGCTTGGCAGAAGCATCAGACTGACGACAATGAGATCTCCTGTCTCATGTTGGGAAGCATGGCCCCGAATCTGCAGAGGCAGTTTGAGGGGAAGAGCGTGTTTGATATGATCAATCAGCTCAAGACCATGTTTGAGGAGCTAGCGCGTACTGAAAAGTACAAGACGCTGAAAGCTCTGGTGAAGACGGAGATGCCGAGAGGTAGCTCTGTCAACACCCACGTCCTCAACATGAGAGCTCATGTTGAAGAACTTGAGCGTATGGGAGTGAACCTCGATGGTGACTTGGTTGCAGACTTGATCCTAATGTCATTACCGCTGCATACCTGGTGAACAGGAGTCCAACGAAGTCGGCTGAAACGACACCATATGAGATATTGACAGGGAAGCGTCCCGCGTTATCGTTTGTCAGAATTTGGGGTTGCGACGCTTATGTGAAGCGTCAGATGACTGATAAGTTATCCTCCAAATCTGATAAGTGTTTATTTGTATGCCGGTTGTGACTCAACCTTTGACGAGTGAACCTCGGAGATCAGGCAGGATTCGCCAAGAGCCAACGAGATATGGATTTCTCGTGACTGGGAATGAGGAACTCATGTTATTAGAACATGACGAGCCTACCACATACCCAGAGGCTATGGCGAGTCCGGATTCCGAGAAATGGCGCGAGGCTATGAAGTCTGAGATGCAATCCATGTCAGACAACCAAGTATGGACTCTAGTTGATGCATCTGAAGGGATAAAACTCATCGGATGCAAGTGGATCTTCAAGAAGAAGACCGACATGGATGGCAACGTGCACACGTATAAGGCACGACTTGTGGCGAAAGGATTCCGTCAAATTCATGGTATTGACTATGATGAGACCTTTTCGCCCGTAGTTATGCTGAAGTCCATCAGGATCCTACTTGCCATAGCACTACAAGAAAACACGAAAAGGGTGACGCAAAAGTGACGATTTTGTGACGCAAAGGGTGACGCAACAAATGCGTCACTGGAGCGTCACTAAATAGTGACGCCTTTGTGACGCAATCCACAGCGTCACCAAATGGTGACGCAGTGATGACGCAAAATTGCGTCGCCAAATAACGCGCGGAAATATCGTCACCCGTTCGTCACCCTTTCGTCACCATTTGGTGACGCAATTGCGTCATTATATTTTACTGACGCAATTTCGTCACAAAAAAGTTGGTGACGAAATTGCGTCATAAATAGTGACGCAATTGCGTCACTATTTTTTTTATTTAGTGACGCAATTGCGTGTCAGAGTCGAAAAGCTGAAATGGTTCCTAATGCCGGAGGGCATGTGCATACATCGGGAGCTAAGCCTTTCAGTCGTGTTATGCATGAAATGGCTAAAAAAAGTGAAGCGCCAACGTTGCTAGATCTGTTGAAAGCAACGCATACACGAAAAGATGGTGTGATGGTTGACGGAAAAGCGCAACAAATCGCGTCACAAATTCAACATGAGGTATATTTTCTAATATAATTTTTTTTAATGTTAAATTTTTATATTTAATTTTAATTGTTTTTTAATATTTTAGATTATTGCGTCGCAACCAACACAAGGCGAAGCTTCTGCATCGGAACCTAATTTGCCGAAGGAGAAAATTGATGAGATATATCTTCAGGTAATTTATAAATAAATAAATTTATAATAATTTCAATTCAATTTTAATTTAAAATAAATTATTAACTAATTATATTTTTATTATATAGGTTGTTCCAC
>NW_010961291.1:309049-312732 GCF_000463585.1 Tarenaya hassleriana | reverse complement strand
ATGCTCCTTCAACTGCTCAGGAAACGCTTTCACTCGCACGACGAGTGCGACAATTAGAGGAGCAGCAAGCTGAACTTCTTCGGCAACAAGCGGAATTCTTGCGTCGACAAGAAGAAGATCGAAAACTCATTGAAGAACTACGAGTGCAAGCAGAATTTTTCAATGAGTTCCAAACCCGAGGATTTCCGAGCTTCGGAAGCGGTGGCGGTGGCGACGGCGATGAAGCCAATTACGACGGGGAAAATCAAAATTAAATATTTTATATTTTTTTTGGTTTGTAAATTAATTATGTAGAACTTTAATTATATATTTATATATAATAATATTTTTTTTATTTTTTTAATTTTTTTAATTTTTTTAATATAGTGACGATATTAGTGATGCAATTGCGTCACTAATTTGGTGACGACTGCGTCACTGCGTCACAAAATAGTAACGCAGTTGTTCACGCAATATCGTCACTAATTTATGACGCAATTGCGTCACCAAAACGCGTCAATAATTAGTGACGAAATTTCGTCACTATCTGGTGACGACTTTGGTGACGAAACTGCGTCACTAATTGGTGACGCACGATGGTGACGCATAATGCGTCATAAATTGGTGACGATTGGGTTACGCAATTGCGTCACTTTTTAGTTACGCAATTTCGTCACCGTTGCGTCACCAAATGGTGACGAAATTTATGCGTCACCCCAGCGTCACCAATTGGTGACGCTTGGTGACGAAATTGCAAATGGTGACGGTGCTATTGGTGACACTTTTTTTGCGTCACTATTTCGTCACCCTTTTAAAAGGGTGACGCAAAATCGCCCTATGGTGACGCAAAATTTGCGTCACCTTTTTCGTGTTTTTTTGTAGTGAAAGAGAGAGATATCGCTGGGCCCCTCTGTTGGTTTAGTGCTCTATGATGTACTGATTATGAGCTTTGTTCCGATACATTCGATGTATTGATACTTTCTATAGTCTTATGAGTCGATCCAAGGAACCCGAGGATGGTGTGCAAGCTTCAGAGGTCCATTTATGGACTGAAACAGGCTTCGAGGAGCTGGAACCTTCGCTTTGATGAGACAATCAAAAAGTTTGGTTTCTCACAGAACGAAGATGAGCCATGTGTTTACAAGAAGGTTAGTGGGAGCACAGTAGTTTTTCTGGTGCTGTACGTGGATGACATTCTCCTTATAGGGAATGACGTTCCTACCTAGCAAGACGTTAAGTCTTGGCTAGGAACTGTTGGTTATGATGCTCTAGGATGATCCGTGATATGACATTTTGACTTTGTATTGATTCATTGGTTCATGAATGCATTACTCTTCCCGTTATATGATTGGCATGTTTGTTATATTTCGGTATCCTTGAATCATTATCGAATGATTCTAAACACCCTGGTCAGTTATCATTGTGGGAACAATGATGAATTAAGACTAGCATGAGGTGTGATCGATGCATTGGATGCATATCACAATCATGGGTACTCGTTGTGAACGAGTGACTGGTTGACCCGCATGAGATTGTCACATGGACAGAGTCATGACTTGAATCTCATACAGCGGTTCGTTCTTGGATCCTCAGACCTGAGATGTCTAGAGTATCTGATATGAGAAGTGGCGTGTCTTGACTGCGTCAAACGTCATCTTTAACCGGATGATTATAACGGCGTTGATCAGATACGTTCACAAATCATATGGAGATAATAGACATGCAATATGGGACTTATCACCTCCTCAATAGGAGAGATATCGCTGGGCCCTCTCGTGGAAGTCGGACTATGAAAATGCGTGGCCACGCTATAGATGAAGTTGCATCTATTTTACTAGTCGATTTACCAAGACAAAAAAGCGATTGAACTTGAAGGGTGGCTCAAACCATGCCCTTGTTCAACACATGATATCGTGAGATAAAGGATCAGAACTCGAGCTGTTATTGCCTTGGTTAGATCACCTCTAACTCAATTCAACGTGGGTAGTCATGGCGTCTTGCTAGAGGCTAACCATGACTTGTAGATCGGGAATGGTTCTCGAGGCTGCTGCCACTGCGAATGGGCCTACAGGGTCACACACCATTAGGGATGGACTTATATGTGAAGTTTCGGAAAGGAAGACTTGGATTTGGTCGGAAAAATCGTTTTCGGAACAAATCAGAGTGTCGGGACGTTTTCAGCCTTCTGACTCGAACCGAGTCAGTATTTGACTCGGACCGAGTCAGTTCCATGCGAGTCGAAGCCCAGAAAGTGTTTTGGGCTTGGCTGATGTTTTGACTCGGTCGAGTCAAAGTTTTGACTCGGATTGAGTCAATACTAAATGGGCCGAGTCAAGAGTTGACAATGGGCTTGGGCTGATTCGTTCTGACTCGACCGAGTCAGAATTCTGACTCGGACCGAGTCAATACTCGGAAAAAATCTCTTTTCACAAGGATTAGAGTTTCTAACTTATAAGGAGGTGTTGGACGCCGTCCTAAGTAGATGATTGACTTACAAAACCCTAAGACAGATCTAGAACACAAGAAAAACGTTTCTTTTGAGGTTCTAGTTCCCGGGATTCGATCCCAAGTCTTGGAAACCCTATTCACTTCACAGATCCTAGCAGATCAGTTCCAAAAACGTTTGGAATCCTTCCCGTCGGTGTGGATACGTGTAGAGGGACTGTAACTTCAGTCCTAGGTGATTAAACAGGCCCCGGATCGACTCCTACTTCCGTTTCGGACCAGAGAAGCTGACCAAGGTCAGTCCGGCGGAACAGATTCTGGTCAGCTCCGGACTGGACCTCAGACACTTCTCAAGTCCGAAATTTTGTCCTCTTCCTCATGATTAATCTCAAGCTATTACCGCCCATTAGTAGAGCAACTGTCAAGGCCTCGATCGTTATGGTTACGGGTCATGCCCTAGCTGAGCGTGCCTGATTATCTTGGTGAGGCAGTATGGAGAAATTGTGATTCTCATAGCTCGAATATGGTTGAGTTTGAATTGGGTTATCAAGTCGGACTTGGACCTGATGGTAAGGATGGGATGAGGAACATGCAGTGATAGCGTATCAGTATCCCATACTCATCTAGGAATCACATAGGATGTGATTGACAATGTGTTGTCTACCTAAATAGCATGTTTTTGAGCGTCATGCCCTAGCTGACTCAAAAGCATGTGAAATATGGATCCTAGCTCACTTAGAAACTCATTGAGGGTGTTTTTCTTAGTGGGAGCCTGTCATATTGCATCTATTATCTGAGTTAGTATGTGTACTAGGCGGCTTGCATATTTTCTGTCTGTTTGTCTGTCTTTTTTTGTAGAACATATTTATTGCAGGAATCTGTTTTTATCTCACCAAGCGATCTATCCTTATGAAGGATAAGCCTCTGACCACGACTTCTAGATCGATCATTGATGCTTATTGGAAGCATGAGGATGATGATCTGGACGTGTCCAGCTTGATGCTTGGAAAGATGTCTTCGGAATTGCGTAAGCAATTAGGGGACATGGACAATTCTTTGATAGTTGATCAGTTGAATGTGTCATTTCAAGAGAAAGCTGGGAGCCGAGGAAAGAATGATATGGTAGTTTTTGGAAAGAGTTCCACCAAAAGGAAACGGTCCAAGGGCAAGGGCAAGAGGAAAGTGGCAAGTGTTGTCATTGAACCTAAGCCTGAGTCCAAGAAGGAAGAGTGTTATTTCTGTCATACCATCGGGCATTG
>NW_010961291.1:302744-304923 GCF_000463585.1 Tarenaya hassleriana | reverse complement strand
CAGTTCCATGCGAGTCGAAGCCCAGAAAGTGTTTTGGGCTTGGCTGATGTTTTGACTCGGTCGAGTCAAAATTTTGACTCGGACCGAGTCAATACTAAATGGGCCGAGTCAAGAGTTGACAATGGGCTTGGGCTGATTCGTTCTGACTCGACCGAGTCAGAGTTCTGACTCGGACCGAGTCAATACTTGGAAAAAGTCTCTTTTCACAAGGATTAGGGTTTCTAACTTATAAGGAGGTGTTGGACGCCGTCCTAAGTAGAGGATTGACTTACAGAACCCTAAGACAGATATAGAACACAAGAAAATTGTTTCTTTTGAGGTTCTAGTTCTAAGGATTCGATCCCAAGTCTTGAAAACCCTATTCACTTCACAGATCCTAGCAGATCAGTTCCAAAAAAGCGTTTGGAATCCTTCCCGTCGGTGTGGATACGTGTAGAGGAGCTGTACTTTCAGCTCTTGGTGATTAAAACAGGCCCTGGATCGATTGCTACTTTCAGATCTTCAGGAAAGAGTTAAGTATTAGATTCCTACGGTGATATACACGATTAAATGGGGTTTTACAGATGATTTTGGTGTCGCGTGACGTTTGACTAGGTTTAGATTATTCTTTCGCTGCATGAAACCTAGTAAACCAAACCCTAGATCGATATGATCGCATGCTAGGAATCCGTAGCGAAACCCAACAGGAACGCAGTTTTCTATGAAGGACCTAGGAGAAGCGGCCTATATTCTAGGCATCAAGATCTATAGAGATAGATCGAGGCGTCTTCTAGGATTGTGTCAGAGTACTTACATCGATAAGGTCTTGAAATGGTTCACGATGCAAGATTCCAAGAAAGGAACCTTACCGATGAGCAGTGACACAGTTCTCTGCAGGAGTCAGTGTCCTACGACACCTGATGAGCGAGAACGCATGGACCGGATTCCATATGCTTCGGCAATTGGATCCATCATGTATGCCATGCTTTGTACTCGACCGGATGTATCCTACGCGTTGAGCATTACGAGTAGATACCAGTCAGATCCAGGTGAGTCGCACTGGATCGCTGTCAAGAACATCCTGAAGTACTTGAGAAGGACTAAGGATGTGTTCTTGGTATATGGTGGGTCGGAAGACGAGCTCGCTGTAAGAGGTTACACCGATGCTAGTTTTCAGTCAGACTCGGATGACTACAGATCGCAGTCTGGCTATGTTTTCTGCTTAAACGGAGGCGCTGTTAGCTGGAAGAGTTCCAAGCAGGCGACCGTTGCAGCTTCTACTACAGAAGCTGAGTATATTGCAGCGTCGGACGCAGCAAAGGAAGCTGTTTGGATCAGGAAGTTTGTTGGCGACTTGGGTGTCATTCCAAGTGCTGATAGCCCCATTGCTCTGTATTGTGACAACAATGGAGCGATCGCACAAGCGAAAGAACCCAGATCCCATCAACGATCCAAACACATACTCAGACGATTTCACCTTATCAGGGAGATTATAGACAGAGGAGACGTGCACATTTGCAGAGTGTCGACAGATGACAACATTGCCGATCCGTTGACGAAGCCTCTCTCTTCGTCGAAGCATGAGGGTCATGTTAGGGATATGGGCATTAGATGTTTAGCAGTTCATGATTAGAGCAAGTGGGAGATTGTTGGTTTAGTGCTCTAAGATGTACTGTTTTATGAGCTTTGTTCAGATACATTCGATGTATTGATACTTTTTATGGTTTTATGAGAGTATTTGATTCATTGTTGGTTTAGTGCTCTAAGATGTACTGTCAAACGTCCTGCGTAACAGGAGGACTATAAAGGCGTGTATCAGGTACGAAACGAATCATGTGCTGGATTGTAGATAGTCAAGACGGGATTTGTACCTCTCGTAAAAGAGAGAGATATCGCTGGGCCCCCTCGTGTGAGCGAGACTGTAGAAATGTGTGGCCGCACTATAGACGAATGTCGTCTATTTCAGACAGTCGAACTCAGTGAACGAGAAAGCAGTCGAATCAGATAAGGTGGCTTGTCCATGCCTTATGTTCGACATATGATATCACGATACAAAAGGATCATCAACCGGAATCATCTCTGGCGTTCGTAAAGATCACGAACAAACTCTATTCGAGATAGGTAGTCATAGTGTCTTGCTAGAGACCGCCTATGACTTGTGTAACCGAAATAAGAGATTTCGTGTTATACTGCTATATCG
>NW_010961291.1:301621-302624 GCF_000463585.1 Tarenaya hassleriana | reverse complement strand
GTCTGTCCGTTCCAGAAAGGTCTGGAACGGACGGTCCACTAACGCAGACCGTCCGTTCTGCTTGCTGGAACGGACGGTCCACGTGCATTTCGGGACCGTCCGTTCTGGGCTCTGGGTATTTTCGTAATTAGGGTAAAATCACTTTATAAGAAGGAGATTAAAACCCTAATTACGGATGAGACTTTGTGAGCCGACTTTTGCAGTTCTTGGAGAGTTTTTGGTGAGATCCAAAAAGCTCAACAAGTTCTAAGTCTCGTTTTCTCGAAGTGCACAAACCGAATAGAGATTCGAGTCATAGCAGACAAGTTCCAATCGTTGGAATCCATCCGAGGTGTGGATGCGTGTAGAGGGCGAGGTAATCTTCCTGCCTTTCGTGATCAGACGTGTTCTTTGATTGATACAGGTCCCGGATCGATTGAGGTAAGCGTTCTAACGTTTCTACGAGAACAGTTGAGTGATTTGCTTAGACGTTATAGGGGTGTTCTTGGATATACTTTAGATGACATTAAGGGACTTAGCCCTTCATTATGCATGCATCGTATTCATTTAGATGATGAGTCGAAATCCTCTGTTGAGCATCAGCGTAGATTGAACCCGACGATGAAAGAGGTAGTTAGGAAAGAGGTGATGAAGCTGTTAGATGCGGGTATTATATACCCTATTTCGGATAGTACGTGGGTGAGTCCTGTGCAGGTTGTACCCAAGAAGGGAGGCATGACCGTGATCCAGAACGAGAAGAACGAGCTTATTCCTACGCGGACGGTCACGGGATGGAGGATGTGCATCGACTATCGTAAGTTGAACTCCAACACCCGTAAGGATAATTTTCCTTTGTCTTTTATTGATCAGATGTTAGAAAGACTTGCACTCCACTCGTACTTTTGTTTTTTAGACGGTTACTCGGGATTCTTTCAGATCCCCATTCACCCGAGCGACCAGGAGAAGACCACTTTTACTTGTCCTTATGGCACGTTTGCTTATCGTCGTATGCCCTTTGGATTAT
>NW_010961291.1:296082-301316 GCF_000463585.1 Tarenaya hassleriana | reverse complement strand
CCCGTGAACGTCAAAGGCATCCGCAGTTTTCTAGGACATGCGGGATTTTATCGACGGTTCATCAAGGACTTCTCCAAAATCTCTAGACCACTTACCGAGCTGTTGGCGAAAGATGTACCATTCCGGTTCACTTCAGAGTGCTCGAAGGCCTTCCAGAGTTTGAAGGCAGCTCTATCTCACCACCGATCATACAGCCCCCCGATTGGACTCTACCGTTTGAGCTGATGTGCGATGCTAGCGATTATGTGGTTGTTGGAGCAGTGTTGGGGCAAAAAAAGGATCACAAACACCACGCCATCTACTATGCAAGTCGGACTCTTGATGATGCGCAGGTAAATTACACTACTACTGAGAAAGAGTTACTTGCTGTGGTGTTTGCTTTTGAGAAGTTCAAGTCGTACTTGGTGGGGCGGAAGGTAATCGTATACTCAGACCACGCGGCTTTGAAGTACTTGATGACGAAGAAAGATGCCAAACCTCGACTGATTCGATGGATGCTACTCATACAAGAGTTTGACGTCGAGATTCGGGATCGCAAGGGCACGGAGAACACAGTTGCAAACCACCTTTCATGCCTTGCGATACCCGATCTCTCTACCGATAGATGATTCTTTGCGAGAGGAGCAGATTATGGCAGTCACTACCCGACACGAAGACCCACGGTACGCAGACTACGTGAACTATCTGGTCTCTCAAGTGATCCCGTCCGAACTTAACTATAATGGAAGGAAGAAGTTCCTCCATGATGTACGAGATTATTTTTGGGATGATCCGTTCTTGTTCAAGCGTGGTATTGATGGGATGTTCAGACGATGTATTCCCGAGGAAGAAGTGCAACAGGTAATTTTCCATTGCCACTCTTCTGATTATGCAGGTCATTTCGCCGCTTCGAAGACCACAGCAAAGATTCTACAAGCAGGATTCTATTGGCCTATAATGTTCAAGGATGTCCATAGGTATGTCGCCTAATGTGATTCTTGCCAGCGCACAGGTAACATTTCTAGACGCCATGAGACGTCTCAGAATTATATTCTAGAAGTGGAACCTTTTGATGTTTGGGGCATAGACTTTATGGGACCTTTCCCATCATCTTGTGGGAACGTGTATATCTTAGTTGCGGTTGATTATGTGACTAAGTGGGTAGAGGTATTGGCTAGCGCGAGGAATGATGCTAAGACTGTGGTTAGGCTATTTAGACAAATTATTTTTCCATTAGACAGATTATTTTTTCACGTTTTGGTGTTCCTCGTGTTGTGATTAGCGATGGCGGCGCACACTTTGTCAACCGGATCATCGAGACACTACTGAAGAAGTACGGGGTTCATCATCGGATTGCTACTCCATATCATCCTCAGACTAATGGACAGGTGGAGATTTCTAACCGGGAGATCAAGTCCATTCTGGAGAAGACTGTCGCTAAATCACGGAAGGATTGGTCACAGAGGCTAGACGATGCGGTATGGGCTTACCGAACTGCTTTCAAAACGTCGATTGGTATGACTCTGTTCCAATTAGTCTATGGCAAAGCATGTCATCTACCGGTTGAGCTCGAACACGAAGCGTATTGGGCAATCAAGGTGGTCAACTATGACATGAAGACCGCTGCAGAGAAACGTGAGCTCCAACTTCACCATCTCGAAGAAATCAGACTTGACGCATATGAGAACGCGAAAATCTAAAAGGAGAGAGCGAAGAAATGGCACGATCGACACATCATTCCGCGAACATTCCACTCAGGTGATCTTGTCCTTCTCTTCAACTCTCGTTTGCGATTGTTTCCAGGTAAGCTGAAGTCTAAGTGGTCCGGTCCATTCAAGATCCATCGAGTTTCCGACCACGGCGCAATTGAGCTGTATAACGGCACAGGTGGTACGTTCAAGGTAAATGCACAGCGTCTGAAGCTGTATAACCCGGCCGACCCTGCAGGTAAGAGAGGCATTCTTCCTCTCACAATACCACCATCAGCCTGAGTTCACGCACGGTCTAGCTAATGACCATAAAGAAGCGCTTCTCGGGAGGCAACCCGGGGTTTTTGTTTTGTTTTTTAGATGTTATTTGGGTTTTAGACTTTTCTTTTTGGATTTGGGAGCCTACATGGTGTTTTTCCTTGGGTACAGGGATATAGAACTTGATTCGCAGGTCATCGAGCGCAGAAACGGAGTTCAGATCGTGTCACAGAATTTTGACTCGGTCCGAGTCAAGTGTTGACTCGACCGAGTCAATTCGCGAAGGACGAATCGGCATAAGGTAAACTGGCTCGACCGAGTCAAGCGTTGACTCGGTCTGAGTCAGAGTTTTGAAACCCTACTTATTCCAGTCCGCCGTTTTCTTCCCCATTTTCCCCTTTTTTCCGCGAAAAAGCACCCCTCACTCGGTCTCTGCCACCCCGAGTCGCCTCCACCGATTTTGCAGTCTAAATCCGTACGGTATGTGTCCCCTCACTTATATTTTGCAGCTTATGGACGATTCATACCTATTTCGCCAAGATTTACAAATATTTATTCTGGATTTGCGAAAAAATTTTGGGTTAAGAGTGAGATATGTGATTTTCACCAAATCAGAAAGTTTTTATGAGTTTTTGAGTGATTAGGACACAGATCTTTGCACATACATGCTAATTCTTGATTACCCATGAGTTTTTTCGGTTGATTTCAGTGATTTCGGGGATTTTGAGTGCAACTCTTCGTCTGGCGGAATGAACAACGTTCTGACTCGGTCCGAGTCACATGTTGACTCGACCGAGGCAAAACGCGGAATTCCAATGACGAACACGTGTTGACTCGGTCCGAGTCACATGTTGACTCGACCGAGGCAACATCCCTTACACTGATAGCACGTTCTGACTCGGCCCTGGCAGTCTTGACTCGACCGAGTCAGTCATCTATGCGATATCCGAGCCGTTTTCCACGCGTATTGGCGATCCCGGTCGCACTCACCTGTCTTTGTCTTGAGTTTCAGATGGCCACCCGCAAAACCAAATCTAGAGCATCCGACGTTCGCGAGGATCACATTCCACCTCTTGCTCCCTTCCAACCACGAGCGGGCGCAGTGATGACCCTGACCCCTCCGACGATTGTAGTCAGTGATACCGATCACGAGCCTCGTTTCTGCCTACCTAACCCTGACATGCAGCAGACAGCGATCCACTTCTCCAACCTGATTTACTGCACGAAATTTCCAGACGAGGAGATTATCGAGCTAGGATTCTACGAGCAGGTCCACGGCTTGTGTGACCAATTAGGATGGCTCAGCATCCTCGAGGCTCGCGAATCGACATATAGGCAGCTGACGGCAGAATTTCTAGCATCATACCGCCTGTACATTCCCCAGGACGGTGACACCCACAGAGCTTACATGGCCTTCTGGATAGCCGAACGTCCATACCACCTCACCATGGCTCAGTTTTCTGAGATCCTCGGTCTTACTCCCAGAGAGACGGCCGAGCTTCCATCCGTGAGCGGATCCGCACTACGACAGTTCTGTTGGTTTAGTGCTCTATGATGTACTGATTATGAGCTTTGTTCAGATACATTCGATGTATTGATACTTTCTATATGTTTTTTTTATGAGAGTATTTTGTTCATTAAATGTTTCTGCATGCTAGATCTGTTATGAAATCCATGTATCATTATGAATGATACTAAACTCCCTAGTCTTGTGTCATTATGGGAATAACGACATAATAAGACTAGTATGATGTGTGATTGATGATCACATAGATGATCATAGGTATTGGATACGATCACAATCATAGGTATTCGTTGCAGAACGGAATACTGGACTGACCCGCATGAGATTGTCACATGGACTAGAGTCATGACTTGAATCTCATACGACGATTCCATGATTGGATCCTAAGACCTGAGATATCTACAGAATCCAACATGAGGAGTTGCGTGCTTTGATTACGTCAAACGTCCTGCGTAACAGGAGGACTATAAAGACGTGTATCAGGTACGAAACGAATCATGTACTGAATTGTAGATAGTCAAGACGGGATTTGTACCTCTCGTAAAAGAGAGAGATATCGCTGGACCCCTCGTGTGAGCAAGACTGTAGAAATGTGTGGCCGCACTATAGACGAACGTCGTCTATTTCAGACAGTCGAACTCAGTGAACGAGAAAGCAGTCGAATCAGATAAGGTGGCTTGTCCATGCCTTATGTTCGACATATGATATCGCGATACAAAAGGATCATCAGTCGGAATCATCACTGGCTTTCGTATGATCACAAACAAACTCTATTCGAGATAGGTAGTCATAGTGTCTTGCTAGAGACCGCCTATGACTTGTATTACCGGAATGGAGATTCTGCGTTTTACTGCTATTCCGGATGAGCCTACAGGGTCACACACAATAGGGATGGACAAGTACGTGTGCTAAATTATCCCGATTAGGAATCCTAATTGGATTGAGATTCCTAATTGGAATAGGAATCCTAATGGGATTAGGAATCCTATTATGTATAGGAATCCTAATGAGATTAGAATTCTATTACATCTAGGAAACCTAATGAGATTAGAATTCTAATAGGTTTAGGAAACCTAATTAGATTAGGATTCCTAGTAATCTATTCCTTGTCAAATTAGGATTTTTGGAAAGTCTATATAAGGAGAATGTCTTCTAGGGTTTTAAGTGTAGAAGAAAAAAGGAGAAGAAAGAAGAAAAAAAGAAGAAAAATAAAACCCTAAGCCTCCAAAAACCTTGCACACAAGAGAGATCGAGAACTCTAGTCCTAGCAGACAAGTTCCAAGGTGTTGGAATCCATCCCGACGTGTGGATACGTGTAGAGGGCGAGGTATTCTTCCTGCCTAGAGTGATCGGACGAACAGATCAATTGATACAAGCCCCGTATCGATTGAGGTAAGCGTTCTAACGTTTTTATGATTCAATAGTAGCATGGTTCTAGGGTTTCATTAAAATTTTTGTTTTATATCCGCTGCGCAAACCCTAGAATCGATCTCTTAGGAATT
Source organism: Tarenaya hassleriana (assembly GCF_000463585.1). Taxonomy (NCBI): domain Eukaryota; kingdom Viridiplantae; phylum Streptophyta; class Magnoliopsida; order Brassicales; family Cleomaceae; genus Tarenaya; species Tarenaya hassleriana. The sequence continues at coordinate 296,343 of NW_010961291.1, read as the reverse complement.
AGATTCGCTCATGAGATCCCAGGAAATCCAACAGTGGTATCAGAGCCTGGTTCCTCTGTTTTGATTTCATAGAACCCGATCACGCATGTTTTAGGATTTGAATTGTTTGAATCCATGTTTGCTTTGATATCTATGCATGTTTAATGATTGAATCTAGTGTAGATTGCATGTTTCATGTTGCATAAAGTGCAGGAGTTCGAATTTTGGGTGTACAGAAGAATTCGGTTCAGTTTCGGGGCTGATCGGGGCTGAGAACGCGGG
>NW_010961291.1:292620-292940 GCF_000463585.1 Tarenaya hassleriana | reverse complement strand
AGGAACGCAGTTTTCTATGAAGGACCTAGGAGAAGCGACCTATATTCTAGGAATAAAGATCTATAGAGATAGATCGAGGCGTCTTCTAGGACTGTGTCAGAGTACTTACATCGATAAGGTCTTGAAACGGTTCAAGATCCAAGATTCCAAGAAAGGAACCTTACCGATGAGCAGTGACTGCCGAAGCATATGGAATCCGATCCATGCGTTCTCGCTCATCAGGTGTCGTAGGACACTGACTCTTGCAGAGAAATGTGTCACTGCTCATCGGTAAGGTTCCTTTCTTGGAATCTTGGATCTTGAACCCAGCTCTCCTTCTT
>NW_010961291.1:291657-291858 GCF_000463585.1 Tarenaya hassleriana | reverse complement strand
CAGAGGAGACGTGCACATTTGCAGAGTGTCGATAGATGACAACATTGCCGATCCATTGACGAAGCCTCTCCCTTCGACGAAGCATGAGGGTCATGTTAGGGATATGGGCATTAGATGGTTAGCAGTTCATGATTAGAGCAAGTGGGAGATTGTTGGTTTAGTGCTCTATGATGTACTGATTATGAGCTTTGTTCAGATACA
>NW_010961291.1:290494-291392 GCF_000463585.1 Tarenaya hassleriana | reverse complement strand
TCATAGGTATTCGTTGGAGAACGGAATACTGGATTGACCCACATGAGATTGTCACATGGACTAGCGTCATGACTTGAATCTCATGTGACGGTTCCATGATTGGATCCTAAGACCTGAGATATCTACAGAATCCAACATGAGGAGTTGCGTGCTTTGATTACGTCAAACGTCCTGCGTAACAGGAGGACTATAAAGGCGAGTATCAGGTACGAAACGAATCATGTACTGGATTGTAGATAGTCAAGACGGGATTTGTACCTCTCGTAAAAGAGAGAGATATTGCTGGGCCGATTGTAGATAGTCAAGACGGGATTTGTACCTCTCGTAAAAGAGAGAGATTTTTCTGGGCCCCTCGTGTGAGCAAGACTGTAGAAATGTGTGGCCGCACTATAGACGAACGTCGTCTATTTCAGACAGTCGAACTCAGTGAACGAGAAAGCAGTCGAATCAGATAAGGTGGTTTGTCCATGCCTTATGTTCGACATATGATATCGCGATACAAAAGGATCATCAGTCGGAATCATCACTGGCTTTCGTATGATCACAAACAAACTCTATTCGAGATAGGCAGCCATAGTGTCTTGCTAGAGACCGCCTATGACTTGTATTACCGGAATGGAGATTCTGCGTTTTACTACTATTCCGGATGAGCCTACAGGGTCACACACAATAGGGATGGACAAGTACGTGTGCTAAATTATCCCGATTAGGAATCCTAATTGGATTGAGATTCCTAATTGGAATAGGAATCCTAATGGGATTAGGAATCCTATTATGTATAGGAATCCTAATGAGATTAGAATTCTATTACATCTAGGAAACCTAATGAGATTAGAATTCTAATAAGTTTAGGAAACCTAATTAGATTAGGATTCCTAGTAATCTATTCCTTGTAAAA
>NW_010961291.1:287904-290260 GCF_000463585.1 Tarenaya hassleriana | reverse complement strand
TTGAGGTCAGCGTTCTAACGATTCTATGATTCAACAGTAGCATGGTCCTAGGGTTTCATTAAATTTTTGTATTATATCCGCTGCGCAAACCCTAGAATCGATCTCTTAGGAATTAGATTCGCTCATGAGATCCCAGGAAATCCAACAAGTTCTGGTCAGAGATAGGATCCCGCGACTACATAGCCAGTCGTCTGAAGTCTACATGGATCCGACATCCTACAGTCAGGTATTTTCATATGATCCTAGCTAACACACTGTTTGCTAGGAAAGATCCAGGGTCAGTATCCCAGACGGAGCTACAGTTCATCCGACAGGCCCTAAGTCCACTTTACGATGGGTCCGACTGGGGAATGTCTCGCGTTGATCTAGCATCCCGAGTAGCACTCCACCTATACTCGATCTAGCAGGCAGACTCTGGAGTCGAAGTGTTCGTCGGAGGTATGATCACCCGGATTGCTAGACGAGTGGGAGTCAACGTCGGCAGATACGAGAGGACTCGATGCAGCCCATCCTCCACTCTGAACATCAAGGTGCTGCGACAGAAGTCCTCTATCGATATCGAGGGTCGCCGAACCTACTGGCTATACTATGAGCGCGGCAGCAACATCAAGAGGCGCCTCCTTCTGCCAAAGGGGCTCCTACTAGACCTCACACCAGGACATCGATCCGGTCTAGAGGAGGAGGCATACGACGAGCCGCCTGCACCGCCCACACATCCGGAGCACCACACTTCAGAGGCAGGGACATCCCGACCACCCGATGACTTGCTCCAGTCATCTCCACTGCCACCGCCCACTGCTTCATTTCCAGAGCCAGACTTCACGCGACCATCACCGCCACCACTACTTGTGGCCCAGACAGCTATGGATACACATTCCAGCCACTGTTCCGCAACCGACTATTCCCAGACGAGCAACCACCAGTACCCATGGAGAACGACAGAGATGATGCACCAGTAGACGACTAGACCATAGTTCAGGTAGGTCTTCCCTTTTCTATTTTAGTAGAGATGTAGTAGGTCTTTCGGATGTATTTTGGAGACTCGGATTTTGCATACTCTGGACTTATTTATCTATATGCGAGCCTCTATGTTTTTTTTCGGTTAACGTTTGTTGTTCTATGAGCGTTCATACCGATACATGAGAGATGAGTATCAGTTTCCGAGTGACGACGAGTGGATAGATCCCAGTTCACAGAGAGTGTGAGAGTTCTGGCGTTTGACATGAGTTAACTTCATTGCGAGCGAACGAATTTCGCAGAGCTAAGCCTTCTCTACCCTTTTACTGGTTCTCTTCATACGTTATTTCCGATTCTATTCTTCCGGGCGAGAGTCTACACCGTGGACGGTGTATGGTTCAAGTCTAGGGGGGTGGATAGATCCTTCACCTATTCAGGCCTATCTACTTAGGATTGCATTTAGTTTAGGTACATTTTATCATGGCATATAGACTTAGGAAAATTTTTCACTTTTGCATATCACTTTGCATTAGTTGCATTCACGTTTTCTTTTTCCTTTTCCCATATAGACGATTTTCGTTAGGTTTGCATGATTGCATATGACATATAGATATAGGTTCATATAGGTTCACGTGCACACCTCGGACACCCGTTTTGAACATCATTTGGAAGATTTGTGGAATGATAGAGTAGGAACATCTTGATGATCTAGTGACTTTGTAGAACGTGGTTGAACCGTGTCGAATTGATAGTTCTCCAGACTTCTATATATAGTTTGTGGGATAAGGTTGTTGTTTGGGACCTATGGAGTTGAAACGACTATATCCAGGTTATATGTTTCGTTTAGAACCTTTTTCGAGTCTTGCAGGTCGACAAAATCTAGTTCAATATCTCGATAACGAAAATCGTTCGAGGACATGAGTGCATCGGTCGATGTTTCGGGTCTAAGTTGTGGGTCAGACATTGCATTGAAAAGAAAAAAAAAAAGAAGAAAACCGATGTCCTTCAACTTCAACGTCCTAGAAACCCGAGATGCGTGCGTTTGACGGAAAAATCCTACAAAAAGGTAAAAATCCAGGCGTGAAGTAGAACTAAGATCGAAAAAGCAAAAGTTGAGACAAGGATAGGTTCAGAAATAGGCTTGGTGAGTTGTAGAGATTCTAATGGGTTCTAGGTGACAATAAAAGTCCCATGACTTGGTAGATTAATCTTTGGTAGAAAGATCATAGTAGATCGGTTTGGGTACGATTCACGGGGAGCTAGCATCGGATGGATGTTTCGCTTTTGAGTTTCATGATGATGCTATTTGATGTTCGTCATCCCTGTTTTGCAGATTTTATTCCTTCGTTCCTTACTCGAGGACGAGCAAAGGTTTAAGTCTGGGGGGATTTGATAACTC
>NW_010961291.1:284641-287780 GCF_000463585.1 Tarenaya hassleriana | reverse complement strand
CGAAACTCGGTTTGGTTGTGTTTTTATTGGATTACAGGTCTTGGATGAGATTTGGACCAAGATGGAAGCAATCTGGAGCTAAAAGGATTGAAATACATCAAGAACTTCCTACCTTGACTCGGCCAAAGTCAACAACAGAAATTGGGCCGAGGCAACATGCTGAAAAGGGCCCAATTAAAGCCTGTTACGAGGAGACCGAGTTTCCACGGTTGTGGGTTAGGGATTCGTTTGTGTTTTGGGTATGTTTGAACCTTAACTTGGTTGCGATTTGGATTTGTTTCGGTTTTATCGATTTGTGCTTTATTCGATTGGTGTTTGCTGACCCCTTGACCAATTGTTTCAGATTCTGAACTACATAGGAATATGGGTTTAGTTTCGGATCAAAATCGATAGGATAGATCGTATTATTCACATAGGAATATGGTTTGATCGATCTAGGGTTGATGATAGTGTTCTTCATGCATCTAGTTTGATAAATCACATAGGGATATGGATTTAGAAAACCTTAGATAGTGAGTTATATGCTGGAAGGTGATTTCTCTATTTTTGTTACTTGATGATTCCCGAATACAGATTCAATATCGTGATTCTCGCATGCTTAGCATATACCCATACACGCAAATACGGTCCCGACACCCACGGTCATCTTTGCTTGCTAGTTTACACGTTTTTATTGCTTTGCTTCTTTATTTTCTATTCTTTCCATATACTTCCACCATCACTTTCACTTGCTTGCTTCGATTTAGTTTCGATTAGGATTTAGACTTAGCTATCGGTCCTTGTGTTCGACCCCGTATTACGACGATCCGTATCCTTGCGGTGAGTTGTGGATCGGGCATAAATTCTAGACTCGATACACACGTATCAGTGGTACCCCCGGAGCTAAGCTACAACGGGAAGAAAAAGTTCTTCCACGATGTTAGAGACTACTTTTGGGATGAGCCTTTCTTGTTTAAGAGAGATAAGGACGGATTATTTCGAAGATGCATTCCGGAGGAAGAAGTGAAGCAAGTGATACACCATTGCCATGCATCGGATTACGCAGGGCATTTTGCCTCAGCTAAGACAGCCACAAAGATCCTACAATCGGGCTTCTATTGGCCAAAATTGTTCAAGGATGTGCACACTTTTGTAAGCTCATGCGATGCTTGTCAAAGAACGGGCAACATCTCGCGGAGAAATGACGCACCACAGAACTTTATCTTGGAAGTGGAACCATTTGACGTATGGGGAATAGATTTTATGGGACCGTTTCCATCATCTTGCGTCAACCTATACATTCTTGTGGCAGTAGACTATGTGACGAAATGGGTGGAGGTACTTGCTAGTCCGAAGAATGATTCAAGCATTGTGTCATGGATGTTCAAAAGAGTCATATTTCCTCGGTTTGGAGTCCCAAGAGTGGTGATAAGTGATGGAGGAGCACACTTTGTTAATAGAGTGATTTAGAGCATATTGACTAAATATGGTGTTCACCTCGTTCTTTTATTCAATACTCGACTAAAACTTTTTCCAGGAAAACTGAAATCAAGGTGGTCGGGACCGTTCATCATAAAGAACGTTACATCTCATGGAGCGGTAGAACTCGACAACGGAAAAGGCGGATCTTTCATAGTCAACACTCAAAGACTCAAGCCATACAATCCAGGGAGTATTAGACCAGAAGGAGGTACCTCTGTACTCTCCCTCTCTTTAATTGATTGAACCGCATTTCGGTCTAGCTACGACCTTAACTAGCAACCCGGTTCATACCGGGATGTACATTCTTCACTTTCCTTGTTTCTTTTCTCTTTTCTTAATCAAACCTCCAAAATCCCCTCGTAACAACCTCTTTGATCAAATACAACACGAGCGCGAGAAAAAATCCGTGTTGCTTCGAAAAGTAGGGGAAGCGGGCATCAGAAAATGAACGAGCGGTCGCCCATTTTTTGGGCGACCCGCTCGATTCTTCTGCACAAAACGAAAAATGAACGAGCGGTCGCCCATTTTTTGGGTGACCCGCTCGATTCTTCAACACAAAACGAAAAAAGCACACAAAGGGAGAGGGTGTCGAGACCCCACTCTCTCTCCCTCACATTCTCTTTTGGTCGCGACCCCTCTCCTCTCTTCCCTCACTTCGGCAAAAATCTTCTTTTTTCCGGTCGAGCCACCGCCGCTACTCGCCACCGTCCGTGCCTCATCATCTCGTCACTTCACCGCCGAGCAAGCTCTCCCTCTCTCGCGAAGAACCTCTTCTCTAATGTAAGCCCTAATTTCTCTTCCTCTTTCCAAATCTTAGATCTAGGGCTTGCTTGGTCAAAATAGGGATACATTGTTACATGGGTTAGTCGAAACTTGCATGGGTTAGGTAGATTAGGCCGGAAATTTCGATTCCGGTCGAGAAATTTCTTGGAAACGCGCAGTGAGCGGTCGCTCGCCTACCGAGCGACCGCTTGGTTTTCGAGCGACCCGCTCGAAACCCCTGTCCAAATCCCGCAACTTCCATCCTTACGTCCTGACCTCGTGCGACCCAAACCCTACCGTGTATTCGATGCAGATGGCCCCGAAAAGACCCCGAACAAGCGACAATGCCAGTTCTTCTCAAGAGCGAGAAGGTTCTCAAAAGAGGGATATGCGACCTGGAACAATCACCGAGATTTTAGAGGCACCGATCGATGATTTGATAGAAGGACCGACGAAACCCGTGAAGATTGATAGGCACGACGAGGCCTATGAGAAAGCTAGACATCTAAACACGATCAAACAACGGGGAAGCAAGTTCGTATGTGATCGCACCACTCGGTTGCTGGTCGAGCTTATGGATCTTACCCGGTTCGTCACGAGCGAATATGGAGTTAGACATGAACTGATGAGCGTATCTGATCGCCGGGTGCTGAATCCAAGAAATCTTGCCTTTAGAACTGGAATATCTTCGGATGGCTATTTTCTGCCAGAATTCTTGGAAGACATAGACGGATATCGTCGGTATGAGCGAGTGTGTTCCCTTGGGGACGCCTAGGATGTCTGCAAACTGGGACATGTTGAGCCGCACCCATTTTTTGTTCAACCTGAATTCCATGTAGGCGTCCTCTATGGAATTGTCCTCGGGGAAGTAGCATGTGTAGGTCGCGAGGAACTCCCGATTGATGCTTCGGAAGGT
>NW_010961291.1:278887-281231 GCF_000463585.1 Tarenaya hassleriana | reverse complement strand
GATGCATCGGTCTCGCTATCGTGGTGGGAATCTTCATCTCCGGAGGCATCTTCATCCATCATCTTCTCAACCGTACGGATGATCTCGCGTTGGGCACTCTCAATAGAACAGTTGAGGGTGGCTTCAAGCATGGCGAAGTGATCTTCCATCGTCTCTTCGATGGATGCGAGACGAGGTCCAAAACCCTCTATGGTGGTGAGGCGAGTATCGAAGCTCTCCAGCTTTTGGATGATAAGGTCTAACCTGGGATTGGGGATAGGTGCTGAGGTCTCTTCACCATCAGAAATCAAGAGCCTTCCCCTGCGACCTCTTCGGTCTCCGGTACGTGCCGGAGGATTCTCAAGGAAGTCTAGGCGCAGTGTCGCGGGGGTGAATGTCTCTATCTCCTCGCATGACAGACGCAAGTATCGCTTGAGTCCATCGTCACCCAGATAGATCCATTCCTCTCCTATCCTCCGAACGTGGCCTCGAGTCTTTAGGGAGTCCATGTCGAGGAGGCAATGCAAATCGATGACGTCTTCTTTGTAGAATGTAATCCCCGTGTTTACTCTCCGAGCAATCTTTGTGATGATGCCAACAACGCTTATTTTAACGTCCTTAGCCTTCGTGTTGGCCATGTTGTACAGGTCAGATACTCTAGACATCTCAGGTATGAGGATCCATAAACGAACTGCTGTATGAGATTCAAGTCTTGACTCTGTCCATGTTAAAATCTCATGCGGGTCAACCAGTCACTCGTTCACAACGAGTACCCATGATTGTGATATGCATCCAATGCATCGATCACACCTCATGCTAGTCTTAATTCATCATTGTTCCCACAATGATAACTGACCAGGGTGTTTAGAATCATTCTATAATGATTCAAGGATACCGAAATACAACAAACATGCTAATCGTATAACGGAAATATAATGCATTCATAACTCAATGAATCAATACAAAGTCAAATGTCATATCACGGATCATCCTAGAGCATTACAACCAACAGTCCAAATCCCGCAACTTCCATCCTTACGTCCTGACCTCGTGCGACCCAAACCCTACTGTGTATTCGATGCAGATGGCTCCGAAAAGACCCCGAACAAGTGACAATGTCAGTTCTTCTCAAGAGCGAGAAGGTTCTCAAAAGAGGGATATGCGACCTGGAACAATCACCGAAATTTTGGAGGCACCGATCGACGATCTGATAGAGGGACCGATGAAAACCGTGAAGATTGATAGGCACGACGAGGCCTATACAAAAGCTCGACACCTAAACACGATCAAACAACGGGGAAGCAAGTTCGTATGTGATCGCACCACTCGGCTGCTGGGAATTCAAGCGAACGTCGACTACATCTTTGAGATTTTGGACTGGGAGAGACTGTACAAAAGTGCAGAACCGACCTTCCGAAGCATCAATCGGGAGTTCCTCGCGACCTACACATGCTATTTCCCCGAGGACAATTCCATAGAGGACGCCTACATGGAATTCAGGTTGAACAAAAAATGGGTGCGGCTCAACATGTCCCAGTTTGCAGACATCCTAGGCGTCCCCAAGGGAACACACTCGCTCATACCGACGATATCCGTCTATGTCTTCCAAGAATTCTGGCAGAAAATAGCCATCCGAAGATATTCCAGTTCTAAAGGCAAGATTTCTTGGATTCAGCACCCGGCGATCAGATACGCTCATCAATTCATGTCTAACTCCATATTCGCTCGTGACGAACCGGGTAAGATCCATAAGCTCGAGATGGGCTACCTATATTTGGCGCTTCAAGAATTTCACGACGGGCCGTCACTCGATGATTGTGTGCGAGGAGGATGGTCGACCATGGATTTAGCATCGAGGGTAGCAATCCACCTGTACAACATGGCCAACACGAAGGCTAAGGACGTTAAAATAAGCGTTGTTGGCATCATCACAAAGATTGCTCGGAGAGTAAACACGGGGATTACATTCTACAAAGAAGACGTCATCGATTTGCATTGCCTCCTCGACATGGACTCCCTAAAGACTCGAGGCCACGTTCGGAGGATAGGAGAGGAATGGATCTATCTGGGTGACGATGGACTCAAGCGATACTTGCGTCTGTCATGCGAGGAGATAGAGACATTCACCCCCGCGACACTGCGCCTAGACTTCCTTGAGAATCCTCCGGCACGTACCGGAGACCGAAGAGGTCGCAGGGGAAGGCTCTTGATTTCTGATGGTGAAGAGACCTCAACACCTATCCCCGATCCCAGGTTAGACCTTATCATCCAAAAGCTGGAGAGCTTCGATACTCGCCTCACCACCATAGAGGGTTTTGGACCTCGTCTCGCATCCATCGAAGAATCGATGGAAGATCACTTTGCC
>NW_010961291.1:277478-278828 GCF_000463585.1 Tarenaya hassleriana | reverse complement strand
GTACGGTTGAGAAGATGATGGATGAAGATGCCTCCGGAGATGAAGATTCCCACCACGATAGCGAGACCGATGCATCATCCACCTCCGGAGCAAGCAAGACCAGCAAGGGCAGCAAGAAGGCAGCACCATGATCTACCTTATCTTAGGACGAGTTCAGCTCTGATGCTTTATTTTACCGGTGTTTTGGATCACATTTTGCTAAAACATGGCATGTTTGGGTTGTTTTGAACTATGCTTCGGATTTTAGACTCTTGGGTTGTGTTGAACTACATTTCATTACTTGAATGCATGTCGTTTCTGTTAATTCGAGCAGCGGACAATTTCTGATCGACGGGACACTCGAAAACGTGAAAAAAAAAAATTTTAACAGACAAAACGGGCGACCCGCTCGTTTTCTCGAGCGGTCGTCCACATGAAAAACAAAATGGTCAAGGAAAAGAACGAGCGGTCGCCCATTTCTCGGGCGACCCGCTCGTTTTCTCTGAGAAAAAAACCGCCTGGCCGAGCAACCGCCCATTTTTTGGGCGATGGTTGCTCACTCCTTCTGACCACTTTTTTTCGATGATGTTTTCCGCATGTTTCAGATGGATCCCAGCGACTGTTGGAGGAGGATACGAAAATACATTTCAGACACAATACCAGAGTTACTGGACTTCAAGCCACAAAATTCCCACTTTTTAAGCCTCGTGGATGAAATCCGAGTTGACGCCGAACAAGAACACGGGGATCCAATCCCGTTTCAACCCCAATCCAATGAGGAGACTATCCTTCTACACCAAATCCATCAGAGGGGGATTAAGGCTTCAAAATTCGTTTACCATGGCATTCAACCAAAGCAACTCTATGAGAGGATCGAGGGGATATTCCAACTCACCGGGTGGGAACGTCTATTCCGCGCCAATCCCCGCACCTACCTTTCATTGACAACAGAATTTGCGTGCACTTTCCAATGCTTCATCCCAAGGAATGTCGATCCTCGCAATGCCTACATCGGATTCCGTTTAGAAGGGCACCAATACTATCTCAAGATGGAGCAACTCGCTCAAATTTTGGGCGTTCAAGCGGGCAGCACGGCAACAATCCCAAAGATAACAATCGCCAAGGCTAGAAAATTCTGGACACAAATAGCAGTCGCGCACTTCACCCCTTGGGAACTTGAAGCCTTCATGATACGACATCCCGCAGTCCGCTACCTTAAGCAATTCATGGCATCTACCCTATTTGCACGCGAGGATACACAAACCGTCTCCATCACGGAACTAAACATGCTCATGGAACCTCTCCACTTCATGATGAACAACCGTCTAGAGGTTGCGGACGTCGCGTCAAGGGTAGCACTGCATATGCACA
>NW_010961291.1:276584-277250 GCF_000463585.1 Tarenaya hassleriana | reverse complement strand
ATCGGACCTCGGCACAGACTCCGGACAAGAGTCCTCATCCCACGGGTCCTGTTGAAGGCCCGCTCGGTCCCCTCTCTTAACTCTCACTCCTTTGCATTCATTTTAGCTAACATCACATAGAATTGTAGTTTTCTCACATTGCATAGGTTTCATGGGCTTACGACATCCGCAAAAGAGAAATTGGAATACAACTCTACCTCATCGGAAAAGGTAACACATTCACCCCTTTCATTCCATTCCTTATTTCTCCTTTGGAATCTCTCCACTAGCCAAGATTCAACACCGTGGACGGTGTTTGATTCAAGTCTGGGGGGGAATGCACTAACGCACATCGTATCCATGAACCCTACACATCATGCATCATTTGCACTTAGAATCATGCATTCCATATTCAAAAAAAAAAAAAGAAGAAGATTTGCATAGATCGTCATCAATAGGTTGCATATGTGCATATAGGTCTAGGAATGCATGCATACACTTGCATAAGATTTTTCCCTCAAAGATTTGGCCGGATAATGATGTGGGAGACATAGAGTAAGGATTGGCTTGGAAAGGTTTTAGGAGCTAAGTTTAGATTGATCTAAAGGGTTGAATGGATTGTCGAGCAAGGTAGAAATAGCTGATCCAATCCTAGAGCGAATGAATATCACGTGGGATGATTTTGTC
>NW_010961291.1:271650-276390 GCF_000463585.1 Tarenaya hassleriana | reverse complement strand
GGATCTCATGAGTGAATCTAATTCCTAAGAGATCGATTCTAGGGTTTGCGCAGCGATTATAAAACAAAATTTTTAATGAAACCCTAGAACCATGCTACTATTGAATCATAGAAACGTTAGAACGCTTACCTCAATCGATCCGGGGCCTGTATCAATTGATCTGTTCGTCCGATCACTCTAGGCAGGAAGAATACCTCGCCCTCTACACGTATCCACACGTCGGGATGGATTCCAACACCTTGGAACTTGTCTGCTAGGACTAGAGATCTCGATCTCTCTTGTGTGCAAGGTTTTTGGAGGCTTAGGATTTTATTTTTCTTCCTCTTTTTTTTTCTTCTCCAATCTCATTAGGTTTCCTAGATGTAATAGAATTCTAATCTCATTAGGATTCCTATACATAATAGGATTCCTAATCCCATTAGGATTCCTATTCCAATTAGGAATCTCAATCCAATTAGGATTCCTAATCGGGATAATTCAGCACACGTACTTGTCCATCCCTGTTGTGTGTGACCCTGTAGGCTCATCCGGAATAGCAGTAAAACGCAGAATCTCCATTCCGGTAATACAAGTCATAGGCGGTCTCTAGCAAGACACTATGACTACCTATCTCGAATAGAGTTTGTTTGTGATCATACGAAAGCCAGTGATGATTCCGACTGATGATCCTTTTGTATCGCGATATCATATGTCGAACATAAGGCATGGACAAGCCACCTTATCTGATTCGACTGCTTTCTCGTTCACTGAGTTCGACTGTCTGAAATAGACGATGTTCGTCTATAGTGCGGCCACACATTTCTACAGTCTTGCTCACACGAGGGGCCCAGCGATATCTCTCTCTTTTACGAGAGGTACAAATCCCGTCTTGACTATCTACAATCCAGTACATGATTCGTTTCGTACTTGATACACGCCTTTATAGTCCTCCTTTTACGCAGGACGTTTGACGTAATCACAGCACGCAACTCCTCATGTTGGATTCTGTAGATATCTCAGGTCTTAGGATCCAATCATGGAATCGTCGTATGAGATTCAAGTCATGACGCTAGTCCATGTGACAATCTCATGCGGGTCAGTCCAGTATTCCGTTCTGCAACGAATACCTATGATTGTGATCGTATCCAATACCTATGATCATCTATGTGATCATCAATCACACATCATACTAGTCTTATTATGTCGTTATTCCCATAATGACACAAGACTAGGGAGTTTAGTATCATTCATAATGATACATGGATTTCATAACAGATCTAGCATGCAGGAACATGTAATGAACAAAATACTCTCATAAAAACACATAGAAAGTATCAATACATCAAATGTATCTGAACAAAGCTCATAATCAGTACATCATAGAGCACTAAACCAACAGAAACGTCTCCCTAAAAACCACCTTCTGACCCCTAAGTTAGGAAGCCTTTAGGAAGCAATAAGCCCTAGAAAATACGATGCATCCCGACACTCCTCTGTCATCATCTCGTTAATGAAAATCATTCGGGGACATGAGTGCGTCGAAAATGAAGGCTCGGGTCTAAGTTGTGGGACAAGGATACAAAAGAAAAAAAAAAGGAGTGAACTCGTCAAATTCCAACGTCCTAGAAGCCCGGGATTGCATCATAGAAAAAAAAAGGGAGAAAGAAAGAAAAAAAAAGAACACAAAAACAAGAATAAAAAGGAAAGATATGGGGCAAGAGAAAACATTTTATAGGCTAAGTGACTTTTAGGGTTCTCATTTGGGATGTGTTTAGGAGACATGCTCGGCAAGTAGGAACTATTTTCATCCTAGACCGTAGGAAGCAATGAAAATCCCGTTGATAAGATTTCGCTCGAGTATTGGAAAAGATAGAGTATACTAAACCCGATTTCATTCGCAGCGACTTTAACCCGTACAACCAATCCACTCAAAACCTCCACTTGTTCTCCGACTGTATCTTATCACCCCTTGGATAGTTTTATAACTACACATTTACTCGAGGACGAGCAAACATCAAGTCTGGGGGGATTTGATCACACGGGTTTTTCACCGGTTTTATAACGTCATGCATCACAATTCTTCTCACATTCTAGGCATCATAGGACGTTAGATGGCCATGGATAGGTTGTTTTGCTTGTTTTTCCTTGCAGGAAGACTCCATGATGAATCCTCACGAAGCGGACACGGAAGAACAAGAATTCGAGAATGCTCGGGAAGTTCAGACAAAATGAGCGACCCGCCCATTTTATGGGCGGTCGCCCGTTTTGTGAGCGGTCGCCCATTTTACTGGGTGGTCGCCCGTTTTGTGAGCGGTCGCCCATTTTATGGGCGGTCGCCCGTTTTGTGAGCGGTCGCCCGTTTTATGAGCGGTCGCTCACTTTTTCGCGTGTGATAGGAAAATGAGCGACCCGCCCGAAAAATGGGCGACCGGAAGAAAAAATGAGCGACCCGCCTGAAAAATGAGCGACCGTCTGAAATCAAAATCGGCCTAAAAAGGAAAAGCCCGTGTTTTGAGGAGAAAACCTAATTTGGGACTTGGACAAAAAGGGGAGTTTGAGGAGAGAGAGGGGACTACACACATTGGAGAGAGACTTGACTTGGAAGAGCAGAAAGAGGGATTTTGGAGATCAAGGAGGCTAGGAGAGAGGACCACCATTGAAGACCATCTTGAGCATTTCTTCTCCTTTTCCATGTTTCTTCATTTTGCTTTCTGTTTTGAAACCCTAGTTATGGAGTAGTGACTTTGTTGTGGGTGAGGGATCCCCACTTTTGTATGGACACCTATGCTTATCTATGATGCTTTTGAGTTTTCTTCCATTGGTTTGATGTTTTGTGCTTAATGCTATTGATTTGGTTGAAACCCTAATTGATATGATTCTAGAACACATTGATCATAGGGATATGGGAATGATGTTTGGAACCAAATGTCAAATGAGTGAGTTATTCACATTGGGAGATGGCTTAGCTTGCTTAGGGTTCATGATGGGGTACATTAATGCATCTAGAGATCATTTGGATCATTGGAAAATAGGTGAATCGATTCTCTAGGTAGTGAGTTTAAGCTCGGGAGAGACAAGCTCTAGAGGAAGTGCTTGAAACCCCCAATTGGAAGATAAACCCATAGGTATTGTAGCATCACTAACCGTCCATGCGAATCTTGAGGGATCCCGAACCTACAACGCCTTAAATCATCGTTTTACAAACCATTAATTTTACTTGCTTTCTTGTATTCCGACACCTACTACAAACCACACCTTTTTGTCCAAGTCCCAAATTAGGTTTTCTCCTCAAAACACGGGCTTTTCCTTTTTGGGCCGATTTTGATTTCAGGCGGTCGCTCATTTTTCAGGCGGGTCGCTCATTTTTTCTTCCGGTCGCCCATTTTTCGGGCGGGTCGTGTCGCTCATTTTTCTTCCGGTCGCTCATTTTTCGGGCGGGTCGCTCATTTTCCTCTGACACGCGAAAAAACAAGCGACCGCTCATAAAATGAGCGACCGCTCACAAAACGGGCGACCGCCCATAAAATGGGCGGGTCGCTCGTTTTGTCTGAACTTCCCGAGCATTCTCGAATTCTTGTTCTTCCGTACCCGCTTCGTGAGGATTCATCGTGAAGTCTTCCTACAAGGAAAAATAAGCAAAACAACCTACCCATGGCTATCTAACGTCCTATGATGCCTAGAATGTGAGAAGAATTGTGATGCATGACGTTATAAAACCGGTGAAAAACCCGTGTGATCAATAGCCTCATAGAAGGGTATAGTAACCTCTAGCTTCTGAAGCATTGATAACTCCTATTCTTCTCAATATTTTGATGAGAGTTTGTCTAGGTTTTATAGGATAATCACATGCATTCTGTTGGTTTTAATGCTCTAGGATACTCCGTGATATGACATTTTGACTATGTGATGACTCGTTGCTTTATAAATGCATTACATTACCGTTATATGATTGGCATGTTTGTTATATTGCGGTTATCCTTGAATCATCATAGAATGATTCTAAACACCCTGGTCAGTTATCATTGTGGGAACAATGATGAATTAAGACTAGCATGAGGTGTGATTGATGCATTGGATGCATATCACAATCATGGGTACTCGTTGTGAACGAGTGGCTGGTTGACCCGCATGAGACTGTCACATGGACAGAGTCATGACTTGAATCTCATACAGCGGTTCGTTCTCGGATCCTTAGACCTGAGATGTCTAGAGTATCTGATATGAGGAGTGGCGTATCTTGACTGCGTCAAACGTCGTCTTTAACCGGATGATTATAACGGCGTTGATCAGATACGTTCACAAATCATATGGAGATAGTAGACATGCAATACGGGATTTGTCACCTCCTTAACAGGAGAGATATCGCTGGGCCCTCTCGTGGAAATCGGACTATGAAAAACGCGTGGCCACGCTATAGATGAAGTTGCATCTATTTTATTAGTTGATTTGCCAAGACGAGAAAGCGGTTGAACTTGAAGGGTGGCTCAAACCATGCCCTTGTTCAACATTTGATATCGTGAGATAAAGGATCAGAACTCGAGCTGTTATTGCCTTGGTTAGATCACCTCTAACTCAATTCAATGTGGGTGGTCATGGCGTCTTGCTAGAGGCTAACCATGACTTGTAGATCGGGAATGGTTCTCGAGGCTGCTGCCACTGCGAATGGGCCTACAGGGTCACACACCATTAGGCATGGACTTATATGTGAAGTTTCGGAAAAGAAGACTTGGATTTGGTCGAAAAAAACGGTTTTCGGACCAA
>NW_010961291.1:269574-271609 GCF_000463585.1 Tarenaya hassleriana | reverse complement strand
TATTCAAGCTATGAGAATCACGATTTCTCCATACTGCCTCACCAAGATAATCAGGCACGCTCAGCTAGGGCATGACCCGTAACCATGACGATCGAGGCCTTGACAGTTGCTCTACTAATGGGCGGTAATAGCTTGAGATTTCATGAGGTATATGTGACTTGAACACAATGAAATCTTGACTGAATTCGTTATTTGATGTATGGATGAGTTTGGGGGTCGAAGACGGCTTGATGGTGCATCGAAACGGGGTGAAACCCTAGATCTCGTGGCCAAAAAGTGTCTACCAGAGTTTTGACTCGGCCAGAGTCAAGTGTTGACTCGACCGAGTCAGAACGAGAGATCTCCCAGAGTTTTGACCTAGACAGAGTCAGAGTTTTGACTCGGACAGAGTCAGAGTTTTGACTCGACAGAGTCAGAACGAGAGAAACTCAGAGTTTTGACTCGGACAGAGTCAGAGTTTTGACTCGACCGAGTCAGAACGACAGAGTCAGAACGACAGATCAGAGTTTTGACTCGGACAGAGTCAAGTGTTGACTCGACCGAGTCAGAACGAACCAAAATGAACAGAGGCCTTAGACTTCTGACTCGGACCAAGCCAGTTTTGACTCGGACAGAGTCAGTACTGAAAGTTGTCCGGTTGTCAAGTTTTGGTTCAGAGGCCTATCATGCAATTCTAACCATTAAAATCATGTAGGCAAGCAACAAGCACGGCGATATACAGAGAACCAGGCTCTGATACCACTGTTGGGTTTTAGGGCGGATTCCTAGCATGCGATCATATCGATCTAGGGTTTGGTTTACTAGGTTTCATGCAGCGGAAGGATAATCTAAACCTAGTCAAACGTCACACGCAACCAAACCTGCAAAACCCGAACAGATCGTGTATATCACCGTGGGAATCGAATACTTACCTCTTTCCTGAAGATCTGAAAGTAGCAATCGATCCAGGGCCTGTTTTAATCACCAAGAGCTGAAAGTACAGCTCCTCTACACGTATCCACACCGACGGGAAGGATTTCAAACGCTTTTGGAACCGATCTGCTAGGATCTGTGAAGTATATGAAGTGGGATCTAATCCCGAGAGCTAGAACTATGAAAGAAACGATTTCTTCTGAGTTTTTGCTCTGTTTTTAGGGTTCTTTTCGTCTGTCTTAGGTTGAGGACGGCGTCCAATACCCTTCTTATAAGATAGGAACCCTAATCCTTGTGAAAAGAGACTTTTTCCGAGTATTGACTCGGTCCGAGTCAGAACTCTGACTCGGTCGAGTCAGAACGAATCAGCCCAAGCCCATTGTCAACTCTTGACTCGGCCCATTTAGTATTGACTCGGTCCGAGTCAAAACTTTGACTCGACCGAGTCAAAACATCAGCCAAGCCCAAAACACTTTCTGGGCTTCGGAACTGACTCGGTCCGAGTCAAGTACTGACTCGGTCCGAGTCAGAAGGCTGAAAACGTCCCGACACTCTGATTTGATCCGAAAACCGTTTTTCCGACCAAATCCAAGTCTTCTTTCCGATACTTCACATATAAGTCCATCCCTAATGGTGTGTGACCCTGTAGGCCCATTCGCAGTGGCAGCAGCCTCGAGAACCATTCCCGATCTACAAGTCATGGTTAGCCTCTAGCAAGACGCCATGACCACCCACGTTGAATTGAATTATAGGTGATCTAACCAAGGCAATAACAGCTCGAGTTCTGATCCTTTATCTCACGATATCATATGTTGAACAAGGGCATGGTTTGAGCCACCCTTCAAGTTCAACCGCTTTCTCGTCTTGGCAAATCAACTAATAAAATAGATGCAACTTCATCTATAGCGTGGCCACGCATTTTCATAGTCCGACCTCCACGAGAGGGCCCAGCGATATCTCTCCTATTGAGGAGGTGATAAGTCCCATATTGCATGTCTATTATCTCCATATGATTCGTGAACGTATCTGATCAACGCCGTTATAATCATCCGGTTAAAGACGACGTTTGACGCAGTCAAGACACGCCACTCCTCATATCAGATACTCTAGACATCTCAGGTAT
>NW_010961291.1:262614-266731 GCF_000463585.1 Tarenaya hassleriana | reverse complement strand
TGTTGGTTTTAATGCTCTAGGATACTCCGTGATATGACATTTTGACTATGTGATGACTCGTTGCTTTATAAATGCATTACATTACCGTTATATGATTAGCATGTTTGTTATATTGCGGTTATCCTTGAATCATCATAGAATGATTCTAAACACCCTGGTCAGTTATCATTGTGGGAACAATGATGAATAGAGACTTTTTCCGAGTATTGACTCGGTCCGAGTCAGAACTCTGACTCGGTCGAGTCAGAACGAATCAGCCCAAGCCCATTGTCAACTCTTGACTCGGCCCATTTAGTATTGACTCGGTCCGAGTCAAAACTTTGACTCGACCGAGTCAAAACATCAGCCAAGCCCAAAACACTTTCTGGGCTTCGACTCGCATGGAACTGACTCGGTCCGAGTCAAATACTGACTCGGTCCGAGTCAGAAGGCTGAAAACGTCCCGACACTCTGATTTGATCCGAAAACGATTTTTCCGACCAAATCCAAGTCTTCCTTTCCGAAACTTCACATATAAGTCCATCCCTAATGGTGTGTGACCCTGTAGGCCCATTCGCAGTGGCAGCATCCTCGAGAACCATTCCCGATCTACAAGTCATGGTTAGCCTCTAGCAAGACGTCATGACCACCCACGTTGAATTGAGGTAGAGGTGATCTAACCAAGGCAATAACAGCTCGAGTTCTGATCCTTTATCTCACGATATCATATGTTGAACAAGGGCATGGTTTGAGCCACCCTTCAAGTTCAACCGCTTTCTCATTTTGGCGAATCGACTAATAAAATAGATGCAACTTCATCTATAGCGTGGCCACGCATTTTCATAGTCCGACTTCCACGAGAGGGCCCAGCGATATCTCTCCTGTTAAGGAGGTGACAAATCCCATATTGCATGTCTATTATCTCCATATGATTCGTGAACGTATCTGATCGAATTCGACTTACAGAACCCTAAGACAGAGCAAAAACTCAGAAGAAATCGTTTCTTTCATAGTTCTAGCTCTCGGGATTAGATCCCACTTCATATACTTCACAGATCCTAGCAGATCGGTTCCAAAAGCGTTTGGAATCCTTCCCGTCGGTGTGGATACGTGTAGAGGAGCTGTACTTTCAGCTCTTGGTGATTAAAACAGGCCCTGGATCGATTGCTACTTTCAGATCTTCAGGAAAGAGGTAAGTATTCGATTCCTATGGTGATATACACGATCTGTCGGGGTTTTACGGATGATTTTGGTTGCGTGTGACGTTTGACTAGGTTTAGATTATCCTTCCACTGCATGAAACCTAGTAAACCAAACCCTAGATCGATATGATCGCATGCTAGGAATCCGCCCTAAAACCCAACACATTCATAGGCATTCTAGACTTGTTAGGATACAAAACCTGTTTGTGCTCTAGTTTTGCAGAGTTACAGGTTTCGGAGATGATTGGACTCGAAAAGGAGCTAATTGGAGCGTCAAAGGAGAAGTCCGGATGAGGTACTCATGTTGCGACATCAATAACTTTCTCTACAGAGGTCCAAATCGTGTGAGACTTGTACCATTGGAAAGAGCACTTCAAGAGCTTCGCCCAGATTGATTACATACTCGGAAACAATCCGAGAGGAAGATCGTACATGGTGGGATTCGGGCCGAACCCACCTAAGCTCAGCGGGCAGCTTAGTGGCGAATTCGCTTCAGCCATGGGAACCGATGCTCCTCTGAGACATCAAAATCGCGTAAATCCGACACTGGAGCAGAAAGTTACGAGCGAATTCGTGAAGACCAGAAAGCTGCAGTGTAGGGCCGGATCCAACTGGATCCGGTCCGATTCCAGAATGGAGAATTCGACCACAGGAATCTAGATCCGGTCCGGATCCACCTGGAATCGGCCCGGATCCAGTCAAAAATCCTGTTTCGGGATTTTCAGCATCCTAATGGGAATAAGACTCTTAGGAGCCGCCCTAGGGTTATAAAAAAGCCTTAGCCACGTCCTAGAACAGGAGAGACCCTTAGAGAACACTTAGATACAGATTTTTGGAGAGCTTTTGGTGAGAGAAGAATAGAAGTTCACGGGATTTCGGGAAGAAGAAGGAAGATTCGATCGTGGAGACTACACATCTGCATGAGACTTTCTTTCCTCTCTTTTATCTCTTTCTTTATGAGCTTTTTGTTGTTTTCTATGAACCGTGAGTAGATCCACGGCTATGGGTTAGGGATTCATATGTGTTTTGGGTATGTTTGAACCCTAACTTGGATTTCGGTTTTGATTTGATTCGGTTCTATTGATTTGCACTTTTATTGGATTGATGTTTGCTAACCCCTTGATCAATTATCTTGGATTCTGAACCACATAGAGATATGGGTTTGTTTCGGATCAAAATCAATAGGATAGATCGTATTATTCACATAGAGATATGGTTTAATCGATTTAGGGTTGATGATAGCGTTCTTCATGCATCTAGGGTTAACTTGAATAGATCGAGAGATTGACGAGTTACTCTGTAGATAGTGAGTTAGTAGACCGAGAGGTGAATTCTCTATCTTTGTTGCTTGATGATTCCCGAATACAAGTCATAATCGTTATTCATGCATGCTTAGTAAATACCCATACACGCGAATACGATCCCGACACCCGTAGTCATCCTTGTTTGATACGAGGATCGTCACGTGCGGAAAGGACCGAGAAAGAATGAAGAAAAGGAAAAAGAAAAAAAAACAGGGCTGGTCCGCCGGACCAGGAATGGTCCGCGGCGGGCCAACCGCTTAGCCGGAGTGGGGACTGGACAGCGTGGACTGGGAGAAGTTTTCGAAAAAAAAAATAAACTGACCCCGGTCCGGCGGACCAGGAAGTTGGTCCGGCGGACCGGGAATGACAGATTTCGCAACTTGTCAACTTGCCACCTTGGGACGCGGAATTCGCCGGATTCCGGGGCCCGCTTGCCGTCCAGCAGCCTCCCATGCCTCGAGGACGTTGCAGGCTCGCCTATGGGCTTGGGTTGAGCCCATGAACTCCCTATCTTGCGCCATAAACCTCTCCCAAGTTGGGACTTAGGCATTTTCGGACAGAAACAGAGGAAGAAGAAAAAGGGGAGAAAGGGAGAGAAAGGGGACGAACCAGTGCAAGGGGAGCTCAAGGAGACCAAGAGGGACGTGCCCAGACGTGTCCCTAAGCTTCTCACGTCGTGTCGAGCCACAAGGAACGCTCACAAGCTCGGATAAACTCAAGAACAAGGTGAGTGGCTTGAGTTGGATTTGTGAGATCTCATTTTCAATGTGTGATGGTCCAAATCGAGATTTCATTGCGTGTTTGAGGTTTAGAACATGTCTAGGGATGTAAAACTATGTTTTAATAGCATTTGGAAGTAACGAGAAATCGCGAGGGAGAAGCAAGTTCCAGTCCCGGTCCGTCGGACCAGGAGTGGTCAACTCCGGACCGAGACTGGGACAACACGCGAACTCTGACCGGACCAAGGAAACGGACCGGACCAAGAGAAAACGTCCTGGTCCACCGGACCAGACATGTTCCGAGGAGACACGCACCGCCTGACCAGAAGAGACGGACCGAGTGGGGAGAAGCAGTCTGGTCCGAGGCTGACCAATCCTGGTCCGCTGGACCAGACTTGGTTTTCTTCTCTCGGACCGACTGACCAAAGACGAGGCAGACCAGGGGAGAAGGAAGACTGGTCCGGCTGACCAGAACTTGGTCCGCCAGACCAGGCTCAGAGAAACTTGGAGAAATTTTCCCGTTCGCCGGGAAAAAGGAAACGGCCGACGGGCTTGGCCCGAGCCTGACCAGACTTGACCGTGGACAAACCAACCCCCACTAGAGGATAAGACTTAGCGATTGGGATCAATCGAACCGAGTTTCGCCAGAACGTTGCGTAACGTAGTGAGATGTGCGATATCGAAATACGAGTGATCGTTATCGAAATATGCATGGCGTTAAACGGTAGCTCGGTAGGGACCGGATACCGTGATATGTATGGTTGTACTATGGGGATGTTGCACGTTGTGTGCCATGTGTGTAGCTTGCTCGTGCGTACGAGTTAAGCCTGATTGTGTTTGTGGATGGTTGTGGACTCAACCATCACTGTCATGGACTTGACGGGCGTTTGAGACACGTTTTAGTCGTGTGCGG
>NW_010961291.1:260952-262468 GCF_000463585.1 Tarenaya hassleriana | reverse complement strand
GAGTGACAGGCGCAGGAGACGCGCACGATCGCATGCGATGCGATGGCCAATGTCACGCGAGCGACGGGCGTGGATTCGCCCTTGGTCATGGAGTTGTTGGGATTCCTGGGATCTCTAGAGCGAATCCTATTCCTAAGAGATCGATTCTAGGGTTTGCGCAGCGGATGTAAAACAAAAATTTAATAAACCCTAGAACCATGCTTCTAATGAATCGTAGAAACGTTAGAACGCTTACCTCAATCGATCCGGGGCCTGTATCAATCGAAGAACACGTCTGATCACGAAAGGCAGGAAATTACCTCGCCCTCTACACGTATCCACACGTCGGGATGGATTCCAACACCTTGGAACTTGTCTGCTAGGATGATCACTTGCGTGACGAGCTTTAAATTTATACCCGACACACAACTAATCCGCAAGTATACGGATGTCGTAGTACCGGGGTCGAACACAAGGACTTAAGCGGTTAAGCTAGGAATCGACTAAAACTAGGAAAATGGAGAAAATAAAATCGGAGAATTGTTTTTGTTGGTTTTCGTAAGTTGCAGAAAACTAAAAGAAAGAAAGTAAAATCAAAGACAATCACAATTCAAGAGGAGATAATCGATGGGAAAGGTTATGGGAATCGGGTTTCACCGATTCATGCAAGGATGCCGTAAGGAAATATTGGACCTAGATCATGCTTGTTCTAAAGTGAGGGATTCCAAGACTAAGGTCGGGTTCGGCTCTCTCAAACCGAAAACCCGTTATCCAAGAGAGTACTCTATCCACTTTCGTGGCTTAGAGTGAAATTCCAGAATGCATTAAATTCCCTTGTCACGATCCTAAATTGGATTGAATCGAATTTCTTCGCATTCAATCTCAGCTCATTTCAATGAATGCACCAAGAATCAAGAATCCATGTCTCCATGAAATTCTCAATCATAAATTCTACCCAAGAGATTTTCATCCAATGGGAAGCATTAAACACCATTCATTAAACTCTAGCAATCAAACCCAAACAATTGCATCACTCAATTCAACAAATCCTAGGTTTCCCTAAACATTCATTCAAGAGAGATAAACTTCAAGAACACAAATTTCATTCAAAGCAAGGACTTGAAAGCATAAACAAAGCATAATCTTGGGTCCAAAGTGAGTACAAGCATCCTTACATGAGGGCTAATCCCTCATCCCACAACAAGAAACTACTCACACATCATGTTCAAGAACACCAAAATAGCTAGGGGAAACATAGAGAGAGAAAGGAAAAGAGATGCTCAATAGAATCTTCAATCTTCAAGCCAAAGCAAACTCCTTCTTTCTCCTTCAAGATTTCGGCCCTAGGTCTTCTGGAGGAGAGAAAATCGCCTCCTTTCCTTTTCCCAAATCGAGCTCTCTCACAAAAGTCCGAAAAATCGGACTTAACTTGTTTCCAGGTCACGCGGTCCGCCGGACCAAGCCTTGGTCCGGCGGACCGGACGTAAATGAAGAAGGCGGACCGCGATGCAGAAGTGTTCCTGGTCCGGCTGACCAA
>NW_010961291.1:260431-260799 GCF_000463585.1 Tarenaya hassleriana | reverse complement strand
CAAAATGAATGAAGAGATAACATATCTTAGAGGAGGAAAACGGTAAATAGGTTTAGGAGAGTGCTTAGAGGTTGGAATTACTCTTATGGTAGATTGAGGACGACATAGGAATTTCATACTTAGGAAAGTTTAGCTGACAAGAGAAGATAGCTAGAGTAGCCTAGATTCGATTCTACTCCCATAAGTTGAGCAGTAGAATCGAATCTAGGCTACTCTAGCTATCTTCTCTTGTCAGCTAAACTTTCCTAAGTATGAAATTCCTATGTCGTCCTCAATCTACCATAAGAGTAATTCCAACCTCTAAGCACTCTCCTAAACCTATTTACCGTTTTCCTCCTCTAAGATATGTTATCTCTTCATTCATTTTG
>NW_010961291.1:258104-259640 GCF_000463585.1 Tarenaya hassleriana | reverse complement strand
AATGCAAGACACAAATGTAATGCAAGGCTAGGTGGTATCTATATGTACAAGTGCAAGAAGTGCAAGTGTGGAATGCATCTATAGTGAGGAATCATTTTTTTTTTTGTGTGTGCAAGTGAATGTATGAATGCACTCTAAGAGGGACTTGAAGCGATGTTAGATGCGCACCCCCCCAGACTTGAATGAGACACCGTCCGCGGTGTCACTCGTATCCGAAGGGGTGGAATATGTGGAATATGAAAGAATATGATCGAAGTGGAGGAGGGTTAATGTGTAACCTTGGTGCCCAAGGTCGAAATGTGCCTCCTTGCATTCCACTTTTGATGTATTCCACATTGTGTGTTGTCTTTTGTTCCAGTCGGGATTCAACCTTAGATAAGAGCTTAAAACACAGAAAGACCAAGTGAATCCGATAACAGTTAAGCGTACAAGACAACATAGCAAAATAACAACGCACGTCATAGGTCCGAAAATGCAAAAGTGAAAAAGGAAAAGGGAAAGAAAAAGGTCCTGATGCAATCTCTGGCGACTCTACTGTGTTCCGACGTGGTCGGTCTCCATGTGATCGGTGTCGCCCGGTGGTGGTGGTGAACGGCTGCGAGGTGCCCTCGGTAAGTATGACACATCTGGAAAGTAGGACTGCTGCGGCCCGTAAGCATGGCCGGGGTAAGGGTAATCTGGTGGGAGAGGAACTGGCTGTACGATGTTCTGCATCCTCGTCACATAGGTAGACACTTCTGTCTGGTAGAAGTGGTAATGTCCAAACTGCGTGCGCATAGCCGCTACAGAGCCCTCTAGGCTGCCCAAACGATGATCGTATGAGTCTAGCCGACCGTCAATGGTGTCCATGCGGTGACCAACGGTGTCAAATCCCTGACGTATAAAATCTCTGAGCTCCCGTATGTCCTCCTGGGATGCTGGTACAAAAGATGAGGAGGCGTCCCCAGTATGGTCATGTGGCTGAAGAGACTGAGATGAAGCTCTCTCTCTGCGACGTCGACGGGGTGGTGGTACGGGCACGGCTGGCGCCTCCTCTCCGTCTATCTGGAACCGTAGACCCTGTATGGTGAAGGGAGGAAGGGGGTCCATAGGTAGACGAACTGTCCTCTCCCTTTCTTCAATATCAATATAGCGCCAGTAAGGTCCTCCGGCCGTGCTAGTGTCGATCGCCCTCTTCGCGCTGAGCATGGCGAGACGTAAGTCTGGGTACCCTATCGGTTTCTGCCACTGCAAACCCAAGTTGATGCCCACTCTCCTAGCTATCATAGACACTATTCCTCCTTGGTAGATGGGTACTCTGGTGGACTGCTTCGCTTGTGATATCTCGTGAAGGTGGATAGCCACCCTCGAGGCCAGGTCAAGGCGAGACATGCCCCAATCATCTCCGTCGAACGCGTCACGGAGTGCTCGTCTAAGCAGGCACAACTCAATGGTCTTGATATTCCCCTGCTCGCCACGAGTAAACAGCACTCCCGCAATAAACATGTGCAAAATACGTACCGCGGGGTGTCGAATCCTGGTCGACTTGCTCTTCCC
>NW_010961291.1:257423-258081 GCF_000463585.1 Tarenaya hassleriana | reverse complement strand
ACAGACCCATTTCTGGGTAGCCAACATCTATACGTGGCGAAGAACTCGAGGGTCAGCATGGTGTGCGTCTCCTCCCATGCCTCGAACAGTCTATCCCAGCCCAGCTGGTGGAATAGGTACCGCACGCTCTCATATAGACCGAGCTGCTCGATCTCGCGGCTGATGAACTTAGATGGCGAAGCTCCCATCTGGTTCAGTGTCCGATATAAGCTCTCTTCCTCGTGGGAGAAACCAACTCCGTTTGGAGGGACAGTATCATCCTCAACAATAGGCTCAAGGTCAGTAAGCTCCGTGATAGCTCCCTCTGGTATAGGCAGTCGGGTAAACTTCGGGCGCCTGTCTTTGTGACTCGTGGGGGCCATCTGCAAAAAAGGAAGCAGCATATTCGACTAAGCTACACGAGTCAACAAATAGCGAAAAATCATGTATCACCTACATTCGACCCGAGTCGAAATAAATCTGATCCGTCGGGCCGAAATGAGCGTGAAAAATCTGTCCGAAGGGTGTGATCCGGCCCTGACCAAGGCTGGTCCGCCGGACTGGAAAATTTTTGAAATCAGGGATTTTCTGTGCTGGTCCGGAGCTGACCGTGACTGGTCCGCCGGACCAGCAGCACGCACATTCGTCTTCTTCGCGAGTCTCGGGCCGCCCGGCCCAA
>NW_010961291.1:256810-257106 GCF_000463585.1 Tarenaya hassleriana | reverse complement strand
GGGCGCCTGTGACAATGGGTGGCGGCGCGTCGAGCGGAATTGACGGCTGTGTGCTCCGGCGGAGTGAGCGAGAGAGAGAAGTTGGTCCGAGGCTTCTTGGTTCGGCGAAGTGGATCTCTCCCCCGGACTTACCTTTATGCGACGTGTCTTTGGTCAGCCACTGTGACTCTTGGTCCGGCTGAGTGGATGATCAGATTGCACAGTCGCGTTTCTGGTCCGTTTCGACGGAGCTGAGTGGAGTGTCCGCGGTCAGCCGGACCAATTTGTGGTCAGGAATGAGACACTGTCCGCGGTGT
>NW_010961291.1:251964-253958 GCF_000463585.1 Tarenaya hassleriana | reverse complement strand
GGAGCTTCCCAATCTGGTGGCTGAATGATGGGTGGAGAGATCAATGCCTTCTTCAGAGTTTCAAAGGCGGCCTGGCACTCATGGGTGAACTCAAAAGGCATGTCCTTTGCAAGTAGTTCGGTCAAGGGCCTCGAAATCTTCGAGAAGTCCTTGATGAACCTCCTGTAGAACCCGGCATGTCCCTGAAAACTCCGGATTCCTTTAACATTCCTTGGAGGCGGCAACTTCTCTATCACCTCAACCTTTGCTCGATCAACCTCTATCCCTCTTCTCGAAATCTTGTGGCCTAGCACAATGCGCTCTTGGACCATGAAGTGGCACTTCTCCCAATTCAGCACAAGATTCGCCTCAACGCAGCTGTCCAACACTCGGCGCAAATTCATTAGACACATGGGAAAGGAGGGCCCATGGACAGAAAAATCATCCATGAACACCTCCATAACATCCTCGATTAGATCAGAAAACACAGCAGTCATGCATCTTTGAAATGTTGCCGGTGCATTACATAAACCAAAAGGCATCCTACGGTATGCGAAGGTACCATATGGGCATGTAAAGGTGGTTTTCTCCTGGTCGCTAGGGTGAATGGGGATTTGAAAGAATCCCGAGTAGCCATCAAGAAAGCAAAAGTGGGAATGCAAGGCTAACCTCTCTAGCATTTGGTCGATGAAGGGTAACGGGAAATGGTCTTTACGGGTGTTGGAATTCAGCTTCCTATAATCAATACACATTCTCCAACCCGTAACCGTCCTAGTGGGTATCAATTCGTTATGCTCATTTTCTACCACAGTGATACCCCCTTCTTTGGTACAACTTGCACGGGACTAACCCATGCACTATCTGAAATCGGGTAAATGATACCTGCATCTAACAGTTTGAGCACCTCTTTCTTCACTACCTCCTTCATGGTGGGATTCAACCTACGTTGATGTTCAATGGAGGTTTTGGAACTATCTTCTAGATGAATGCGGTGCATGCAAAGGGATGGACTAATGCCTCTAATGTCATCTAGAGTGTAACCCAAGGCCTGTCTATACTCTCTAAGCAATGCAACTAATTCAGCTAGTTCCACATCAGTCAAGGCAGCATTCACAATTATCGGGTAAGTAGAGTTAGGTCCGAGAAATTCATACCTAAGCCCTTGTGGTAAGGGCTTCAATTCCACCTTAGGCGCGCTCTCTGGATCCCAATCTTTCTTCCCGCTCGTCTCCACATCGGGCTGCTTGACTTGAATGGAGGAGACCGGAGCTTGATGACTTGGAGAAGTTGATGGCTCCTCTCCGTTTTCCTCGTCCCTTAGCCAAGGGAATTCGTGGGCAGAACAAGATGAGGGCTCAATGGCCCTGTATTTCCAGCCCTCTAGCTCAATCGATGAGCTGTCATCTAAAGTCCGAACAATGCTTCGGACTTCCTCCCAATCGCAGTACATGCTGTCTTGTACCGCGTTCAATGCCATCTCGAGGGGGTCTGACTCTCTATATTCATCCCTCCCTTCGTCGACCAACGTGTCGATCAGGTCTAGGTAGAAGGAAGACTCTACCAAATGCGGTTGCTTGAGATTCTGATCAAGTCTGAATTCAACCGTCTCATCCCCGATCTTCATCGTGAGTCTCCCTTCTCTGACATGCACTACAGCATCAGCCGTGTCCAGAAACGGCCTACCAAGTATGATGGGGATTTTAGAATCCTCCGGCATGTCCAGAACAACAAAGTCGACGGGGACATAGAATTCCCCTACCTTCAGAGGCACATCCTCCAAGATCCCAGCGGGATACTTCACTGATCGGGCGGCCAATTGCAGTGCCATCCTCGTCGGTTTCAGCTCACCGACATTAAGTTTCTTGAATATGGAGAGAGGCAGCAAACTGACACTTGCGCCCAAATCGCAAAGCGCCCTCTCAATCTCCACATGTCCCAATCTGCACGGGATAGAGAAGCTACCGCAGACCTTTTCAACTGGCCTCTTCTTCGTAAGAATGTCCTTCAGAAATTTA
>NW_010961291.1:251048-251560 GCF_000463585.1 Tarenaya hassleriana | reverse complement strand
TGCTCTCTTGGCTGCGCTTCACCCCTTGCTGCCTCTTCTGCCATTCTGTCCTCTCTTTGTTTTCTGCGGATTTCCCTTTCTGTTCTGTCTATGTCCGGGTCAAAGGCAAGCTCAAAATCTGGGTCGAGTTGTCTTCGAGTGGGACGTCTGCTCATGCACTAAGAGAACCTGCAAAAACAAAAGTCCAGAAAAAGGCAGAGAAGGTGAATCGAAGTGAATAAAAAGGCAGAGAGTAGGGAGAGACACCCGATAAAGTCCAGAACGATCCCGGAAAAGTCCAGGAAAATCGGAAAAAATCCAGAAAAATTCAGAAAAGTCCAGGAAATGTCCAGAATAAATCCGGAAAAGTCCAGGGAATTTTGAAAATGTCCAGAGGAGTCCCGAAAAATCCAGAACAAGTCCAGAAAAGTCCAGGGAAATACAAACAGCAAAAATAATAAACAGAAAAATCAAGAAATAAAAGAAATAAGGAAAAATTGACTCAAGAGAAAAATAAAAATCACACAAACACA
>NW_010961291.1:238049-243773 GCF_000463585.1 Tarenaya hassleriana | reverse complement strand
GTCAACGGATCGGCAATGTTGTCATCTGTCGACACTCTGCAAATGTGCACGTCTCCTCTGTCTATGATCTCCCTGATAAGGTGAAATCGTCTGAGTATGTGTTTGGATCGTTGATGGAATCTTGGTTCTTTCACTCGTGCGATCGCTCCATTGTTGTCACAATACAGAGCAATGGGGCTATCAGCACTAGGAATGACACCCAAGTCTCCAACAAACTTCGTGATCCAAACAGCTTCCTTTGCTGCGTCCGACGCTGCAATGTACTCAGCTTCTGTAGTAGAATCTGCAATGGTCGCTTGCTTGGAACTCTTCCAGCTAACAGCGCCTCCGTTCAAGCAGAAAACATAGCCAGACTGCAATCTGTAGTCATCCGGGTTGTTGGGTTTCCTGGGATCTCATGAGCGAATCTAATTCCTAAGAGATCGATTCTAGGGTTTGCGCAGCGGATATAAAACAAAAATTTTAATGAAACCCTAGAACCATGCTACTATTGAATCATAGAAACGTTAGAACGCTTACCTCAATCGATCCGGGGCCTGTATCAATTGATTTGTTCGTCCGATCACTCTAGGCAGGAAGAATACTTCGCCCTCTACACGTATCCACACGTCGGGATGGATTCCAACACCTTGGAACTTGTCTGCTAGGACTAGAGATCTCGATCTCTCTTGTGTGCAAGGTTTTTTTTTTGGAGGCTTAGGGTTTTATTTTTCTTCTTTTTTTCTTCTTTTCCTTTTTTCTTTTTTCTTTTCTTAAAACCCTAGAAGACATTCTCCTTATATAGACTTTCCAAATATTCTAATTTGACAAGGAATAGATTACTAGGAATCCTAATCTAATTAGGTTTCCTAAACCTATTAGAATTCTAATCTCATTAGGTTTCCTAGATGTAATAGAATTCTAATCTCATTAGGATTCCTATACATAATAGGATTCCTAATCCCATTAGGATTCCTATTCCAATTAGGAATCTCAATCCAATTAGGATTCCTAATCGGGATAATTTAGCACACGTACTTGTCCATCCCTATTGTGTGTGACCCTGTAAGATCATCCGGAATAGCAGTAAAACGTAGAATCTCCATTCCGGTAATACAAGTCATAGGCGGTCTCTAGCAAGACACTATGACTACCTATCTCGAATAGAGTTTGTTTGTGATCATACGAAAGCCAGTGATGATTCCGACTGATGATCCTTTTGTATCGCGATATCATATGTCGAACATAAGGCATGGACACGCCACCTTATCTGATTCGACTGCTTTCTCGTTCACTGAGTTCGACTGTCTGAAATAGACGACGTTCGTCTATAGTGCGGCCACACATTTCTACAGTCTTGCTCCCACGAGGGGCCCAGCGATATCTCTCTCTTTTACGAGAGGTACAAATCCCGTCTTGACTATCTAACATCCAGTACATGATTCGTTTCGTACCTGATACACGCCTTTATAGTCCTCCTGTTACGCAGGACGTTTGACGTAATCAAAGCAGGCAACTCCTCATGTTGGATTTTGTAGATATCTCAGGTCTTAGGATCCAATCATGGAATCGTCGTATGAGATTCAAGTCATGACGCTAGTCCATGTGACAATCTCATGCGGGTCAGTCCAGTATTCCGTTTTGCAACGAATACCTATGATTGTGATCGTATCCAATACCTATGATCATCTATGTGATCATCAATCACACATCATACTAGTCTTATTATGTCGTTATTCCCATAATGACACAAGACTAGGGAGTTTAGTATCATTCATAATGATACATGGATTTCATAACATATCTAGCATGCAGGAACATGTAATGAACAAGATACTCTCATAAAAAAAACATATAGAAAGTATCAATACGTCGAATGTATCTGAACAAAGCTCATAATCAGTACATCATAGAGCACTAAACCAACAGGAGTTGACTAGGGTATACGGCTAAGCCTTACGGTGGACTCCATACGGGCGTGATTGTGATTGCTATTTACGTGCTTACCGTGTTTTTTACTTATTGCATGTGTCTTCTTTATGGAAATGTCGACTGTACCGTTCTCGTTGGGAACGTTTTGGGTTACGAGACTTGTATTTCCCGCATTTTGTACGGTTAAATTGTAACTATTCGGACATGTGTTATTTTGCGATATTGATCGCCTGTTGTATTTTCGGCTGCTTACTCTGGATTATTTAAAATGTTTTTGGATTTCGTATTTTTGCTTCCGCATTATTATTATTATTTTATCACTATTTGTCCATGTGGCACAACCCGTATACTGTACACGGGTTACGGGTGTCACAACTTTTGGTATCAGAGCCACGTTCTTTCCTCGGGAAGGAATCGTGCTCATTACCCAATGGTTTTCTACGAAAAATGTTTTCAAACCATGTCCGAAGAAAATCCTCTTGTCCGAGGTCCGTACATTGATGATGCAGTATCGGTCATCAGTTGCTAAACTATCTTAATGTGGTGCAGTAAAATGGCACCACGGCGTGCTAGGCTTGCAGCGAGGGCTGACGACATTCCCGATCAGGCTCCACCGCCTAACCCAGGAGATGAGAGCTGGAGGGCCGAGTTTCGGCAGTTCCAGGAGACCGTGTGGCAGCACCTGGCTGCCCACGCACCACCACCACCCCCGGTGAGAGACCCGGAGCCAAGAGAGGAGGACTTTCACCAGCCGCCGATACCTGCTGCGATGGCGGGATACCTCCCCATCGTCAAGGAGCTGCGGGCGATGCATACCCTGCGGTTCGAGGGATAGGTGAGACCGGAAGCTGCGGAGGAGTGGCTCACCCAAATCGCTCAGGACTTGGAGTATCTGCAGTGCCCGTACCAGTACCGGGCTATGATTGCGAGCCATCACCTGTCGGGCCAGGCCCGACATTGGTGGGCGAAAGTGGTGCAGGAGGCACCAGCGGGACACCGTTTCACCTGGGAGGAGTTCCGACAAGAGTTCGAGGTGAAGTACTTCCAAAGGCAGGACCATGAGTATCGCATGACCGAGTTCCTCATGTTGCACCAGGGAGACATGACGGTCAGTGAGTACAAGGCGGATTTCGCCCACCTACTGATGTACGGAGGGCATCTGGTACCCACCGAGGCGTCGAGGATCCAGAAGTTCATTGCTGGACTCCGACCTTACCTGCGGAGGAAGATCGAGATCCAGGAGTACCCGACGCTGAGTCGATACATTTCGCAGCTGGAGAAGGTGGAGTGTGGAGAGCGGGAGAAGAAGGAAGGGAAGACTCTGAGCGGAGCCCTTTCAGGAAATGCTTCGGCACGTGTTCATCGGGGAGGAATATCCGGGCCAGCGATCCGCGTGACAAGGGCAAGGCGCCGGCTGTTCGTGAACCACCACCACTGGCGGCGAGGGGACCAGTGGTATGTTATCGTTGCGACCAGCCCGGACACATTGCATCACGTTGTTCGACGAGACCTACGGGACCACCGGCCGTGGCACCGAGACCACCGCGACCACCGGGCCAGGTGGACCGACCGCCCCGACCCCCAGCGAGGACTGGAGCTGCCGCGAGAGTTTACGCTCTCGGTGCTGAGCATGAGATCCAGGAGAAAGAAGAGGAGGAGGCTCAACCTGCTGGAGCCGAGGCTGCCGCGATCGCAGGTACTCTATACATCTATGGGGATGCATGTTACACACTATTCGATACCGGGGCGACCCATAGTTTCATGAGTGTGGAGGTAATAGTGAGACTAGAGACTGGGGAGATCGAACCGAGAAGCGATTTCACCGTGCGTATACCCTCGGGAGAGACATTAGCAGTGCACGGGATCCTGCGAGGGGTGCCCCTCGAGGTTTGCGGTCGCTTATTAGCCGCAGATTTCATCGTGGTACCCATCGGGGGATTCGACATTATATTGGGTATGGATTGGCTGATGAGATATCAGGCCTACATTGATTCTCCCAAGAGGACGATCTGGTTCGCGGACGATTTCGGAGGGTTCGAGTTCGGGGGTAGAGGAGCGCCAGCAGCGGACCCGATCATCTCGGCACTGAAGGCCGAGAAGATGATCAGGAAAGGCAACGAGGCTTTTCTAGTAGTTATTACGGCTACACAGGAGTCAGAGAGGAGACTGGAGGATACGCCGGTTGCCCGGGAATTTCCAGACGTATTTCCCGATGACCTGCCGGGATTACCTCCTGGTCGAGAGGTTGACTTCGGCATTGACGTGCTACCGGGTACTGAGCCTATTTCCAAGGCTCCGTACCGGATGGCACTACGGAGATGGTCGAGCTGAAGAAACAGCTGAATGAGTTGGTGGAGCAGGGTTTCATCCGCCCTAGCGTTTCACCGTGGGGAGCACCAGTACTCTTCGTGAAGAAGAAGGACGGGAGTATGTGTTTGTGCATTGATTACCGGGGGCTCAACCAGGTAACCATCAAGAATCGGTACCCGTTACCGAGGATTGATGAGTTACTGGACCAGCTACAAGGAGCCCAGTGGTTCTCGAAGATAGATTTACGATCCGGATATCATCAGATTTGGGTCAAGGGGGATGACGTGCAGAAGACAGCGTTCCGGACGAGATATGGACACTTCGAGTTCGTGGTTATGCCTTTCGGGCTCACGAACGCGCATGCGGTTTTCATGCAGCTTATGAACTGCGTGTTCATGGACTATCTAGATGAGTTTGTCATCACCTTCATCGATGACCTTCTCATCTACTCACCGGATCTGCGGACGCATGAGGAGCATCTGCGGAAGATATTGTGGAGGCTGAGAGAGAACCGGCTGTACGCTAAGTTCAACAAGTGCAGCTTTTGGCTACAGGAGATTGGGTTCCTGGGACATGTGGTATCAGCCCAGGGTATTCAGGTCGATCCAGCCAAGTTCGAGGCCGTCATGGAGTGGCAATCTCCGACTTCTGCGACGAAAGTCAGGAGTTTTCTGGGACTAGCTGGCTATTATCGGCGATTCGTTGAGGGGTTCGCCAAGATAGCTCGGCCTTTGACGAAGCTGATGGGGAAGAACGTCAGGTTTGACTGGATGACTGAGTGCGAGGAGAGCTTCAGAGAGTTGAAGCAGAGGTTGACATCAGCTCCGATCCTGGCATTGCCACGACCGGGTATGCTCTCTGAAGTATACACTGACGCATCCAAACACGGACTCGGTTGCGTGTTGATGCAGGAGGGACACGTAATCGCTTATGCGTCGAGGCAGTTGAAGAAGCATAAGAAGAACTACCCGACTCACGACATGGAGTTAGCAGCAGTAGTTCACGCGCTGAAGATTTGGAGATCGTATCTGTACGGGGAGAAGGTTAAGCTCAACACAGACCATAAGAGCTTGACCTACGTGATTGCAGATTATGATCTGGAGATAGCCTATCATCTGGGGAAAGCTAACGTAGTGGAGCCTCAAGGGCTATCGTATCGATGAGCAGGGAGCGCTACGGCTGGGGAACCGACTATGTGTGTCTGACGACGCAAAGCTGAGACAGGAGATTCTATCTGAGGCACACCAGTCGAGATTAGCGATACATCCGGGGGCGAGCAAGATATATCAGGGCCTACGCCAGTGGTATACTTGGCCGAGGGTCAAGAGAGATGTAGCGGATTACGTAGCGAGGTGCCTCACTTGTCAGCAAGTTAAGGCAGAGCGACAGATGCCGGGAGGTAAGCTACAGCCGTTGGAGATTCTAGAGTGGAAGTGGGATTCGATTGCCATGGACTTCGTGGTCGGATTACCACTCACGCCGAGCAAGAAGAACGCCATTTGG
>NW_010961291.1:237662-237872 GCF_000463585.1 Tarenaya hassleriana | reverse complement strand
CTTGTACGGGCGACCGTGCAAGACACCGTTATGCTGGACGGAGATCGGCGAGCGCCGAGAGTTCGGACCGGAGATCGTGGAGGAGACCACCGAGGTGATACGGAGGATTCGTGCCAATCTGAAGACGGCGCAGGATTGACAGAAGTCGTATGCCGATCAGCGGAGACGAGACTTTGCGCTTGAGGTTGGAGATTATGCCTTTCTCCGAGT
>NW_010961291.1:235169-237426 GCF_000463585.1 Tarenaya hassleriana | reverse complement strand
AACGCATACAGAAGCTTCATTCTGAAGGCTACGCGTTTCCGCGACGAGCCGCTCCAGATTGTGGACCGGAAGATCAAGAAGCTGCGGACGAAGGAGGTGCCACTCGTGAAGGTCTTGTGGCGAAGCCAAGGGGTCTCTGACATGACCTGGGAACCCGAGGTAGAGATGCGTAGTAGTTATCCGCACCTTTTTACTTGAGCGTTGTACGAACTCCTTTTATATGACGTTCGGTTATATCAGACTTATGTTTCGGATGATGTGGCAATATGGATTGTGTTTTGGTGATAATATCGAGTACGAGAAAGTATTGATGATATTATGCGATTCCGAACTCGAGGACGAATTCTTTTTAAGGGGAGAGGATTTGTAATACCCCGAAACCCGATTTGAATATTTAATTATTAAAAATGAATAATTAAATAGAGATATCACGAAATCACCAAAAGTGATGATACAATATCGGGGAGAGGTACGAGGATCGTCACGTGCGGAAAGGACCGAGAAAGAATGAAGAAAAGGAAAAAGAAAAAAAAACAGGGCTGGTCCGCCGGACCAGGAATGGTCCATGGCGGACCAACCGCTTAGCGCGGACTGGGAGAAGTTTTCGAAAAAAAAATAAACTGACCCCGGTCCGGCGGACCGGGAATGACAGATTTCGCAACTTGTCAACTTGCCACCTTGGGACGCGGAATTCGCCGGATTCCGGGGCCCGCTTGCCGTCCAGCCGCCTCCCATGCCTCGAGGACGTTGCAGGTTCGCCTATGGGCTTGGGCTTGAGCCCACTTGCCGTCCCAAATCGAGATTTCATTTTGTGTTTGAGGTTTAGAACATGTCTAGGGATGCAAAACTATGTTTTAATAGCATTTGGAAGTAACCCCGAATCGAAACGGATGAGAAAACGCGAAACAGAGTTCGGAAATGGCGAAGAAGAAGGTAACTCCCAATCCCGGTCCGCCGGACCAGCCGTTGGTCAGCTCCGGACCGAGACTGGGATGACGAACATGTAGTCAGTCGGAGCAGATGGAGACGGGGCAGACCGAGAGAAAAACACGTCTTGGTCCGCCGGACCAGACGTGTTCCGAGGGAGCGTACACCGACTGACCGAGAAGGAACATACCAAAGGAGTCGTGCACGATCGCATGCGATGCGTGTTGGTTTAGTGCTCTATGATGTACTGATTATGAGCTTTGTTCAGATACATTCGATGTATTGATACTTTCTATGTGTTTTTATGAGAGTATTTTGTTCATTACATGTTCCTGCATGCTAGATCTGTTATGAAATTAATGTATCATTATGAATGATACTAAACTCCCTAGTCTTGTGTCATTATGGGAATAACGACATAATAAGACTAGTATGATGTGTGATTGATGATCACATAGATGATCATAGGTATTGGATACGATCACAATCATAGGTATTCGTTGCAGAACGGAATACTGGACTGACCCGCATGAGATTGTCACATGGACTAGCGTCATGACTTGAATCTCATACGACGATTCCATGATTGGATCCTAAGACCTGAGATATCTACAGAATCCAACATGAGGAGTTGCGTGCTTTGATTACGTCAAACATCCTGCGTAACAGGAGGACTATAAAGGCGTGTATCAGGTACGAAACGAATCATGTACTGGATTGTAGATAGTCAAGACGGGATTTGTACCTCTCGTAATAGAGAGAGATATCGCTGGGCCCCTCGTGTGAGCAAGACTGTAGAAATGTGTGGCCACACTATAGACGAACGTCGTCTATTTCAGACAAATCTAATTAGATTAGGATTCCTAGTAATCTATTCCTTGTCAAATTAGGATTTTGGAAAGTCTATATAAGGAGAATGTCTTCTAGGGTTTTAAAAGAAAGAAAAAGAAAAGAAAGAAAAAAAAGAAAAAGAAAAAAGGAGAAGAAAAAAAAAGGAAGAAAAATAAAACCCTAAGCCTCCAAAAACCTTGCACACAAGAGAGATCGAGATCTCTAGTCCTAGCAGACAAGTTCCAAGGTGTTGGAATCCATCCCGACGTGTGGATACGTGTAGAGGGCGAGGTATTCTTCCTGCCTACAGTGATCAGACGCGTTCTTCGATTGGTACAGGCCCCGGATCGATTGAGGTAAGCGTTCTAACGTTTCTATCATTCAATAGTAGCATGGTTCTAGGGTTTCATTAAAATTTTTGTTTTATATCCGCTGCGCAAACCCTAGAATCGATCTCTTAGGAATTAGATTCGCTCATGAGATCCCAGGAAACCCAACA
>NW_010961291.1:232335-234503 GCF_000463585.1 Tarenaya hassleriana | reverse complement strand
GGACGGTCCAAGGATGGCGGCCTGAGGCGAGACCGATGAGTCTAGAACGTCCGTTCTGTGAGTGCAAACGGACCGTCCGTTCTGCTTTATGGAACGTCCGTTCTGGCCATCGTGGAACGACCGTTCTGGTCTCCTCAGAACGCCCGTTCTGCCAACCTGGAACGTCCGTTCTGTGTTCAGAACGGACGGTCCGAAGTCAGATTCCGAAATTTTTCGTTTTCTAGGTCCGATTACGCAATCGTTGCTTAATCTGATCAACTGTGACTCAAATAGACATGATTTATTCTTATGGATGACCCATAGTGAATGAATGCATGTAACTTAATCGAGATATTAGATATTTTTGATTTAGTGGGAGCTCCGGGATTGGGATTACATAATCGAATGGATGGTCTATTCAGATTATGTAATACATCTGATCAAGGAATAATTGTTGATCCTTGATATGTACAATCGTTGCACAGAAACTGGTTAGATCTAGAAGCTCTATAAGTAAAGCACTTGTCAAGTCCTCGATCGTACGTGTCATGGGCCATGCCAAAGCTGGGTGTGCCGTATTATCTTGGTGAGGCAAGATGGAGAAATGGTGGTTCTCATATCTTGAAAGTAGATGCTTGATCTAGGTGCGGTTTCGAAAATCCCTTATTCATGTAATGCTAAGTGTGTACCTCCCATTACTAGAGCGCTTGTCAAGGCATCGATCGTCCGTAACACGGGTCATGCCAAAGCTGAGCGTGCCGGATTATCTTTGTGAGGCAGGGTAGCAAATCGTGGTTCCTACAGCTTGAATATGGTTTATCTTGGGTTAAGTTGTCAAGTTTGACTTGAGACTTAATGGTACAGATGAGACAAGTATGCAATGATATTCGATATCATAGTCTCATAAAGGATCTAAGAGTCATATTAGATATGATTGACATTAGATGTCTACCTAAATAGCATAAGGATAGGTGTAACAACTTGTTGTTATGTGAAATACGGATCTTACTCCCATATAGAAATTTATTGTAGGGTTATTTTTCTTTATGGGAATATAGCTCATCTTTGCATCTGTGTTGTCATTGTTTGATGATGGACTAGCTGGTAGTGGATCATAGATAGATTAACACTGATTGATGATGGACTAGCTGGTAGTGGATCATTGATAGAATCTGCATGTAGATGTGTTTTCGTTCTGTTTTGTCTTTTTCTGTAGGACATAGCATTAACCGGGATTGTACCGAAGATGACGATGCGATCTATCATTATGAAGGATAAGACTCTAACCATGGCTTCTAGATCGATCATTGATGCTTATCGGAAGCATGTGGATGATGATCCGGACAAGTCTAGCTTGACGTTTGGAAACATGACCTCACAATTGCGTAAGCGATTAGAGGACATGGACGATTCTTTGATAGTTGATCAGTTGAATGCGTCATTCCAAAAGAAAGGTGAGAGCCACGAATTCCAGCAATAGGAAGCGTTCCAAGAGCAAGGGCAATAGGAAAGTGACGAGCGTTGTCATTGAACCTAAGCCTAAGTCCAAAAAGGAAGAGTGTTATTTCTGTCATGCCGTTGGGCATTGGAACAGAAATTGTAGACTCTACCTGGAAGATCAGGAAAAGAAGAAGCTTAAAGAAGTTTTGACTTCTGGTGTCTTCGTTATAGAGGCTAATTTGTTTACTTTTACGTCGTGGGTATTCGATACTGGAAGCGCCTCGCATATTTGTGGAAATGTGCAAGGGTTGCGAGGAAGTAGACAATTGACAAAAGGAGAAGTAGATCTCCGCGTTGGGAATGGAGCAAAAATTGTTGCATCAGCCATCGGGACTTTCGATCTGACTTTACCTTCTAGGCCTTGTATTTGAGTTGCATGATTGTTATTTTGTTTATGCTATTAGCAAGAACATTATAACGATTTCATGCCTAGACTCGGACGATTTCAGATTTGTTATTGAGAACAAAGGTCTATCCATTTATAGAGGTGATTAGAACAAATGTCTGTCCATTTATAAAGGTGACTTATTTTATGGTAAAGGTTACCATATTAATGGCCTTTATGTTTTGGATGACGAACCGTCTATATACAGGTCAATCTATAACGTTTGTACCAAACGGTTTAAGACGAACGACTTAAACCTGACCTTCCTCTGGCATTGTCGTCTAGGCCATATAAACGAGAAACG
>NW_010961291.1:221376-222477 GCF_000463585.1 Tarenaya hassleriana | reverse complement strand
GAGCTTTTTGTTGTTTTCTATGAACCGTGAGTAGATCCACAGTTGTGGGTTAGGGATTCGTTTGTGTTTTGGGTATGTTTGAACCCTAACTTGGTTGCGATTTGGATTTGTTTCGGTTTTATCGATTTGTGCTTTATTGGATTGGTGTTTGCTGACCCCTTGGCCAATTATTTCAGATTCTGAACTACATAGGAATATGGGTTTAGTTTCGGATCGAAATCGATAGAATAGATCGTATTATTCACATAGGAATATGGTTTGATCGATCTAGGGTTGATGATAGTGTTCTTCATGCATCTAGTTTGATAAATCACATAGGGATATGGATTTAGAGAACTTTAGATAGTGAGTTATATGCCGGGAGGTGATTTCTCTATTTTTGTTGCTTGACGATTCCCGAATACAGATTCAATATCGTAATTCTCGCATGCTTAGCATATACCCATACACGCGAATACGGTCCCGACACCCACGGTCATCTTAGATTGCTAGTTTACACATTCTTATTGCTTTGCTTCCTTATTTTCTATTCTTTCCATATACTTCCACCATCACTTTCACTTATACTTGCTTGATTTAGTCTCGATTAGGATTTAGATTTAGCTACCGGTCCTTGTGTTCGGCCCCGTGTTACGACGATCCGTATCCTTGCGGTGAGTTGTGAATCGGGTATAAATTCTAGACTCGGTACACACGTATCAATGTCTTCTAGGGTTTTAAGGGAAGAAGAAAAAGGAGAAGAGAAAAAAAAAAGAAGAAAAAGGAGAAGAGAAAAAAAGGAGAAAAAAAATAAAACCCTAAACCTCCAAAACCTTGCACACAAGAGAGATCGAGATCTCTAGTCCTAGCAGACAAGTTCCAAGGTGTTGGAATCCATCCCGACGTGTGGATACGTGTAGAGGGCGAGGTAATTTCCTGCCTTTCGTGATCAGACGTGTTCTTCGATTGATACAGGCCCCGGATCGATTGAGGTAAGCGTTCTAACATTTCTACGATTCATCAGAAGCATGGTTCTAGGGTTTATTAAATTTTTGTTTTACATCCGCTGCGCAAACCCTAGAATCGATCTCTTAGGAATAGGATTCGCTCTAGAGATCCCAG